>NW_028141166.1:2666957-2897718 GCF_030444845.1 Prenolepis imparis | reverse complement strand
AAGCAGTGGTATCAACGCAGAGTACTGCACGATTTTCAAACGAATAACGGAACGGAGATTTTAATTTGTCAAATATGTAAAAAAACGCGGCCACAGTGCGGATAAATGTCGCCAACGCGATCCTCGCTCTCGTCAGTCAGTGAACGTAATTCAAGAAAAAAATACTATATGTCAATTATGTTCAAAAATCGGTCACGACGCCAAATCATGCCGGCAAAATACTTCCCTACAACCAACTAATAAATTGTCGGTTATTTGTCAATGGTGTGAAAGGCCTGGCCATTCGGCTAGTAATTGTTGGAAAAAACAGAACGAGGAAAGAAGTTTGGAAAATAGACCGAAAGTTTCATGTCAACTTTGCGATAGATTCGGACACGCCGCTAAGGATTGTCGTGTTAAAATAAATCAACAACTGACGACGAAGAACGATACATTCTGCAGATATTGTAAAGAACGAGGCCATCTCCTTGAAAATTGTCACTTACGCAACGCAAGTAATAATCGTCGAAAAGAAAATAATCAGGGAAACTACACAGGTTCCTCGGGGTCGGGTGCACAACGGGGGGCCGGACAGACTTCACACCCATCGACATCTCAAGAAGCCAAGTAGGCCGTCAGACCATCGACATACGACCCGTAACAGTAAACCTCGATAAACATAGTCGCGTGCCTACTGTTCAGGTCCAAATTAACGAAGTACCATCGCAAATAACCTTTCTATTAGACACGGGATCCGGACCAAATATAATCAAGGAAAATTTTATACCTAAAACTCTAAAAATTAACTATACAAATATATTAAAATTAAATGGTATAAATAATCATCCCGTATATACGCTCGGAGAAGTCGCTTTATCTCCTTGGAATACCGATACCTTTCCACTTAGTATCTCACGACTTTCCGATCCCACAATCCGGAATATTGGGAAATGATTTCTTTAAACAAACATCATCGAAAATAGATTACGCTCAAGGATATCTGACCGTATCCGGAATTAACATACCGTTTTTCTCACCGGAATCTATAATAGTGTCTCCGAGATCTGAATCATTATTTTATGTAAGAATAGAAAACCCCGAAATAAAGGTGGGATATATACCGAAATTAAAAATAGAACATGGAATTTACTTAGGAGACACTATTGTAGAGAACATCTCCGGAAAGGTGTACCTAAATGTTATAAGTACCTTAGACGAAGAAATGGAAGTCCGCGTACCCACTTTGCGTTTAAAGCCGTTGGATCAATTATTTGACGACCATAAGTCCGACGGTCAACAATTACGATGAAGTTTCATCTATAAATGAAGAACCTACGAACACCAACAAAACTTATATTGATATCCAAGACAGAGAAGAAAATTTCGAAGATGAAGAAATATTTACGGAAATAACTCGAAAGGCAAACAAAATTAATGTTGACAAGGGGAATAAAAATTCTCCTGAAAATTCTAATAATTCAAAAATCCTTGGAGAGGGAAGTTACCAAACCTCTCCTGAAATTTCATATAATCCAACAATTAACGGAGGGGGAAGTTACCAAACCTCTCCTGAAAAATTGAATAATTCTAGTAAAAGGAAAAATTATCAAATCTCTCTTAAAAATTTAAATGATTCAAAATCCCTTGGAGAGGGAAGTTACCAAACCTCTCCTGGAGGGGATATTTCTAGAATTTCGGAGGGAAAATTCCAAACCTCGACAGAAAATTCTAGCTCCGTCAATTGCGAGGAGGGAAGTTACCAAACCTTACTACGCGATTCGACACAATCTTGTTCTAATTTAAGAGAGAAAAATTCTTTATCATTTCTAGATATTAAATTTCCGAAAGTTGGATTATTCACAGAAGACCACAATGACAAATTAAAGTCATCTCATGTCACTATAAAAGACCTTCTTGAAAAGGCACAAAAATATAATTTAAATATTGAAAAATTAAACATTAAAAACTCTAAACGCATGAAAAACAAAACCAAACCGTCTTCCAAAGTTTCGACGTCTTTATTAAATAAATCGCAAGAAATTATAGATAAATTTATGCGAAAGCGAAAATCTAAACATAAAAGAAAACAACAAATTAACGATGCAAGCAACGATTTGCATAATTGCCTAGTGGTTTCCGACGAAAAGGAGAAAGACCGCTTTATACAAATTACCGAATTATTACGATTGGAACATCTAAATAAAAAAGAACAAGAAAGTGTAAAGAAATTAATAACAAACAGTCAAAACCAATTTCATATTCCCGGAGAAAATTTAACTGCAACTCATGTACTCCAACATCAAATACCAACCACAGATGATCGACCAATTAACACTCGTCAATACAGATTCCCGCAACTACATAAAGAAGAAATAAACAAGCAGGTAGAAGAACTGTTAGAAGGAGGCATCGTAAAACCCTCACAATCGCCATACAATACGCCCATATGGATCGTGCCGAAGAAAGAGGACTCCAAAGGAAACAAGCGCTGGAGAATGGTCCTCGACTTTCGGGCTTTAAACGACAAGACCATCGGAGACGCATATCCATTACCTAACATCGTAGATATATTAGATCAATTAGGGGGCGCGCAATATTTCTCTGTATGCGATTTAGCATCTGGATTTCATCAGATAAAAATGGATCCTGCTGACAGTCACAAAACTGCATTCACTACTCCCTTCGGTCACTACGAATTCGATCGAATGCCTTTTGGATTAAAAAACGCTCCTGCAACATTTCAGCGCCTAATGGAATTAGTATTAACAGGATTACAGGGCGAAGAATTATTTGTTTATATGGACGACATTGTTATTTATGCTACTTCCTTAGAAGAACACGAACGAAAATATAACGCATTAATAGAACGACTTCGTGAAGCTAATTTGAAACTACAACCTGATAAATGTGAATTTTTAAAAACCGAAGTAACTTATTTGGGACACGTAATTGGCAGAGATGGAGTAAAACCAGATCCGAAAAAATTAGAGGCATAAAGAGTACATAAATTTCCCCGACCGAAAACCTCAAGGAACATTAAGCAATTTTTGGGACTTGCCGGATATTACCGGCGCTTTATTCCAAATTTCTCTAAACTAGCAAAACCGTTAACAAATTTATTAAAAAACGACACTCGTTTCGAATGGACATCAATTCAAGAAGAATCCTTTGAGATATTAAAACAAAAACTATGTGAAGAACCAGTACTACAATACCCCGACTTCTCTCGACCATTTATTTTAACTACGGATGCGTCAGGTTTAGCCGTAGGAGGAATACTCTCACAAGGGGAAATAAACAAGGACAGACCTATCGCATACGCTTCCAGAACACTCACGGACGACGAAACGAAATACGACACTTACGAAAAGGAAGCACTAGCCATAATATATTGCGTTAAACACTTCAGACCATACTTATATGGAAGAAAATTCACCCTAGTTACAGATCATAAACCTTTAATGTGGTTTAAAAACGCGCAAGACGCAAATATGAGAATACTTCGCTGGAGATTAAAATTAGCAGAATACGATTACGACGTTGTTTATAAGACAGGAAAAACTAACGTAAATGCGGACGCATTATCAAGAAACCCAGTAGACCTTGAAGAAATTGATTGCAAAATAATAAAAGAACGAAAAACTTTAAATCCAAATAACCCAGAAGATGCAGAAATAATTTCCAGAATGTTGGAAGAAACCGATGACGAAGAAGAAGAAGACGACGATTTTCAACTATATCTGTCAGATACTGAAGAAATTGAAGAACCGATATTCGAAGAAGACCCCCCTGATAATAACGCTGATTCTATACCTTTTACCCCCGAAGAACTAAACGAACCTCCTGCGTCACAAACTATCGAAAAAACGCTAATACATGATCCTCCAAAACAAAACAGAATGCAAACAAGAAGTCAGACGACAAAACGAAATATTAAGAAAAATAATGAAAATAACAACAAAAACAATACTGAAAAGATAGAAGAAAGAAACGATCCGCCAGACAAAGATCAGGATAACAAGGAAACAGATGGAAAAGAAAAGGAAGAAAGCGATGACGACGAAGAAGTAATTATCAATAAAAATTTAAAATCAAGAAATATAAAAATAAAACCTACTATCATTGAGAATAAAATAATTAAAAGCAACGTTATAGATTCTCGCGAACTATTATTTCTGCGAAAAGACAATGTCGCGTATTTTGTCGACATTTACGGGAAACCTTTAGACTCAGGATCTGAAAAACTCTTCGAAAGAAACGAACTCCCGAATATAGGATCCCTGGAGTTAGGTAAAGCGAAAGCAATAAAATACAAAACCCACTACCACATAGTCTTACCCATCAGTGAGACGGAACGAGAAGGCCCCACAGCGACTCTCAACCAAATTATCGTGGTCATACACGACTTACGAAATTTGACTGAAAATTTAAATTTAGAAACACTCAGCATTGCAAAAACAGAAATTATCAACAACGTTCCATGGAATAATATCAAATCGCAACTGCAATTAAGATTCATTAATTCCACTACCAAAATAATCATTTGCAACGGACAAATTAAATATCCACCGAAAGATCTACGATCCGTTATAATTGGTGAGATGCACTGTTCGCCGATAGGAGGACATCGCGGCGTCACTAATTGTAAGACATACAATAGAATAAAACACAATTACTATTGGGAAAACTTAAAACTAGATGTTCAAAGATACATACAACAATGTTTGCAGTGCCAACTGAGAAAATTGGTACGCGTCAAAACAAAACAGCCTATGATAATCACAGACACCCCAGGCTCTTCTTTCGACAAAGTAGCCATGGATATTGTCGGACCTTTATCCAAGACAGAAAGAAACAACGAATACATCTTGACCTTACAAGATCAGCTGACCAAATACTGTATGGGTATACCATTACAAAACCAAACCTCCGAAACTATCGCGGAAGCTTTCGTAGATCGTTTCATCTGCATATTCGGAGCGCCAAAGGCAGTATTAACGGATCAAGGAAGAAATTTTCTTAGTGATCTGATGAAAAAGGTTGCAAAAATATTTAGAATTCGTAAATTTCGTACAACGGCCTTTCATCCACAATCCAACGGCTCATTAGAAAGATCGCATCACGCATTAGGAGAATATTTAAAACAATATGTAACGAGCAAAAACAATGGGACAGATGGATCGGATTAGCTACGAGGTCTGTAAATAAAGTAATGAGACTGGTACCAGACCGCACGAATTGGTAACACTGCGCGTCTCCGCGCCACAGTGGGCGCACTTCAACATCTTATGTAGCTTCAGCGTGAGTGGCGAGTCGCTCGTGTCAACAGGTGGATTGTGAGAGCTTTTTTTGCAAAGTGATTTTTTTTGCTGCGTCACTATAATGAGCGAGCGGAATTACGAGCAACGGTGTGCGATCAAGTTCTGTTTGAAACTTGGCTACAACGCGACTAAGACTCTAGCAAAACTCCAACAGGCCTACGGTGATGCTGCTTTGTCAAGAGCCCAGGTGTTCAAGTGGTTCAAGGCATTTTCCGAAGGTCGGGAATCAGTTGAAGATGAGTCTCGGTCTGGAAGGCCATCAACGTCGAGAATTGACGAAAATGTGGAACGAATTCGAGATCTTGTGCGGTCTGACCGTCGGTTAACTGTCAGATTGATCGCAGACGAGCTGAATTTGAACCACACGACCGTCCATCAAATTCTGACCAACGAACTGGGGATGAGAAAAATTTGTGCGAAAATGGTACCCAAAATTCTCACTCCTCAGCAAAAAGAAAACAGAAAAGAAGTGTGCCGCGATCTTTTGGAGCGGATTGAAAATGATCCAGATTTTTTCAAAAATGTGATCACAGGCGACGAGACGTGGGTCTTTGAGTACGATCCCGAAACCAAAAGACAAAGTGAAGAGTGGCACACTGCAAACTCACCACGGCAGAAAAAACCAAGAATGAGCAAATCAAGAATCAAAACCATGCTCATTTGCTTTTTTGACAGTAGAGGAGTCGTCCATAAGGAATTCGTGTCTCAAGGGCAAACGGTCAACCAACATTTGTACCGTGAAGTTCTGGAGAGGTTGCGAAAACGGGTTGCTCGCGTGCGGTCAGACATCAAAGACACCTGGATGCTGCATCACGACAATGCACCGTGTCACACAGCGCTTTCGATTACGGAGTTTTTGGCACGGAAAAACATTCCTGTCGTCCCCCAGCCCCCGTATTCGCCTGATCTGAGTCCCTGTGACTTCTTTCTCTTCCCGAGATTGAAAACTCATCTCAAAGGACATCACTTTGATACGACCGAAAACGTAAAAGCGGCTGTAACCGACCAGCTGAAGGCTATTCGGGTTTCTGAGTTCCAGCACTGCTATGAAGACTGGAAACAACGTCTCAGGCGCTGCGTGGCTTCCCAAGGGAACTATTTTGAAGGAGACAGAGTTAAATTATAGTTAAATTATAAATAAAAGTTCATCTCGAAAAAGTCTCATTACTTTATTTACAGACCTCGTATGTTCAATTATAATACTAGCGTACACGAAGCCACAAAACACACTCCGTACGAACTAGTTTTCGGAAAAATAGCACGAGTTCCGTCAAATGAACTTCTCCCACCTGAAGATAAATTAGCAAATTATGAAGACTATTTAATAAATCTTATCACACAACTTCACACGATTCAACGTAATGCGCGCGAAAACGTAGTAACAGCAAAAGTCAAATCAAAAAAATATTACGACAAAAAATTAAACCCTCAGACTTTTAAACCCGGAGATCAGGTATTCTTGTTAAAAGGACCGAAACCAGGTAAATTCGGAGACCAGTATACCGGACCTCATGAAATTTTAGAGATATTAAATAAAAATAATGTAAAGATCAAAATAAAGTAAAACAGCCGCATAGTACATCCTAATCGTTTACGAATATCGCACATCAAACCAATATCTAATAATAAATAACCAACTTTCAGATGGACCCTCGACTCAGGAGATTAACCGCACTATTAATTATTCTATTACAATATTTACCTCACACTATTGGAATAATAGGATACGACTGCGGTTCATCATCTGCTAATCTGACAACGTTATCCTTGCTAAATACTGAAGAATGCGATATACCTCAGAGGAAAATAAATTCAACTCAAATTTACGTACAACTATTGCAGATCAATGAATTCGAAGCCGTTCAAGTCGTACAATGTAAAATCGAAATTGATAGACTAATCAAAAAGTGCGGAATGTTTTCTCACACCTTGGATGTACTTAACGGGAAATACTCATACATAGAGGAAATAAACCGCGAAACCTGTAAACGAATGCATAATCAAGGAGACTATCGAATGGGAACCACATATATAACGGGAATAAAATCAAATTCAACAACGGCACATCCAATAACCTTGGTCACGTTGACAACGACGGCTCATGTTATGGAAGAGCGTACTCCGACCCCTACGGAACATGGGCAGAAGTTGTCGTAATAGGAACTGTAACAATTACATTACAAGATTATACCGCCGACGTACGAATAAATACCAACAGAGTACAACTTAGATCAGGCGTCACGTGCGAATTCAGTTCAACACATTGCGTGGACGTTGAAGGAGGAGATACTGGGAAACTATACCCGTAGGTCCTTGCAAGTTCAATAACTACGGCATATTATATGAGGGATACGCTCATAAAATAGTTGACAATGAACAACATCAAACGGTTTATTCTCTCACCACACAAGAAGCGATATTCGCTCTTACCAGCAAAAGAAAGCAAGAAGTTTGCGGATACTCTCTCGTACGAACAGAACATCCTAAACTAATGATTTTCGAAACAGTACTCGGAACCGTCATCTTTAAAAAACAATCACGCATCTCAAACCTTGATATCTTTACGTACATGAATTCGAAATTCGTCTACGTAGAGAAGCATATCCGTACACAAATCAACCAACTTCATCATGATATTTTATTTCAACAATGTAACCTGGAGCAACGCATGTTACAAAACGCCTTAGCCATAGCCACACAATCTCCTGATATCTTTGCATATCACTTGATGAAAGGTCCCGGTTATATGGCCCTACAAGCCGGCGAAGTAATACACATAGTAAAATGCGTACCTGTCGAAGTTACACTCGCTCAAACAGACCGTTGTTTCAATCAATTACCCGTACTCCGGGAAAATCGAACATATTATTTAACACCACAAACTCACATATTATTACGACAAGGTACACAAACTACGTGTAATACGTTAGCACCCGCCATGTATCAGTTGGAAGATTCCTGATATAAATTTATGCCGAGACCGGTGGATACCATACCGCCCATTATCATGAAACCTTTAACCAAACTAGTATGGAAATACATCAGCCCAGGATCATTGGCTACTAGCGGCATATACTCAGAAACGGACTTAAAGGACCTAAGAGACCATATAATGTTCCCAGCTGAACGACCTGCAGTTCTTAACTCTTTGGCAAGAGGAATAATGGGCAGAACAATCTCTCTAGAAGAAGGATCGATTTTCAACTTATTAGACGCAAAAACGATCAAAAAATAGCAATATCCGCTTGGCAAAAATTCTGGAGTAAATTTTTAATTTTTGGAAATTTCAGCGCAGGACTGTTAGGAATATACATGGCCATTAGGGTCGTGAAATTAATATTAGATACCATAGTCCATGGCTACGCCCTACACACCGTATATGGGTGGTCCTTATACCTGATAGGGGCCCTATGGGACTCCCTGACCAACCTATTATTGCACCTAAAAATGAAACGACCAATGAAATCGAAACCAAGCGCCCCAGACAGTGAAACGCTTGAACTCCATAACGGTGAAGATAATGCAACTCCAACAACAGTCTATCCCCTCCTCCCCAGAAGAGAAGATAACACTTACTCCTTCGAACTCAAGGAAACCAAATATTGAACCACTAATACCTTACATCTTATCAGCTTTATAAAAAAAAAAAAAAAAAAAAAAATCAACGTTAATATAACTAAAAATTTTTCCTACAGACAAAATGAATATTCAATATTTAAGAACCGATCTCCTCACACGCAACCGCCTAGAAGTGACTGTAATAAGAGTAAAGTCACCGCATCTTTTTTGGATACAACTCCAAAACAGCGCAAAGGACCTGCAGGACTTAGAAGAAGAATTAAAATTCAGAATGGACAGAAAATCCTCATACCTCCATTTATGGCCGAAAGCCATGCAAATAAACCTAGACGTCGCAATTAAAGAAGGCGACAGTTGGAAACGAGGATTTATTAAGACGATAAACGAGGACAACCCTAACAATTAAAGTCATCCTAGGAGATTGGGGACGACTCGTACAGCGACGCATGTGCGACGTATTCATACTCGAGGACAGATTCAAAGAACTGACTTGGCAAGCGCTTCTCTGTGGATTAGCACACACAGAACCCGCCGAAAAAACCAAAACATGGCCAATACTAACTCGAAAAATATGTCAGACAATGCTCGAAGGCAATAAAGGATGGATAAACATAATTAACCCCCCACGGGATGGAGCGGCCTTCGTAAAATTAGAAATTCAATCAAGAAACAACATCTTTCCCAATTCTGTATACAACGTCAGGGACACACTGATTCAAATAGGACTCGCAAAAGTCAGCGCTCAAGTCGATGCTAATGTTAATCCATCCATATAAATAAATATATACATCCTATAAAATTACAACATAATATAATCCACTCTTACTAACAATTATATATTTAAGACCATAAGGCATACCGCCGGATTTATCCATACATAAAGACAACAATTTCATTACCATTTCAACATATTAAATATAATATCTACTACAGAAATGGAGATCCAGTACATCGAAACGGAGTTCCTGACTCGCAGTCGCCTAGAAGTGACAATACTGAGAGCGGATTCACCACTCCTCTTCTGGGCACAATTAAAAAACGGCGAAGCAAACCTCCAAGAGATGGAAGAGGAGCTCAAGTTTCGAATGGACAGGAGAGCAAAATCGTTATATATTTTACCCGAAAACCTGAAAACAGAAATGAAGGTCGCAATCAAAGAAAAGGAAACGTGGAAACGCGGCTTCATCAGAAGCATCGACAAGCCTATCTGGATGGTCCAGGTAGTACTAGGCGATTGGGGCAGGACAACCTGGTACCACACGAACGATGTCTACATCCTGGAAGATAGATTCAAAGAATTGCCATGGCAGGCCATTATCTGCGGGTTAGCCTATACCAAGGCCCCCACCAACAAAACCACTTGGCCCAGGAGGACACGCCACTTATGTCAACTCCTTCTTGAAAAACAACAAGGATGGATTAACATCATACATCCCTTGAGACAAGGAGCGGCACTCGTAAAACTACATATGAAAATCGACAGCGAATTCAACAGAGCATACAACGTTAGAGACGTGCTTGTCAAACTAGGACATGCAGAGCTGCACACAAAAATCACAGCCGACGTCGAACCCGCCGTATAAATGAAAACATATATATATATATATATATATATATACGCATATATATACGCAAATATATTCATCCGTAATCTTAAGTTAAACTATTGTATTTTTTTTATAACCTCGTATACTCTATATTATTATTCATATGTTATATTTCGTTAAATACCTTCTCTTTATACATATATATATATATATATATATATATAAAATTTTTTATATAGTCTCAAATACATAAAATATTGTCTTTTTATCTCTAGATTAAAATAAGTTATATTTTGTTAAAAATAATATCATGTAATTTCAGTAGTAAAAGGAGAGAAGGAATTTACCTATATATATAACCAACACGTATACACCAATATTTTAGTTTAATATTCTTCGTAATCGTGAAGGTGGAATCATTTTCCATTCTATAGAAAAATTACCTGATCATCAGTTCCAGTATAACAATGCCAATATATCATCAACTCCAATGGACTCCTGAAATAACAGAAGAAATACGGCAAAGACCCATCGACGGCGTGAGACCACAAGATCACCCTGAAACTTATTTAAAATTGATGGAAATCCGATGTGTCATACAAGCACGGGGGAACATCTATCAAAATACTGAAGACTACTCTAAAATCTGCCAAGAATGTTATAATAAAATACCAACCAAGGAGAAGTATATGACACTACCACCCCACAATCTAGTCCATAAGGACTCAGCAGACAACCAAACAAACTGCACTAAGTGCGAAATAATAATCGTACTAATAAAACCTGCAGAAGAATGTATCGAATGTATAGAAGAATTTCTATACGTCAACTACGAACACCTGGTAGACGGATGGGGCCAAGCTGTGTTTCCCAGAAGGAGAGAAGAACAATAAAAGATAAAGGAGAGAAAACAACCATAAATCACTGACAACGATCAGGCAGTAAACCGCGTGTCATTTCAAAAATATTTCACACCTCCTACTTATCGATATGGACAAATAAAGGGAAAAAGATTCCACGTGCACGACACCCGTCCTTACCAGTAATAAAAGAAAAAAAATAAATAAAAATAAAAAAAAATAAAAAAAATAAATAAATAAATAAAAAAATGTAAGAAAAGAACGAAAGAATAAGGAAGGGGTTTTGGTGGTCGCCTTTTTCTTTCCTCCTTTTCAAAAAAGAGATACATGTTAACTAAAGGAAGCACAATTAACCAACGGTTAAATGTGGTTCTTTCTACCGATATTCACAAATCGCGGCAAGAAAAGAATCGAAAAATTTTATTTCTCTTTTGCAAATGTTGTGTTACACCCCCAACATTTGTCTAAGACGGGGGGTGTTACGTCCTGTGGACTGCACGATTCTTTTCTCCTCCCCGATTTACGCAGATTCGCGTTCCGCGAACATATTAATTATAAGACCGAAATTAGTTATAAGAATTAAACGGAGAAAGACAGTGATTGTGAAACAACTCGACCGGTGAGATTACGAAACCTACACTTTGATCAATAAGTCATAGGTAATGTTGAAATATCACGATCGACACACGCTATCAGCGGACCAAAGATCAGAATTAAGAAAAAACACTTCATACAAGAGAGCAATACGTTGCGCAAAAGGGATTAAAACACCGAACGTATGACTATGAGTCACAAGAAAAGAAGACGCCCTTTGCCCTATAAGAAGGGCAGACGAATAGTATAAAAGCAGTGAATCTTCCAAGAACGCTCTCTTTTTTTATTCCGCCTACGTCGTGGCAGTTACGCACTTGCGCACCGTAATAACCATTAGTGTAACGATCGGACTCAGCAATAATTAACAACCACCCAGCGTCTTCATCGACACATTCGAGAACTCGAGGGAACCCAGTAATCCTGAGAACCAGCCGATTTGTCAGCGCCGTTCAGCAACTAGATCACATCAAATAGTAAGTACACTCATTCAAACGTAATCCCGCAAAAACAAATAAAGTCCAACAACGCGACTAAAATCAACATAATTCTCAGTGAATTCCGTCGCCTGTAATGCGATCAAGCGCGCCCATAAGTGGAAGCGCAACGATTTCGGCCGTACTCCGCTGCGAGCGGAACGTTTAGTAGCACAATACTACCGCCTTAACGAAGAATTTAATTTAATAACCAAATACACGTACATTCCACGTTCTCCCTCTCCCTCTCTATCGTGTATTTCCCCAACCACCTGTACTTGTCTCTCCTTTTTCTTTTTGTCCAGTCCTTCGTCCCCCGACTCAAGACCATCCTACTCCCCCTCTCTATTTTCATCTATTCCTATAACTACAGATGACTCTGTATACTACCAAATCTCCTCCTAGATCCTTTCGGAAACGATATCCGTCCAGTTCTCTTACCCCTCCCGTCATAATTATTGACGACTCTCCTCCCTCACCTCCTTCCCTCATAGATCTCACACATGAACCGTAACGATAAAATTAATTGTATCTACACACACACAATCAGACACATACCAGTACTTTAATATATATATATATATATATATTCGTGTTCACATAAATAAATGATAATTTTTTGTTAATTAGTAAGTTATTCAAGTACCCATTACTCTATCCTGACCAAAAATCGCACTAGGTCCCATCCCGTGCAAAAGAGATTAAATTCTCTTGCCGAAAAGGAACCAACGAACGAATAGTCCCTTAAACAGAGTAAGAGCGGCCTTTGGGGTCGGTGACCTTTGTTAGAAAATGTCTCTAGTAACTCCCGAAATTATATCGATTACGAAAATAATCGCCTGTAGTACATCTATTGCATTTCGAATGTAATAATCGAATCTAAATTTATTTGTTTTCTCGAAGGCCGTGCAGCGGCTCGGCGTCTTAAACGTGTTTACATTTTTTTTTGTCCCTCGCGCGTCTCACCGCGCGCCGCGCCGAGCCACGCAACGTCAATATCAGCTGACGGGTAGATTTTCGGTAAAACCGATACAGTTCGATAACGACCTCTCGACAAAACGCGTCTTTGTCAATTTCGCATTCGAATTTCTCTGTCGCGAGTTACGCTGTATCTCTTATTTTCCATTGTGATTTGTTACAATAAAACGTTAAAAACTTGAACAAGTGTCGCATCAATTTAACACGTGCATTCGCGCAACTCACATTAACATAATTTTTGGTCCTTCGAGCCGGATACTTGTGTCGGATATTTCACGCACTCACTGACAGTTCGCAATATTTAGCATTATTCTCGTTCTCGTCTCGCCTTCGCAGACGTTCTCTCGTTCCTCGCGGCCAGTGCTATCTCTCTCGCTCTTTCGCGCTATCAGTGTCATAGTGACGTGCTGATAACTGCACTCTCATAACTGCATTCGCAGCTCTAAACGGCAACGCTCAGTGACCGTTAAAATTTCAAGTTGTGTCAAAGGCAACGCTCGTGACCTTTCTAGAAGATTCGTCAAGATGACAACAGTCGGATCAATAATAGAAAAGCAAAACCATCTGTTCGGTGTTATTGCTCGCGCCTTCGAAAACACCAAGAAGCTCAGAGCTGACAAAATCAACCGCTTCACCCTTGACGCCCGACTTCACACTCTCGAGACCAACTGGGAAAAGTTCCAAGGCCACCACGACAAACTCATTGGCGGTATCACAGACGAAACACGTAAGCATCCTTATTTTGCGGATGACTTATATTCAGCATGCGAGGAAGCGTATTATGACGCAAAGTCCAGTCTGATGCACATACGTGAGCCATTTCTCGAGCACACCGAAGAGGCGAACGAGTCTATAAATAATAAGAATTCGAAATCGGGCTCGTGTCGCGCGCTTCCAAAGATTAGTCTGCCGAAATTCTCCGGTGATTATCACGACTGGCCTTCGTTTCGCGACCTCTTCCACTCCATGGTCGGATCCAATCGAGATATTCCGTGCGTCGAAAAACTGCACTACTTGAAGTCTCAGACTACAGGAGAAGCAGCTCGATATCTCGCGAACATCCCGGTGACAGCCGAAAATTTCTCACGCGCTCACATCTCGATACGAAAATCGGCGCATCCCGGTCTCAACGTATCTAGATCGAATCTTCGAGTTGAAGGTGCTGACTCAGAAATCGAGCTCCGATCTCAAGACTCTTCTGTCAACCGTCAAGGAATCGCTTGGCGCCTTGCAGTCCCTCGGTGCGCCTACCGAATATTGGGACATCCTGATGGTTTACATCGTGACACGGCGCCTTGACACGCACACCCTGGAAGCATGGGAGATCGAACAAGGAAATTCGAACGACCTTGCAACGTTCGATCAACTCGAATTATTCCTGGAGGCCGCATTCGAGCCCTAGAAACGGTGCAGTCTCGCATCTCGAAACCAGCTGCGACTGCTTCGTCGTTCTCCATTCGACCTACAGGAGATGTCGACCTGCACGAAGAGTTGCAAAGATTCTGGCTTCAGGAAGAAATCACGTCTTCATCATCCAAGCATCTCACTTCGGACGAGCTTGAGTGCGAGAACCATTTTCTCGAAACTCACTCTAGAGACAGTTTCGGCAGATACATAGTTCGTTTGCCGTTTCGATCGAATCATCAGCCGCTTGGAGAATCCCGATCATCAGCTTTTCGTCTTCTTACTACGACTCAGACTCGGATTCAACGCAACGTGTCCTTCGGCAAACTGTACATCGACTTCATGACGGAGTACGAGACCTTGGGGCACATGCGACAAGCAGCATCACCCACGACGAGCACTCCAGTCTATCTTCCGCATCATGGAGTTCTTCGGGAGTCCAGTTCAACCACAAAGCTGAGAGTCGTATTCAACGGCTCATCTCGCACTGCTTCCGGCGTCTCTCTCAATGACTGCCTTCATGCGGGACCGAAGCTGCAACAGGATCTCGATGCCGTCCTTCTCCGGTGGCGCATTCACGCCTTCGCATTCGCCGCGGACATCACCAAGATGTATCGGCAGATATCTGTACACCAGGACGATCGAGACTTCCAACGAATTCTCTGGCGCGAATCCGGAACGCCACAAGAGTTCCAACTCACCACGGTGACATACGGCCTCACCTGCGCACCGTATCTTGCGCTTCGAGTCATACAGCAACTCGCCTCCGACGAAAAACCGCGTTTTCCGCAGGCGTCTGCGATCTTGCTGAAGGAGATGTACGTCGACGTCCTCTCAGGTGCTGACACTCCGCTCGAAGCTCAAAGGAAGGCTATGCAGTTAGTGAGACTCCTCAAGGCGGGCGGCTTCCAGCTACAGAAGTGGGCCTCTAACAATGACGCCATTCTCGCGAACATCGAGACGTCGACCGCAAACCCAACGAACAGGGAACTACCAACGGAAGCACGTACTCTCGGTCTTACGTAGCATCCAGCTGCTGACGTCTTCACCTTCCATGTGAGTCATAACACACTCGCGAGGACGCTTACGAAAAGATCAGCGTTGTCTCGCATCGCTCAAATCTTCGATCCTCTCGGATGGCTCGCTCCTGTCACCATCGTCGGAAAGATCTTCATCCAACGACTTTGGAAATCGCAGATCGGATGGGACGACCCACTACCTCCACCGCTCGCCAACGAATGGGTCAGCTTCGACGAAAGCCTGACGGACGTGTCTGAAATATCAATCCCGCGCTGGCTCCACACCTCTTCATCCGTGGCTTGGAATTTCACGGATTCTCCGATGCGTCCCAGGACGCACTCGGAGCGGTACTCTACATCCGGACCTTCCATGAGTACGCCGACGCCAAGGTCATGCTTCTCGCAGCCAAAAGCAAGGTTGCTCCAGTTAAACGACAAACAATCCCTCGCTTGCTCTCGGCGGCTGTTTAATTATCACGTCTTCTAGTTCGAGTTCGAAAAATTCTCGAACTCGAACATGTTCCTGCTCACCTCTGGACCGATTCGACCATCAGCCTCGCGTGGATTCAAGGACATCCATCCCAGTGGAAAGAGTTCGTCTGTAATCGGGTAGCTGCTATTCAGGAGATAACTCCCGATGCACGATGGCATCATGTCGCAGGAGTGGACAATCCGGCCGACTGTCTCGAGGTCTGACTCCTCACCTACTGCAGCGTCATAATCTCTGGTGGCATGGTCCTTCGTGGCTGCAAGGTCCCTCCGTTGGGTGGCCTTCACGAGTGCCTCCTCTCGACCAATCAGCCGACCTCGAAGAGCGTCCTCAGAAGCTTGTGCACGTTGCGACTGTAAGTACACCGCCTGACAGCTGGGATCTCATAAATCGCTTTTCACAGCTCCAAAAACTTCTTCGTACGACGGCGTGGATCATGCGCGCCGCCGCTCGCTTCCGAAGCCTCGACAGTCCAGCCTCAACAACTCTGACGCCTGACGAGATCCTCATCGCTCGCGCCTTCTGGATCAAGGAGACGCAGAGGACATACCTCGGCAGAGCGCTGGACATCTGCGCCCAGAGAACCGCTCTACCTCGATCACATTCTCTCCTCAAGCTCGCGCCCTTCGTGGATCATGAGGGCATTCTTCGCGTCGGAGGACGTCTAAAAAACTCACTTCTCGATAACGAGATCAAACATCCTGCTATTCTGCCTCGTGATTCGCCTTTCTCACGTCTGGTCATTGCAGATCTGCATCAACAAACTCTTCATGGCGGAGTTCAAGTCGTGCTAGCTATCCTGCGGCAGCAGTTCTGGATCCTCGGCGGTCGCGCTCCTGTCAGCGCTTTCATTCGAAGATGCGTCCGATGCGCTCGACACCGCGCCACCACCGCCAGCGAAATGATGGGTTCGCTACCCGCGCAGCGCGTGACTCCAACGCGCCCCTTCTTGAACGCCGGCGTGGACTATGCCGGTCCGTTCACCCTTCGCACCTGGCGTGGACGAGCAGCCCGTTCCTACAAGGGCTACCTCATCGTGTTTGTATGCTTCGCCACCTCAGCTGTCCACCTTGAGATGGCCACTGATTATTCTACGCAGGAATTCCTCGCCGCGTACCGTCGATTCATCAGTCGACGCGGACGATGCAGCAATCTCACGAGCGATTGCGGCACGAATCTCGTGGGCGCCGACGCGGAACTCCGCCGCATGTTTACTTCCGCGTCCGAAGAAGTCACCCGCCTCGCTCATCTCCTCGCCGCCGACGGTACCACTTGGCGATTCAATCCGCCTTCCGCTCCACATTTCGGGGGGAAATAGGAGGCCGCGGTAAAATCCGTCAAATTCCACCTTCGACGCGTTCTCGGAGACTCGGTACTCACGTACGAGGAGTTCACTACCCTCCTTACCCAGATCGAGGCCGTTCTAAACTCCCGACCGCTCTGCGCGCTCTCCGACGATCCCGCAGACGTCACCGCGCTGACACCCGCGCACTTTCTCGTCGGCGAATCGCTAATCACCGTCCCGGAATCGTCCTTAAACGGATCCAATAACTATCGGTTCGCTCGCCTTGATTCTCGACGAATGGTATCCACCGTCTAAGTGGCCGTTAGCGCGAGTGATCGCCGTACATCCTGGTTCTGACGGACGAATTCGCGTCGTTACCGTACGCACTGCCACTTCGGAATTTAAAAGGCCGATTGTGAAATTGTGTCCGCTTCCGATCGAATCATAAAATCTGTACATTTGCTACCGTTATCAGTCACTTTTTAAAAGCATTCGCATTCATGTCGCACTTTCGCCTTTCTATTAAGTCAATATATTTTATATGCATTCTCGTCGTTTTGTATTAATTCTCATCGGTACATTGTCTTCACTTCGTCTCGTGCACGTCGTTCTCTGTATATTCATTTAAATTTCTCTGTTCGATTTCAGCGGCGTCCGTCACGCCCCTGAGGCGGGCGGTAATGTTAGAAAATGTCTCTAGTAACTCCCGAAATTATATCGATTACGAAAATAATCGCCTGTAGTACATCTATTGCATTTCGAATGTAATAATCGAATCTAAATTTATCCTGTTTCCTCGAAGGCCGTGCAGCGGCTCGGCGTCTTAAACGTGTTTACATTTTTTTTGTCCCTCGCGCGTCTCACCGCGCGCCGCGCCGAGCCACGCAACGTCAATATCAGCTGACGGGTAGATTTTCGGTAAAGCCGATACAGTTCGATAACGACCTCTCGACAAAACGCGTCTTTGTCAATTTCGCATTCGAATTTCTCTGTCGCGAGTTACGCTGTATCTCTTATTTTCCATTGTGATTTGTTACAATAAAACGTTAAAAACTTGAACAAGTGTCGCATCAATTTAACACGTGCATTCGCGCAACTCACATTAACAACCTGTTTCAGGCCTACCGCATTCGTTCGACTCGAACACTCGTCCCGTCGCGTGTATTGAAATTTAAGTAGTTACGCCCTTCCTTTGACTCACCCTTCCTCGAGTCTGGACGTAACAATATAATAGTTTTACATATTATAGTTTTTATACGATATTTTTCATTTTTAACAATATATATGCTACGTGTATGCGAATAAATATTATGTTATATATAAAAAATTAAGTAATAAAAGTATAATTATATATATCAATAATTTTATCGAATTAAAAAGACATCGCAATTTCGCGGATATAAATCGGATAACTAATATTAGATGGATCGTTGAAATTTTTGATTGCGTATATATTTTTAATTAAAAATTCGATTCGTGTATTGTACTTTGATGTCGTTCCAATAACCGTAAACACATTTTATTAATTTATTATTACAATTGCTTCAAAAAAAGTAAAAAATATTGTTTTAGTTTCTATATATTTTTATTATAAGACATTTCAATATATTCGTAAATTATTATTATACAAGGTGTACGGTGGTTCGCACAAGGTCCCATCCTGAGCAAAAGAGATTAGATTCTCTTGCCGAAAAAGGACCACCGAGCGAACGGCCCTTTAAAAAGTGTAAAAGCGACCCTTGCGGTCGTTGACTTATTTGGGCCAGACGTTCGTTCGACTCGAACAGACGTGCCGCATGCGTTTGTTCGAGAGATAAATAGTTACGCCCTCCCTCTGACTCTTCCCTACTTGAGTCTGGACGTAACAGTTCGTTGCAGTAAAAACATAGATCATTTCCGAGATGACGTGCATGTGTTTTGATTAACAAGGAAAAAGACAGAATTGAATCAGCTGTCGAGCCATTTGGTCGCGTTATTGACAACTCTTTTTTTTATATTGTTTCTTGTGTTATCCTTATTATCATTACATAATAAAGTTTCTGTGTTTCTTAAGAGAATGTTTCTCATACTAGGAGTGTTACTTGCATCGCGTGCATTTGCATCGCGTGCATGTATATCGATTAGCGTAACAATTTTATTAGATATACGATATGTGCACTTAAATATAGGAGTATTGCGAATTGATTTTAAAATTAAACATATTTTCATGTTTTATATCGACATTTAAAATACAATATAGCTGAGAACATTTAAAATATATATAGTTGAGGACAAACGCAAACAACACGAATATTATCTTAGTCTCACTCCAGCCATAAACGGTGATAAAAACGGTGATACTCGATCAAAATATAATATAAATTCTATCATAGTGTTGTGTTCTTGTATTTGTCGACTGTTGGGTATATTGTCTGGCGAGAAGTTCGACAAGATTAAAAGCAAGATAAGAATATCGTCTCCAAGCGCGTCTCTAAAGGGGTTGTTTAAAAAACAACCGGCTTGTTTTCGGGACGCTAAAAGAGAGAGACTTTGACAGCCTTCGCGCGGACTGATTGTGTAATTTAAATCGAGCTGTTTTGTTATAATATTTGCTTTTGTTGTATTGTTTTACGCTTATTTACTATTAAAAATTCTACGCTTCTTACGCGAGTATTATTTATTCCGGTGCAATTGAGTGCATGAGAGTTGGGACGCGACTTCAAAAAAATATCAAAGTCGGCTGCAAGGACATTACAATACTCAATTTGCAACCCTTTCTTTTCAACCTCTTTCACATTCTTTGCACTCTCTCCAACAATATTACGATACGAATTCGTATATTTACGTGAGCACCAATAAACCGAACTAATATGAACCGTGTACGGAAAATTTTCTGACATGACGGATAAACTTGAGAACTATGAATACGGTAACTATATCATATTATATTATATATTATATTATGTCATATATTATATTGTATTATTAAGTAAAGAATGAAAATGAAAAAATGAAAAGAACGAAAAAGAAAGAATAGTCGAAACTTTCATAAACTTGCGTTTTAAAGCAATTCATCGCATTGTATTTCATGAAATCATAACACGGCACAAAACTGAAATATGTGCATTTGTATTAATGTATACTAAAATGCAGATTTATTAATGACTATTCTCTATCCTATGGCTGCACACAAATTGAAACAACAATAATATTCTTCTCTTCATTTTCCATTTCTTTATTTCTCTCTTTCTCACATGTTTTAAGTTAGAAATTCGCATATTTCTCGAAATTAAGTACAAAATAGTTATAAAAAATGTAAATTAAACTAAAATAATATTATATGTATGTATATGTAAGGTTATAAGATGTAACATTACCATATATATCATCAGAAAAAATAATAATAACATTAGAAAATAGAATTAAAAAATGTAAAATTTTTGAATTTATATTAATAACATAGAATTAACATTTTTAATATTTAAAAATATAAATATATTCGAATATAAGTAAAAATGGAATATTTTTATTGTAATGTGAAACGCATATTACAAATAAAAAATATAACATATTATATTTACATATACAATATTTTTAACATAATCAGTATTAATAAATATACAATTTTTTATCTTCAAATTTTCTACTTGATTTCAAACTTGAGGATACTTCAGCGAGCTTACCGCAATGGCAAAGAATCAAGCTTTACCAATGCAAAGTGCGTTTTTTTCGTCTAAATCTATTTCGGAAGAGAATTCTTCATGTTGACAACAGGATCAAGTATGGGCTCCTTGTATATGACAAAAATCATTCTGTTATACTTCTACTGAAATCATATCTGATGACCTTGTGAATCGAAGCTTGTCACAAGCGAACGCCGTATGGAGGCGCTCAACTCATCCTCAGATTGTTGCGACAACGCTGGATATCACAAAGACAAGCAAATGTTAAGCATCATTCACCGGTGTCTACACTGCCTCTGATGGTGGGCGGTTTCAATACAGCAGTTGATGACCTTCTTCACTTGAGTAACAACCATGAAATCCTTCCTTCACATAGACTATACGAAGGTGATTAACCAAAGGATCACAAAAGAAAGCCACAAGAGCTGCAAGGTCTTCATTGCCGTCATGTGTCTGAATACCAAAGCCGTGCACTTGAGATTGTTTCAGATTACACGGTCGACTTCGTGGTTGTATTAAAGCAGTTTATATCCCACAGAGATATAAACCAAACAATTTACAGCGATTGCGGCACGAATTTTGTTGGTGCAGATAAACAGCTACGAGTCTTCTTCACCGCCGTTAGCCAAGAAGCACGCTACTAATGGTGTTTCAACTCGACGCTGACACATTTCTATGGGCTATGGAAATAAGCATTAAGACTAGGATGCACCTTCGACGAGTGTTGGGCGACGTCACTCTCACACTCTTCGAGGAGATGTCTATGCTTCTCGTTCAAATCAAAGCGTGCCTAAATTCAAGACTGTTCCAAGCTGTTTGAAGATTCAGACGACACGATTATCCTCACGCTTAGTTATTTCTTAATTTGCACTAAATGCCATACTCAAACCATTGCTACTTGAGAGGATGAGTAATCGCTTGCTTCATTGGCAGTTGCTGCAACGCCTGCGAGATTACTTCTGGGAACGCTGGTCTGCGGAATATCTTCATACGCTGAACTACAGGTTTAAGCGGTGGAAAGATGATTCTAGGTAAGACATCTTTGCTTTACATTCTTAGGCAGCAATCGTCTTCATTTACCAAATGGCATCTAACAAGTTTGCATCCATCCTAAAGAGAACGGCCTTGTACATATTATAACTATAAGTACTGTATCAGAACTCATAAGACTGGTAAATTCCATCTTTCTTCCTGATCCAGAGAACACTCACCAAGGACAGCGTATCTGAATGAGTTACGCGTTCTAATGTCTTCTTTGTTCTAATGTATTACTCGTTATACGATTAAATACGTTTTTATTAAAATCAAGCGCACTTAGATTTATAATATATTTTATTAATACTTATGCAATTTCGTCAATAGTAATTGCTTGCATAATCACATATATATAATCACCGTCAATAGCAGACTTATTTAATCTAACCTAACCTAACCTCAGGTTAGGTTTAAGACGCAACAATTATCCATTTGTTATCCGACAACATAGTTAATTGTGGACGTCGTCCGGCAATTCGTGCTAACTGAGGCGGGCGAATTGTTTGAATTAAAAAGAAAATTACTATGAAGATGATTACATACTAGGCGAAATATGTTCTAAAATAATCGCACGGAAATCTTGAATCGCAAGGCAGCTATCCTGCGTATTTCTATCCTATGCGACAGAAATCTTGCCGAGCACCATTCGAAATGCCCTCACGATCGGAAATCTTGAACGCGCACATCGGATATCTTGACCGCATCGTAGGTTGCGATCGCGAATGCAAGGAAACGTAAACTGTCCAGATTGCACGAGAGTCACTCGAGATCCGCACAAGATACTCGCGCTTTCTTCGTCACTTATTGACGTATCGGTAATCGTGGACGCAGGTACAATTTCAATGAACGCAAATTAAAACTAAAACAATACAATAATTCGATAGCTAGATAAAGCGGCCGAATGAAAGAAGAGTTACGTGACGTTCGAC
Organism: Prenolepis imparis; assembly: GCF_030444845.1. NCBI lineage: Eukaryota > Metazoa > Arthropoda > Insecta > Hymenoptera > Formicidae > Prenolepis > Prenolepis imparis. Next base: position 2,874,563 of record NW_028141166.1, on the reverse strand, counting down.
CTATCGAAATTAATGGCGATACCGAAACAAAGCGAGGCACTTTTATATATGTTGAGTCGCTCCACCGAGAGAATTTCGCGTGATAACCATTGGGTACAGAACACTATGAAAATGAATTAAGAAACTCAGAACTGAAGAGAAAGATTAATCACGAGGTGTTCGTTTCCTAGATCAAAAGAGAGTGATTATATTACGTGGAGCATGCTGATTTAGCCGCAGATCCTTGGAGTTGCATAATGCTCGAATTTTTTAATTATACGTGTGTCTTTGATCCTTTGGAATTGCATAAGGATCAGACTTCTATACATATATTATTAGATTAGTAACTCTATTTCGTTTATATAAAATGTCTGCAGAAAATATGTACAAAAGTAAGTACAAAATCTTATTCTACATATGTGCATATTGTAAATGCATCTGTCGTACACATACATATGAATGTAACATGAAATAATCCTAATCTCATTGACTTGTATTATATCCATCTAAAGGGTGCGGAAAAAATTTCAAAAATATATTTTTATAAAAGTCAAGTGTATGGTTGTCAAATGTGTATGTACGACAGCACTATAACTATTTACATGCGCGGCTGCACTATAAACAAAAATAAAATCGTATACTCATGCGCAGAATAAATGACTTAGCACTCTACATAATCAACAGTTAACGCTCTAATAATCTAGAAGCCTGTAGTAAAAGGATCACGAAATCTATTTATGATGCCATTCCACGACTTACTGAAGTACCGAGATCCTCGACGCACGTATCGATTTAATCGATTTCTTAATTGTCTCTCTCTTGATCGAACGACTCGCTCTCACAATCAGTGCTCCCTTTAACAGCGTCAAATATTTAATTAACGAAATAAAATTTAAACTTCCCACGTCTTATACATATAGATTACAAAATCACTTAAAACTGAAACTTACAGTTAAAGGTAATTAAACGTAAAAAACGTAGTATATAGACGCAAATAAATAACTTATATTTATACTAATTTATAATAACATTTTGAGATGTATATTATATTTGTAAAATTTCACTTTGATTTAAACTTCACTGAGGCAAACCTTTAATATTTAAATAATTAAACCTTTTCATATTTAAACAATATGTCACGCGTGTGCGTGTTTCTACTCACACACAATATTAATATTAAATCATTAGCTTTTTCATTTATGAACTCGTAGAACCTAAATTAATTATTTTGCGAAATAAACATATATTGGAAACATCCTTAAACATATACAATCCTACGGAATGCGAAAAAACGATTATCGCAAAAATTTTTCTTCGACATTTATCCGTCATGTCCATTGTTCAACTCAAGAGATTATTAGAGCTCACTCAAGAGATTTTTATTTTATTACACTGAGTGGCAAGATGCGTATCAATCCCTGCAATGCAGTAAGAGTAAAAGTAAAGAAGAAGAAAAGAAGTAGGCGCAAAAGAGTTGCTAGGATAATAATATTTTATTAAAAATAAAGAAAAATATAATCGAATTTCGCGAGAAGTTACCGTGTGGTCTGATAAATTAGTCTAACGACTCGCCGACTTTCCCCGAAATTAGTAATAATCGCAACGATCTTATATCGGAAATTGTCATCGTGCAACGCTATCATAGATTTGTTAATCAAAGAAAGTCATCAGAATCCCAGCGTTATACTCGCAAAATCTCTCTCATCAGAATCGCAGACAATGCAAAATATTTCTCAAGTAGTACATAATAGTTTTCAAAAATCCGCGCGATCACGCTCAAGTTCGTCATCTCACGTCAAGTATATGCTCCGTAAGGGCCTAAACAAAAGCCCTGACTAACCATGATAATTGTAAAATCAAAAGCGACGCCTCCAGGGACCTAAAGGGCGTCATTGAAAAATTTCCCATTCGTCAGGAAATGTTAATAAACCAATGGAGAGGAGGAGCAAGAAGGTTGATATACCCGCGACATCCTTCGGGAGAGCAGATTTTACTCCGGGCTTTTAAGCGCAATTGACCGCACACTACCTATCCGGCCGCGTACTTAGATCGGGCATCAAACAGTTTTTTTTTCGTTCGACGTTCATTGATGTGTGAATGCGAGAGAAAGCTCAATTCCGATAGACTGCAAATCCAGCCAGAGCCAGAAAAAACTCACGACGCTCTCTACAAGCAGTAAATCTCTTTGCATGAATTCTATCCCACCTTATTAAAAAGGGAAAGGGTTCCTGAATGCATAATACTGCTGAGAGGATCGCATTAACAACCATAAACCCCTCCCTCCCTCAAAGTTCTCCTTCTTGCGGGTTTCCTGGATAATTGCAGAGTGAGCCTCCGATTTCGCGGGTTTCCTGCATAATTGCAGAGTGAGCCTCTGATTTCGCGGGTTTCCTGCATAACTGCAGTGTAACCCTTCCCCTACTTCCCTCTCCATACTTGCTAATACACTTGTAGAGGTGCGAATTTTACAATATTATGTAGATCCTGGAATTCCCTCTTAGATTCGCTTCTTCATTATTATTATCGTTTAGTGGAGACTTCAGCCCATTCCAAGCGGCTTATAAAACGATGGCGAAATCGTCGGAACCGACGGCTGAGGCGAGAAGTGGCTCGGGTTACGGCCGACGTATTCTCGGACAACAGCCAATCGCGAGATCTATTAGACCGATTAATTACCGATCATATCGAAATAATTAACCAGTACAATAATAACTTCGACACACCCACATCGGATATTCCCCGTTACTCTCCACCTGTCTCGCCAGAAGCACCACGCGTTCCCTCTCCCTCTCTACCGAACCATTCTCTCTCCCCCCACCCCACCTAATATAGAATGCGGCTGCAATTGCCAAGAGTCGACTGAGATTCCCTCCTATTATCACGACGCCTACGCCTTTATCAAAGGACACCGCGGGCGAATTCCCTTCATTCATGGGGAAGAATTCTATAAATGGCTCCTCTCTAATTTCCCTATCTTAGATCTCTCTTTCCCAGAAGGTGTACCTGCGGGCCAGACGATCCCGATGAAGAGCAGTTCTACAGAATTGTAGAGGGAAGTCTCCCCGGCACACTCATTTCTATGTTTACTCCTATCTATCTCAACCCTGTAGGATTTCCCGCTGACATCCTCCGAGCCTTCCTTCCCCCCTCTATCGCCGAAATTTCCGAACTCTTATGATCCTCACTCGCACTCACTCACTCTCCACACACACGCACAAACCTTTTTTATGTATCATTTAGTAATTTATTGAAAAGTTATTATAATAATCAACCGGGATACTAGCTTTTTAAAACAATAACTTCTCCCCCTCTCTGTTGATGACCTCGCATTCATGTATCACCCGCGATCCACACACACACACACTCACACTTCCATTAGCGAATAAATCCGCTTATTATTAATATTATGTATAGAATTTCTCTTGTCGCGATATTAAAATAAATTTATAAATTTTAATCTAAATGGTTTCTATTAATTAGCAAACACGTTCCCACTCATTCCCGTAATCCAAGATCGCACAAGGTCCCATCCTGAGCAAAAGAGATTAGATTCTCTTGCTGAAAAGGGACCACCGAGCGAACGGCCCTTTAAATAGAGTAAGAGCGACCCTTGTGGTCGTTGACCTATTTGGACCTAAGCACGTTCGTTCGGCTCGAGTAAACGCACCGTTCGGCGTTTGTTCGAGAAATAAAGTAGTTACGTCCACCCTTCGACTCCTGCTTACCCGAGTCCGGACGTAACAATAAAGTAAGCACTTTAGTGTAGTGTATAGCTCAGTGGGCGTTTCTATAATCCCACTACGGAGCTACAGAGTGACAACTGCGCTGGCATAGCATAATTCTTGCAGGCTCTTGGTCTTCCACCAGCTCCGTCGTTCATTAGTATTCAACAAGTCGCAGATATTTTACGGTTACTGTACGCCTCCGTGAACAGTGAATTGTGTCCAAGTTACTTCAAGCATAACACGGTGCAATATTTATTAGAAGCCGTCGGTGCGCGGTAAGTGAAAACATTTTTGTAAGTTTAATTTTTTAATAAAGTTGTAATGCATGGAGAAGCGGCTTCTTCATATTCACTTCATGGCGTGGAGAATAATATTGTTACGTGGACCCTGTGGACTCCACGATTTTTTTTTTTCGGAGAACGCAAGGCGATATTCGAAATATGCAGATGCACAAATAAACTGTGATCTGATAGGCGAGGAAAACATATGCCGAGATAGTTAAATAATGAAAGTAAAGATTGTCATAGAACTTGGAAACCAAATAGATCGACTCGTAAAATTCAAACTGTAACTCGTTATGCTCCAGGAAGCTAACCTATAGTCGACAGTCCTCTAAACAAAACCAACTTAAAAACTAATAAAATTTTAGAAGGGAGAATAACAACGATACAGATCCCAAATAATCCTCAGCTGACAGATCACAGTTACGCGATATCGGACTGAGATAAACTCGAGGGGGTAATAAAAATATCAATCTCACTTGATAGCAACAAATTCTCCATTGGTCAAAACATAAAGGCATAAACAATAGCCCTGACCAATACTAGTAACTTTTAAGGCTCCTGGGTGCTCACCGCGGCCATATTGGATTGTGACGTCAGAGGCGAGAAAGCACACACTGAAAATTCTTAGATGCCATTTTTTAATGAAAAGATATTTCGATTAAACAGCACTTAAGATGGCTTTAGCACACTCTTAAAAACCCCCGAAAACTATCCTTTTCCCTTTATAATCAATCAACATCTGTAAAATGATCGAGATATCAGACTTTGACATGCGGAATGACTGCGTATGTGCAAAGACTAGACGGACTGGGCTTCATAATATTACATTTTACAGCTGTTGATTGATTATAAAGGGGAAAGGATAGTTTTCGGGGTTTTTTAAGAGTGTGCTAAAGCCATCTGAAGTGCTGTTTCATCGAAATATTTTTTTATTTCGAAATGGCATCTAAGAAATTTTAGCGTGTGTGTTCTCGCCTCTGATGTCACGATTTCGACATGGTCGGAAAGGAGCCAGGAGCCTTAAGTCAAGGGAAACACCTCCGGGACTAAAAGGGCGTCATAAAAAATTTTTTATTCGTTGGAAAATATTAATAAACCAATGCAGAGGAGGAGCAAGGAGATTGATATACCACGACATCCCTCGAGAGAGGATACTTTTATTTCGAACTTTCGGGTAAGCTCAGTTTTTTTTCGCACTCTTTTTATGAGGATACCTATATCTCAAAAACCGAAGATGTTATAGACGTAAAAATTGGTGTTTGGATTCTCCTTTAAAAATAAAGAAACACGTGTTTTACCATTTTTCGAAAATCCAGCTAACAGAGATGAAAAAGGGGAGTTAATTTTTTTTTAAAATGCCTATATTTTAAATCTTTATTATAATGTAGCGTTTTAGTTGCTGCTTAATTCTATATATATATTTCTTAAAAATTGTTGAAAAAGTTTATTTATCTACTATATTTTTTAATAATATATAATTAGGTTTACCGTTTGTTTGTATGTTTTAAGTAAATTTATTTATTGTTTGAATGCATAATCATTTTTGAAGTATTAAAGCGTATTTCTCGCGAGTGCTTTATGTGAGAACAGTTAGTACCGCAATTCCGCCGAAAGATGGCTTCGCGGCGAACTGTCTTTCCGTAGTTAAAAAACTGTCACAAGAAGTATATAAGACGACAAACGCTCTCCTATTTTCTTCGGGTGTTACATAGTTTACATGAATAAGAAGGATTTTGTTTTGTTTTTGAGGAATTTGTACTTTATCGATAAAATAAAATTGATAAAGAGATTGGTTATCTATATCTACAAAAGAAGAAGTTCTGACTGACTGACTTTCGATTACTGTTTCTGTTTCTTTGATTAAAATGCTGGATACTGTTGATTTCTTCCTTTATTTCAATATGTTTCTGTTTCTTTGATTTAAATACTGGATACTATTGATTTCTTACTTCATTTTAATATTGTTTCTGTTTCTTTGATTTAAATTATTCTTTCTATATAGATATCCTTAGTTTTTTATTTATAAGTATAAGAATAATATATTCACAGAAAATAATATATTGACCTGCTTTATTTCTTTTTCTTCTTCTGGATAAAAAAAATTCAATATGCAAATTGAAAATTTAAATGTAAATGATACCACACACAGTCATACCAATTGTAGGCGATGGAGCGTGCCTATTCCGGGCGCTATCTTACCTTATGTATGGCAGTCAAAATCTAGGTAGGAGGTACGTGAACAAATAGTTGATCATGTCGTTGAAAACTGGGATGAATTCACTAATATGTCCCATGACAGTGATGGTAACAACTATGCGAGTGCAGATGCATACTTTGACATGTCCCGACTTCATACTCATGGTGGTTTATGCGAGTTGACAGTGGCTGGACAACTTTTTGAATTAGTTTTCAAAGTTTATCGTAATGGTGAACTTTACGCAAAATTCGGTAATGAAGGTAACCCTGTAGAACAGTTACGTTTTACGCAAAATCTTTCCTGTGGCCATTTTGATGCTTATCTGCCATATGAACCTGATAGTGTTTCTAATAATAGTACATTTCCCACTCGGTCTAGTATATGTATAGGTATATAAATAAAAGGGTTTTTTAAATATAATTCTTGGATTCTTAAAATACAATTAATTATTATTTCCAAATACTTATCTATTTCTCAAAAGAATAATTATTTATCTCGAATGAACATTTTGAACCCTCTCCCTCTCTCCTGAAATCACTCTAGATTCTCCGCATTATCGGAGCAATTCGTGATTTTTTCTCTCTCTCTCTCTCTCTCTCTCTCTCTCTCTCTCTCTCTCCTGAAATCATTCTGGATTCTCCGCATTAGCGGAGCAATTCGTGATTTCTCTTTCTCTCTTGAAATCACTCTAGATTCCCCGCATTAGCGGAGCAATCCGTGATCTCTTCTCTTTCTTCTCCCTCTCCCGAAATCATCTTGGATTTCCCAGACTACCGGAGCAATCCATGAAATCCTTCACAACTCCCCAATTTTATTTTATTATTTTTATTTTATTAACTGAACGAGGAAATAAATGAGAAAAAAAACATATATGTATGTATATATACAGGGTGTCTGGAAAGGTAAGGTCAATCGAATAGGAGGTGAAAGATGAGCATGAGTAGAACACATAATGTAAATAAAATTTTTTCGTATTTGCTATGGTTTAGAAAATACAGCGAAGCGAAACAGTCTAAAGCCTAGTCTACAATGGCAGTAAGCAGTATAGAGTAAGCAGTAAGCAGTAAGCAGTATGAAATGGGAATTGCCCATTTCGTTACTCCCGGTCTTTACATCCACTAAAAACAGTATACAATGGCAATAACAAGGCTGTAGGAATAGAGAGTATACTGTTTTTAGTGGATGTAAAGACTGGGAGTAACAAAATGGGCAATTCCCATTTCATACTGCTTACTGCTTACTCTATACTGCTTACTGCCATTGTAGACTAGGCTTAATAAGATTACATTATGGTTGATTAAGTGCACGCTGGACTCTCGAGTGAGCTATAGCTCTTCTCACCGGTTGCCTTGTCACTGTCATCGTGCGCCAATTGACTAATCGCCTTTGAAATAATAGACGGATGGAGAAAGAGACGCGAAAGAAGCTGGTTATTATACATACATACGTCGATGATACGATCTCGTATTAATACAACGTCGTATCGTCACTCTCTTTGACTCTTCGTCACTTCATCGTTGCGCGTCGCATGAATTATCCATCTTGAAGAATTTGCGCTACTACGAAATCATCAGCGGTAATAATTTATTACGCGACAATAAGTATGTATATACACGACGAGAAGAGACAGATACGTCGATGATACGATCACGTATTATATACAACGTCGTATCGTCACTCTCTCGACGACTCTTCGCCACCTCATTGCGCGTCGCGTGAATTATCAATCTTGAACAATGTCGCAGCTTTCTTCTCGCTGATGAATGGCGTATTTAATGTAATATCCATAAACTTATTGTTAATGTAATATAATATGCGGAGGAAAAATATCCAAGAGGTGACCAGTTATCGCGAGAAGTGCGTCGCGTAAGAGATTTTGACGCTCTCTAGAGAACCTCGCAAGTGACATTTTTCGGTGTGCGCTGCGTATACTGCATTGGCGTCGCAAATAGTACATATTATGCCAGCCGAATAGCTGGTCACGCGTGACCAGTCGTCGCTTCTCTCTCCTTGCGAGGTTCTCTATGTAACGCTCTGTGTTCAATAGAGAGAGAGAGAGAGAGAGAGAGAGAGAGAGAGAGAGAGAGAGAGAGAGAGAGAGAGATCATAAATTATCATTTTTTTACTTACTGACATCGAGAAATTAAAAATAATTAATTAAAAATAAATGGAACATGAGCGACGATTTTCCTTCTCAGAATCTTATTTAAAGACCAAAATAAACAAAATATAGAAGTTACAAGAAAAACGGAGAGGTTGCCGTTGTAATACATGTTTTAATGAATATTGTATCATATTCGTCTAATACATCTTGTATTTTTTTACTGAATTCAAGAAATGCTGGTTGATAGTACGTTTCCTGTAATAATTAAAGAGACTTTTATAAATTAAGTAGTTGTCTCTAGTTATAATTATAATTTATTGCATGAATTTTTCAATATATTGAGAAAGGATAATGAACCTCATCCTCACCGGTCACCGGTGAACCGTCAGTCCATTCGGAATTCTCTGCTAACGATTTCACAGCCTCGATAGGCAACACAAACGCGTCGTGCTCCAAGTATTTTAATACATCGTCAGGAATGTCGAGAATCGTAGCCTCCAAGGCATCTTTCTTGAATGTTGGATACCAGCAGGAAATAGAGCACTCCGGTTTTAAATCACTCACAATCTTTCCTCGAAAGTTTTTACATACACTTGTATCTTTATATACAAATACTTCAATCTCCTACTTTATTTAGAACGTTTTACAAAGAGTTCTCGTAAAATGAGACAAATATACTTTTACTTTACATCGAAACTGAACCTATGTGTCAAAATATCAAAATATGTCAAAACTGATAACCTAAATAAATGACATTCATGGAGCGACATCAACGCTGTCTTGTAATGAATGCTCGAACTGAACATTTTCTGGTACATGCGCATTGAGAAGGTCGATGATGACGACCAAAACTTGAGTCAATTTTTTAGAAAATCAAACTTTACATTATAATATTTCCGTTTACAAAGCACATAGAGAAAAAGTAAAGACACTTTTATTATATAATTTGAACTCAATCTATCGATTGAGCTCAGTAAGAACTCGATCACATCAGCCGTTATTGCGTATCAGAAATATATGATACTCTCAACTGTCCGACTCGCGTATAATAACACGGCATGCCTCGCAGTCGCTACGCAAAGCTACGCTCAGTAGACTTGGCGAGAGACACTACCGTGTCTCTTGATACAGCGCTTTATGGTGGTATAAAAAGTGTTAAAACCTCTTAATATTTCGAAAAGTACGCATTTTTCGAGAAAAATGTTTTATACAAAAATTGTAGGGTTTTAAGTGAAGCATTACACAGAAAAATTAGTATGACCTTGAATAGCGTTCTCAAGATCACGTAAAGATAACCTAGAAATTTTTAATGGGTATTTTTAGTTTTTATTGCATATTATTGTAGCCACTTCCCCTTCCCTTTTCCCATAAAAAACTTCGAATTATTCCCTGCAGCTCAAGGAATAATAATAATTAAAAAAAGGAAAACTTTTTTTCTTTTCTATTTCTTTTTTTTCCTTCTCTCTTTTGCTCTGCATCCCTAAACTAATATTGAAGAGTCTAAAACAACAATTTTCACATTTTTTATGAAAAAATAAAAATGGAAATCAGCGATTGACATTGAAGCAATTGACTCTAACAAGATCGCAATTAGAATTAACCATAATCAAAGTAATCTCGCCCCTACTATTCTGGGGACAACTGACAAATAGCGAGAAAGATCTACAGGAATTACAAGAAGAATTGGACTTCCGAATGACCAGAAGGGCCAAATACTTACATATGGCCTGATGATGTGAAAGAAGAAGAAGAGATCGCGATAAGGGAGGGCAATTCGTGGAGAAGTTGAATCAAAAAATTCAATAAGGAAATTGTAGGGAGGGCACGTCAAAGATAGCGAGCTGATAAATCGCAGTTTATTCATCAAGATTACAACTTAATTATACGGCTTAATCATAAACGCGGATTTTACATCGGTGGCCGGCCGTCTGCGGTTAGCTTAGTCGAACCGTTCTGTTCGAGGGCAGGCGTGGAACTGTCTCTTTATTATTAACTAACTCTACATCCGAAATCGTCGATGCATAAACAAACACAGGCCGGGTCGACGGGACGCAGCGTCTTGAGTGTCGCGAACCTCTTGAAGAGGCAACGCGTCGCACTTAAAGTATCACCGAGTTATAAACTGTCCGCACGCGTGGTTTTAAGTGGCCCTATGCCCATCGATTCTCTACGTGCGTGGGAATGGCCCTATACCTGTCGATCTCGAAACCCTTACAGAATGAAGATGGTTAAAATATGCCTTGGAAATTTTGGTCGCACAATCTGATACCCAACAAGTGACATATTTTATTTAGAAGATCGATTCCGCGAATTGCCATAGCAAACTATTGCCTGTGGCCTAGCCTATACGGGCTCAGTAGGATGAATTAACATATGGCCCGAAAGCACTAAGCAGGCTCCTAGTCGAAGACTGAAAAGAATGGATTAACATAGCCCATCCCTTCAGAAGAGGCGTCGCCTTAATCAAACTTCAAATATAAGGAGAAAACTATGAAGGATCGTACATCCTGCGAGGCATATTGATGCAATTTGGACATGCGCAATTGAGTACGAAAATAACAATGGATGTATTCCCAGCAATGTAAAGAGGAAGGGAAGAAGAAGAACCCTTTTTAGCTAATATCACATTAAGCCCACAAGGATAATAGTATAAACCCCTTGAGAAAATATTATATATTATATCATAATGTTACATCCTATAGACTCGATGGTTCTTTTCTTTCGCTAAACATAAAGCGATATCAAATTCCTCAAATAGACTTGTAGCGACGCGCTCGCGCTACGACTGATCATCCAAATCTCAACCGTCATTACTCGAATCCACATATGTCGCAACTTTCACCCTTTTGTATCTACCTTTCCATCCTAAAAACTCGAGATTTACAGTCGCCGGTACGTACTATTGCATGGACTCAACACACATGGCGGAAGCATATTGTCTTCCACATGTGGCGTTGAATAGAACCCTTTCGAGGCAATAGTGCAGACCCGCGAGCGACCTCGAGGCACATGCGGAGTTTTCCGATTTATATAAAGTTACGAAGATTGCAAAAGGTTGGAATATGTGGACGAGTCAGTTAACTCTCGGCTACTCTCGCGAACGGTCATCTTCGACCACGCTTGTATAAGATACATCGAATAAATATAGTATTGTATTTAGCCTACCTTTAATCTCGCCTTGGCGTACATACCCACAGACTTATGCTCTGACAGGCGAGACGTATGTTCGAAAACAGTCCGATTATAAAAGTAAAGAATATATCTTTCTATTTATTTCCTTCTCTCTTTCTTTCACGGTGTATGATCACTTACTCACCGATTACAGTAAAATGCCAGTATATCATCGCCTCTTACGGACTTCTGAAGTAAAAGGAGAAGAATAATCGATGGAGTAAGACCAATAGATCCTGATATGTACGAATATTTAATGGAATTAAGAGATGCGTAATATCATTGGAAAATCAGCTTTATCAAAATATTACCAGCCACAAAATCTGCATCACGTGTTACGATAAGACACCGAATGAATACAAACGTATATGCACTCGTGGCACCATACAGTTTATAATACATAAAGAATTAGCTGATCATCAAATCCGCTGCACCTACAAATAAATAGTAAAAATATGACTTGCTCATGAATGCAGAGCTTGTATTGAAGAATATCTGCACATTAACAGGGATTACATAAAGAATAAGGAGATGGTTAGAAGAATAACAGGAGAAGAATGAAAATCTTTCTCATTAGGCACTCAACATCTGGAAATTTGTCTCGAGGCGATGGTAATATCGTCGCTATTCTTCTTAATTTATGAAATTAAGAAAGAAAATGGGCCTTAGTATCAAATACTTATTAACTGCGAAGTCTAATCACACAAAATCCAAGAATCACTTTTTAACGAAAGTTGTTTCCCACTGCTGTTATATTTAAGTGTTCACATTCTTAATGGACAACTTGACTAGGGAGGCACGCCGCGAAATCGCCAGAACAATCGATTGAGAAAGGTTCTGGCTCGGGATTTGAATTCTAACGCACCACAGACCTATGATCATACTTACGACACTTACACACCTACACACTCGATATAAACCCCGTAGCTTCCCCTCCTTCCACATACATAGTACATAATCAATTTTTCAAAAATTTTTGTTTATTTTAATATTATTGTAACAACCAATCGAAATCTTTAAATATAAATAATGAAATAAAAAAAGATCTCTAAGATTGTGTCAAAAAATAAATTAAAACCAGACTAATAAAAGCCAAACCGCAAAGTGACAATGCAAATAGAAATATAAATCCTTTTCTTTCTTTTGTTAGTCATTTATTGGTTAAATGTTTCAGTCCATTTTCAAATTATCCTCAGTAATGTATAAACAACAAAAACACTTTAAATATGATTTAACAATAGACTTTTCTCTTCTCTATTCCGATGATCCCTGCACTAATGTAACACCCCGCGAATTAATACATACACACATACGCGCGCGCGCATTTAATCAAGTTTAATATAAAATTTTATATTAATAAACAAAATTATAAATAAATATATATATGTATATATTATATTTTTATTATATATGTACATACAGGGTGTCCCATTTTAACTTACAAAGCCAAATATCTCGAAAACTAAGCTTTATCGAAAGAAATGTTTGAAACAAAAATTGTCGGATTACGATGGGCACATCTTGTAAGCCTAGTCTTATTCCTCCAGGTGGAGGCATTTTTGAAAATTCAAAGTCGTCATTACTTTTTTAAACGGAATTACTATAATTTTCTTACATAAATCTATTCCCCGTAATATTTGGCGGAAAAAATTTTTAGAGTGAAATAGTTGAAAAATGAATAATTTACGAGATATTTTATACTTTATTCTGACCCATTTTAATAAAACATATGAAATATTTTATGATATATTCATTTTTTGATAATTTAATCTTACTAATTTTCTTTATAGAATAACGAGATAAATCAGATAGTGTGAAAAGAACATTTTTCTGATTTGAAAAAATTTTTGAAAAAAATGTGCAATTTGCAAATGTGCAATTGCATACTTAAAAAAAATAACTATTCATTTCTTTATGCCAATTGATTTATCTCACTAAACGTTAAATAGAATTTATAAGCTCGTATACATAAAAAGTAATGAAACATTACATAAATAACTTAACGAGACTCTATGTTGGTGAAAAACATTTTTTATTGTTAGATAAACAAATTAAGTATAAATATGATCGATACGTTACTTTCTTGTGTCTCCTTCAATCGACTTAAATTATAACATGCTTTTCTTATATAGAACTACAAAAATAATAAAGATAGATTTCGAATTAATAACAGTCGGAGAAACATCTTCGTTATTCGCATTTTGACACATTTGTTTTCAATGAAAGGTAACATATAATAATTGTTCTTCCGGTCTGACTCACCACACGATATACATATATAAGCACGATCTGATTTAAAAACAGTACATAATGTATGGAAAGTTCAGCGAGCAACGTGATAATAAGTAGTGCGAACGACTCCGAGGCGTACAAAAAATGATGAATATTTCAAATTTACAATTTTATTTAATTGACACATGGTTTCTTATTTGGATATCATATTTATTTATTAATAATTTTTTAAAATTATTTGTTTGTCGTGAACAATAGAATTTCAATTAATGTTGACTTGTTAATAATGGCTTATTTAACTGTTAATCGTCTAAATAATATCGCTCATATTTTCCGTTATAGTTATAATCCCAAAAAAGAGGGGTCAAAAAAATATTGGAGTAATTATACACCTTATTATTGAAAACAAATGTGTCAATTTAGAAGAAAAAATGCGAATAACGAGGATGTTTCTCCTGTTGTTTAATTCAAAATCTATATGTATTATTATTGTAGCTCTATAAAAAAGCATGCTATTATAATATAAGTCGACTGAAGAAGACACAAGTGTCGAAACGTATCGATAATGTTTATATCTAATTTGTTTATTTAACAATAAAAAATGTTTTTCACTAACATATAGAGTCTCGTTAAGGCCTTTATATATTGTTTCATTATGATTTATTTTATTATTCTATGTAGAAAATTATTAATTAAAGTAAGATTATCGAAAAAGGAGTATATTCGAAGATATTTTATACTTCTTACCAAATGTGACAGAATGAAGCATAAAATATCTCGCAATTTATTTTTCGACTATTCCACTCTAACAATTTTTTACGCCAAATATTAAGAGAATATAGAGTGTCCCATACCTAGCGAATCATAGCTGATAAACAGCTAGATTCTTGACGTCATTTGGAGATGATTTTTCCTCAGCGAAAATGTTAAGGGAGGTCATTATTTTTTGCATGTTGCCAATTTTTGTTATCGTGTATCTTTGTAACCTTAAATTAAAATTTTATTAAAGTAAACTCTACCTGAAATTAACTGAAGAATGTAGTTTTGTTAATATTTTATTTCCACAAGATTTAGTTTGCGAAAAAGCTTTTATTTACAATCGCTTATAACTTGAAAATTATTGGTGCCTCGACATTTTCGCTGAGGAAAAATCGTCTCCAAATGATCCCAGGAATCTACTGTAAATCAGCGATTCACTGGGTACGGGACACTTTATATGTAAGAAAATTATAGTGGTTTTGTTTAAAAAAGTAATTATAGAAATCTCAAAAATGCCTCTATCTGGAATAAGACTACATTTACGACAAGATGTGCCCTTCGAAATCCTACAACTTTTGTTTGAAACATTTTTTTTCGATAAAACTTAGTTTCCGATATTTTAAGCTATGTAAGTTAAAAGGGGATACCCTGTATATACAAGGTGTTTCATTTTAATTTCTCCAAATATCTCTGAAACTAAGCGAAAAAGAAAAGGTTTAAGCAAAAGGATTTCGATAGAGAATGAAGTTGATGTTACTGATTTTTTTTTTATAAAGGACGATTTTTAAGGCCATTTGAAGGTCAATTCTCTCTTTTTTTAAATAGAACTACCTCAATTTTTTTATATGAATCGATTCTTCGTAATATTTACTAAAAAAAGTTGTAAAGGTAAAATGGGCGAAAAGTGAATAGTTTATAAGATATTTTATGGTTAAATTTGACATAATTTTATATAAACTATAAAATATCTCATAAAATATTGATTTTTCGTCGATCTCTCTTATCTAAATACTTTTACGCACAAAATATTGAAAGAAATTAATTGGTGCAAAGAAAACACAGTTGTTTCTAAGAAAAAGTAGTTGCTAGTTGCAAATTACATATTTTTTCTTAAAAATAATTATGTGTTTTCTTTACATTAATTGATTTTTTTCATTTTGTGCATAAAAATATTAAGGTAAAATCATTGGAAAAAGAATATTTACGAGATATTCTATAATTTATGTAAGATTATGTTAAACTAAAGTATAAAGTGTTAAACTAAAGTATTCTTAAATTTAATTCAAATTAATTTGACTCAATTTTAATTCAAATCAAAATGTAGAATTATTAAGATTCAAATGAGTTACAGTAAAAAATTAATTTGGTAAATAAAATTTTAATTAAAATCTTATTTTAAAGCGGGTTTATATGTAAATTTACATAAATTTATAAATTGAATTTTATTTAAATTATGTACAAATTGCCCGTCAAAGTATCTTGTAAACTATTCACTTTTTGACCATCTTACCCTTATAACTTTTTGTAGTGAATATTGCAAGAAAAATCGATTTATATAAAAAAATTGAGGTAATTCCCCAGATAGCCACAGTAATTATTATGATATTATTTTGACATCAAAATGATGTAATTTAACGTCAAAATACATAATTTTTGTCAAAATAATATCATAATAATTACTGTGGTTATCTGAGTCCATTTAAAAAATATATATAAATGTTCTTCAAATGATCTTGAAAATCACTTTTTAGGAAAAAATTAGAAGCATCAACTTTTTTCCTCCTCGAAATCTTACAACTTCTGTCTAAATCTTTTTTTCGCATTTTGCTTAATTTCAGAGGTATTTGCCTCAGGAAATTAAAATAAAACACCCTGTATACAGGGTGAGCCATTTTAATATCCCCAAGTATTTCTTTTCTTAAGCCTTTTACAAAAAAATGTTTTGTACATAAGTTGTAGGATTTCGAGAGGGAAAGAATAATTTGGCGCTATTAATTTTTTCCTAAAAAGCGATTTTCAAGATTATTTGAAAGTCATTTATGTACTTTTAAATGGAATTACTATAATTTCTTTATATAAATCGATTCATCACAATATATTCTTTACAAAAAGTTATAAGGATAAATTGGCCAGAAAATGAATAGTTAACGAGATATTTTATACCTTATAGTTTAGCATAATTTTACATAAACTATGAAATATCTTATAAAATATTGATTTTTCATTGAATTTATCTAAATATTTTTATGCACAAAATAATAAAAGAAATTAACTGGTGCAAGGAAAACATATAGTTGTTTGTAAGAAAAAGTGTGTAGCTGTTAATTGCAAATTACTTACATTTTCTTACAAATAATTATGTGTTTTCTTTACACCGATTGAGTCTTTTCATTATTTTATGCATAAAAGTATTGAAGTAAGATCGACGAAAAATGAATATATGAGATATTTCATACTTTATATGAAATTATATTAAACTAAAAACTAAAGCAAAAATATCGTAAATTATTCTCTTTTTTGGCCATCTTACCCTTATAACTTTTTATTGTGAATTTTGCGAGGAATTAATTTATACAAAAAAGTAAGGTAATTTCATTTTAAAAAATATAAATAATCTTTAAATGACCTTGAAAATCACCCTTTAGGGAAAAGGTAGTAGCGCCAATTTCTTTCTTCCTCGAAATCCTACAACTTTCGTACGAAACATTTCTTTGTAAAAAGCTTAGGAAAAAAAATATTTGGGATGGGACATTAAAATGGCTGACTAAACCTGTATATCATATTTAATTTTTCTTTATGTAAGAACAAATAAATATTTTTATGTAATTTGGCAAATATTTATTAACTTGATTCTTCTATTCCCGTAAACCGAAATCGCACAGGGTCCCATTCCGAACAAAAAAGATTAAATTCTCTTACCGAAAAGGCACCGAGCAAACGGTCTTTAAATAGCGTGAACGACCTTCTCGGTCATTGACCTATTTTTATGTACATATATATATATATATATATATATATATATATATATTCAAAAATTTTATAAATACAAAACCATTTATGAAAAAGCTAATAATTTACTAATTATTAAAAATTTTAACTAATAAATTATTAGCTTTTCCCTAAAATTTCTTATACGCACTACCTGTACTTTTATGAAAATTAGTAATCTTTATATAAAGCTCGCAGCTTTTAGTGATTCAATAGCAGAGAATAGAAAGAATACACTTATTGTGAAATCTAACGGGGCCAAGAATCACTGCTGTTGAACCACTGAAAGCTGCAAGCTTTATATAAAGATCATTAATTTTTATAAAAGTGCAGGTAGTGCGTATAAGAGATTTTAGAGAAAAGTAATAATCCATTAATTAAAATTTTTTATAATTAGTAAATTATTAACTTTTCCATAAATTTTTGTAATATATATATACACTATTTTGTGTGTGCGTGTGTGTGCGTGCGTGTGTGCGTGTGGGCGTGTGTGCGTGCGTGCGTGCGTGTGTGCGTGTGGGCGTGTGTGCGTGCGTGCGTGCGTGCGTGCGTGCGTGTGTGTGTGTGTGTGTGTGTGTGTGTGTGTGTATGTGTAAAATAGGTCAATGACCGAGAAGATCGTTTACGCTATTTAAAGACCGTTCGCTCGGTGGTCCCTTTTCGGTAAGAGAATTTAATCTCTTTTGCTCGGAATGGGACCCTGTGCGATTTCGGTTTACGGGAATAGAAGGATTTTCCTTGAAGTCGATTATCTTAAAAATGAAAAATGTTTCATTTTTAAGATAATCGACTTCAGTATCATTTAAAAGAAAAAACATCTTGTACATTTTCATATATTCAAAACTATGTATTTATTTTCATTATTAATTATTATTATTATTAGTCTCAATTATTAATGCACTAATATATTCTCATAATTGTTAATCACTTTATCACTTTTCTTCTTGTCTCGTTACATTCCGCACATATTTTTATAAAATATAAACATTATTATCTCACACGTATGCTCATAAACATAGGATTTTGTCTCTTAAAGCGTTTTGCACACTTGAGCGAATAATCGTACATAAGAATGCTGCTTGAGGAACAAAATCCCTTTGTGTATGCGCGAGTATATATACGTGAGTCTAAAGCATGCGGCACACGATGCTATTTTATTTGCTGGATTGCTAGCTGGATTTGCGTGCTTGCTACCGTGTGGGCAGCAGTGCTGGCAGTGCTGCTGACCGTGTTGCTCGCTTGGCTTCAGACGATGCCTACTTTCGTGCTGGTTTTAGGAGGATCATTTCAATAAACCAAAAAAATTTCAAGTGACGATAACCCTATCATCGTTATATGCAATATCATTGTTTATATGATCGTGGTTATATGTCACTGTGAATGTTTTTTGCAACCTAACCCAAATTTGAGACTGACAATCTGTCAATCTGTCAGCATCTTGATTGACAGCGCAGGATTATAGCAGAAAAATAGCACCTGTTCTATCACCGAAATCCAGCAAATCAGTCAGCAGCGTGACCAGCAGGCACACAATTTCCAGCCTAGCAAAGAGCAAGATTGCCAGCACAGGCGCACGCAAGTAATCCAGCAGATAAAATAGCATCGTGTGCCGCATGCTTAAACTATGAAGTAAGAACAAGAAGACTTATCTATAAATTAAAGGTCACGAAAAATGTTTCGTATGTGGTCAAATGGAATAATTTGGATTCATTTCGTCGCCATCTTAAAATTGTAAATGATAGATAATGAGACGAAAAGATTGAAAATGCATGGTCACAGTGAAACGTATTAATATGAAATTGAAAGTAACAAATAAATAAAAATAATGTTAAAAATCTTTAAAAGAAAATTTTCAAAGTTTTATATTAATATATTTTATATAGGTATATGTATATAGGTATATATATGTATATAGGTATTATATAGGTATATATGTATATGTATATAGGTATTATATATATATATGTATATATATAAATATATATGTATGTGTGTGTGTGTATGTATATTATTGTATATTATATATATTTATTTTTACATTTATTTATTTTTTTATTACTTTTTTATTTTATATTAAGTTTTGTATTAAATTTTATATTAATATTATATTATAATATTGTTCATAACTAAATATTAATATTAATCCATTTGACATGCAAATAATATCAGGTTACAAAAACTAAAACTTTACTTGAAGTTTATGCAAAAATAAATTCTATAATTTTCTTCCTTATATCATTGCAATTTCAAAATTTCATTGTAACTAGACTCATTTTAAAATGTATTAACAAAATTATTTATCAACCAAACTACTACACATTTACTAATTAGTAACACAATTAAACATAATACTATATAAAATGTACGAATATTCAAGATGGCGATCTAATAGTTCAAGTTATTCTATTCGGCAAACCTGGCCACATAGGGAACATATTTCGTGACTAACTTTTTTCTCTCTACACTATCGAGATATAACTCTCCTTACTCTTACTTCATGATCTGAACCTGATAAAGAAAAATAAAAATAAAAATTCACAATTTTGATACATCTCAAAATTGATTGCACCAATCATATTCTAGTATCACTGGTCGCAATTAAAAGTTTGTATTAATATTATACAGGTGTGTTGAAATTCTAAAAACGGTCGAATATTTCATAAAGAAGGCATTTTAGAACAAAATGTTTCAAATAAAAATTGTAGGGTTTAAAAATATCCCTTTACAAATTTTATCATTTTGACGTTGGATGGCATTATCAAGATCAGGGCGAGATCATCTTGAATTTTTTAAATGGAACCACTATATTTTTTTTATATACATCAATTCTTCGCAATATTCTGTATAAAAAGTTATAAGGGTATGATGATTGAAAAGTGAATAATGTACGAGATATTTTATACTTTAATTTCACATAATCTTTCATAAATTATGAAATATTTCATCAAATATTCATTTTCCGATGATCTTACCTCAATACTTTTATGCCCAAAATAATAAGAGGAATTAATTGATATAAAGAAAATACTTTTTTTTTTTTTTTTTTAAGAAAAAATATGTAATTTATAGAGCACGAATTTACATACAAAATGCATGTTCTTTTTTACTTATCTAAGGGTATGCGGAAATGATAAACTTTGTAAGTCACACTTTGACAAACAATTTGACCGTTGTTTGATAGTGCGCATATAAATGCATATTTTTGGGAAAAATGATTTTGCATGCATATTTTATTATTTTTACAATAAAAGTGTATATTTTACTCATAATTGAAATATTAAAAGTGCTTAATTTATTCGAATTTGGATATAAAATAAAATAAAAATACTGCGCATGTGTAACAAGAAATTCCTGGTTATAAAATAGTCAGTGAAGGAGGATGTCAAATTTGAGTCATTTCTGCCCATCAGAAGTAACTTTAGTAGACCATAAAATGCAAAAAATTGTACAGTGAAGAAATTGAAATACAAGAAGAGTTAAGATAATATTACATTTGTCGCACGACAAACTTTTTAAGCGCATTGATTGGCTGCAGTATAGATAATTTCTTAAGTCTCTATTTTATAGCTAATCAATACGCTTAAAAAGATTATTGATAAATGTAATATCGGCTTTAACCGAAAAAATTGTGATGTTTTTTTTAGATGCGCCTGTGACATCATGCGACGTTGAAAAAACAGTTTCTGTATTCTCCAGTGATAAATTCTTCTTCAGTGATAAACATAGAGATTTCACACAAGAAAATTTGAGGATGACTTTTTTTATATACTGTAATAAGTAATAAGCAAGAATAAGGTTTTCCACAAAACAAATAGATTATGTTACTTTTGTTTATTTATATTTGCATATTATTTATATTTGCATATTATGGTGTATATTTTGTACATTTTTCGTGCATATTTACATGCTTATTTTACTAGTTGATATAAGATGCATTTAAATCTGGGATTTAGTAATTAATTTACAACAGCTATATACTTTTTCTTAAAAACAACTGTGTTTTCTTTATATGAATTGATTCCTCTCATTATTTTGTGTACAAGAGTATTGAGATAAGATCATCGGAACATGAATATTTGATGAACTATTTCATAATTTATGAAAGATTATGTGAAATTAAAGTATAAAATATCTCGTACATTATTCACTTTTTGATCATCATACCCTTATAACTTTTTATGCAGAATATTGCGAGGAATCGATTTATATAAAAAAAATATGGTGGTTCCATTTAAAAAATTCAAGGTGATTTTGCCCTAACCTTGGCAACGCCGCTCAAGGTCAAAATCATATGATCTGTAAATATATATTTTTAAACCTACAATTTTTATTTAAAATTTTTTTTCTGAAATGCATTGTTTATTAGATATTCGACCGTTTCCAGACTTTCAAAACATCCTGTATAATAAATGTGCCATTAAATTTTTTAGTATAGCTTTAGTTACCGAAATATCTTAATTGAAAGTTTTATTTGATGTAATTTGACATGAAATTCCAAATAAGCTGTTTGGTAGGCGTCGCGGCGCCTGTACATAGGCAAAACCATTGACAAGCGAGTATTTTTATGTACTTGGCGTTACGACGCTTACCGCGTCGCTTACTTAATACTTGTACACACAAAGTAACTTGTAATAATAATATTTACACAGCAAAAGAAAATTTGCATAATGTTAGGATATATCTTGAGAGAAATCAGAATATTATTAAAATATCTAAAATAAATCTGGAGAATTATGTAAAATAAATGTCCACTCTTTGCAAGAACATAGAAATATTACTAGTTATATAGATATGCACGGTCTTTATAGATCTAAAAATGTTTCGGTACTGAAACATGATTTTTAATATCACATGTATCTGTACAAATTTGAATAAAATAAATTATTGTGATAATAGCTCGTATAAAAATTAATATAATAATCAGTATTAAGTTATGGGCCTTTTAACGACCAAAAAAACATTATGTTGATATGCAGTGTTGAACATTCTTTATTCAAAGGAGAATTACAACTTAGAGGGCGGGACGTTTCAAACATTTACTTATGTCTTCTTCAGCCACTATTTTGATTACTACAAATATAATTAAAGCGATTAAAAATATTTTGGTCAAATTGAACGCGAATATTTACTTTAACGCAAAAGTTATTGGTTTAGTCGTCCATTAAATACCTACTTATACGGATGTACTCATTGTCATGGTGATGAGTCCATGGTTTTTTCAAGATATTAAGTCACAAGTGTAAAAAACGATGTTATTTTATGAAATTTAAAATAAAAAATATACTATGTCAATAATAATATGCTGTTAACATGTTAAAAATTATTTAAAAATAACGTTACAAATAATTTTAATGTTCTCTATCAAAATGTAAGTCAGGCAATGATATTATCTTTCGTAAGATGATGTTTATATACATATATTGTTGTGCCGCTGCACGGCACTGGGGTTGCGCCGAATAAAGGATGGAGATCCTCGGGTCGCGCAGGATTTTGGCAAAGTGTAGAATAGTGTTTTCCTTCTTTTGTCTCACAAATATACTTCTTTATTTGGATTGATTTGGGTTTTACACTTTATTGCTGTCCTTTTTCTAGTTGCATATTCGCGTAGTATTAGTTAGCTAGCGTTTCTTCGTAATGATTCGGATTTTTAGCGATTGCGTTACTTCTGATTTGAATCTTAATTTGCGACTGTCCTCGCGGGCTGACTCTCGGTCTTATATATTCTTTGTTTCTTGGATTTCTTTCGAGAGAGGCCCTTGGAAACAGGTCTCTGATTGGTTAGTAATATTCACGCGTTTTTGTTCTAACTGCAAGCGAAGCAGGTTGAAGTCGCAGGTCTTCGCTTGCATCTCGCGGTTTCCGGTGCTTCGCACGTGTCTCGCTGCGTTAACGTTTTCGCGCGACGAGCGTTTGTCGAGAGCGCTCTTTTATAAGCAAAAATGTTTTACAGTATTCTATAAAGATATTCAGTAAATTCTAATTTCTAATAACTACTGGTTATAGTTCGGGCTATAACAATATGTCAAGCCGGTGAGACCAAGGGACGGACGTTAATATTATAATTTATATGTTTTGTTATGGATTGAATAATGGAAAGTACGAAGAATCTAAATATTCACTATCTTCTGTAGCGTTTAGTCCATTTTTTGTTGTTTTATAAAAATAGTTTTAAATATTAACCTTTTGTAATAATTAGTTTCGTGCTCTAGAATTTTTCTCATTTCCCAATCAATCTCATGCTTATGTTCAATAATATGTTGTGTAACTACGGAATTTTTTGACTCATTCTGTTTTATATTTATCATAAGTTCCCGAATTCTGGTTTGCAACTGTTTCTTGGTTTGTCCCACATATAACGCCGAACAATCTTTACAATTGATTTTGTATATTACATTGGCCGCATTAAGCAGACTCAACAGTTGAGCAATTTTCCGATGTCATTCGACGCTAATTAGCTGGATCTGAAAGTAGAAACTAATCACGTTCGATTTACTACTTAGTGGTTGAGTCTGCTGAATGCGCTTATGGTTATTAAAATTTTTTGTGGAGTGGTGTTCTTGTGTACTTTTATAATGGTTTTTGTGTTCTTGTGTACTTTTATAATGTTATTCAATCTGTTGAGGCATTTGAATCCCACAACGAGTTCAGTTTCATAACAAAAACATATAACACATAATAAATATATTGGGTACATCCAGTACAACAACCGCTCACTGAGCGCGTTTATATTTATCATAAGTTTCCGAATTCTGGTTTGCAACTGTCTCTTGGTTTGTCCCACATATAACGCCGAACAAATTTTACAATTGATTTTGTATATTACATTGTTATTAGAATTTTTTGTGGAGTGGTGTCTTTGTGTACTTTTATAATATTATTCAATCTGTTGAGGCATTTGAATCCCACAGCGAATTCTGTACCATGGAACGATTTATAAATGTGTTCAAATAAATTTTTAATATAAGGAACTGCTATTAATTTTTTATTATTATATTATTAATAATTATATTATTGTATATTACCTACATTCTTTTGATTTAATTTGGTGTATATTAGTTTTTTTATTCTCATATCTTCACATGCTTAAATATAAAGGATAGTGGGTATCCGTTGTCTAACAATGGGTGCATCCAGTACAACAACCGCTCACTGAGCGCTCTCAGTACAATAAAAACTAATATACATCAAATTAAATCAAAAGAATGTAATATACAATAGTACAATTATTAATAATAATAATAAACAATTAATAGCAGTTCCTTATATTAAAAGTTTATCTGAACACATTTATAAATCGTTCCATGGTACAGAATTCGCTGTGGGATTCAAATGCCTCAACAGATTAAATAATATTATAAAAGTACACAAAGACACCACTCCACAAAAAATTCTAATAACAATGTAATGTACAAAATCAATTATAAAATTTGTTTGGCGTTATATGTGGGGCAAACCAAGAGACAGTTGCAAACCAGAATTCGAGAACTTATGATAAATATAAAACAGAATGAGTCAAAATATTCCGTAGTTACACAACATATTATTGAACATAAGCATGAGATTGATTGGGAAATGAGAAAAATTCTAGATCACGAAACTAATTATTACAAAAGGTTAATATCTAAAACTATTTTTATAAAACAACAAAAAATGGACTAAACGCTACAGAAGATAGTGAATATTTAGATTCTTCGTACTTTCCATTATTCAATCCATAACAAATCATATAAATCATAATATTAACGTTTGTCTCTTGGTCTCACCGGCTTGACATATATATATATATATATATATAAACATCATCTCACGAAAGATGTTATCATTGTCTGACTTACATTTCGATAGAGAACATTAAAATGATTTGTAACGTTATTTTTAAATAAGTTTTAACATGTTAACAGCATATTATTATTGACATAGTATATTTTTTATTTTAAATTTCATAATAATATCGTTTTTTTACACTTGTGACTTAATATCTTGAAAAAACCATGGACTCATCACCATGACAATGGGTGACATATAAGTACAGGTATTTAGTGGACAATGACTAAACCAATAACTTTTGCGTTAAAATAAATATTAACGTTTAATTTGACCAAAATATTTTTAATCGCTTTAATTATATTTATAGTAAAAATAGCGGCTGAAGAAGACATAAGTAAATGTTCGAAACGTCCCGCTCTCTGAGTTGTAATTCTACTTGGAATAAAGAATGTTCAACACTGCATATCAACATAATGTTATTTTGATCGTTAAAAGTCCCATAACTTACAAGGGAACGGTCGAAAGTGTCCCTCACCGATTTCAATGCGCTTAGGATATATTGTAGAGCATCAAAAAATATTAGATCCGAATTTTATTTA
The DNA here is from genome assembly GCF_030444845.1 of Prenolepis imparis. Classification (NCBI taxonomy): domain Eukaryota; kingdom Metazoa; phylum Arthropoda; class Insecta; order Hymenoptera; family Formicidae; genus Prenolepis; species Prenolepis imparis. The sequence continues at coordinate 2,848,758 of NW_028141166.1, read as the reverse complement.
GGTGCTTATTTCAACGTTTAGGGGTTGAAACAACCCCTCGAATATAATGAACTTTTTCATTTTTAGCGAATATCTGCGAAAATATAAGAGATATAAAATAATGTTTTATACAAAAATTTTATGGTATTTTATACTCTTTACAATGGCGTAATCACATTTTTCGAAAATGTGAAATTTTTTAATCGACCCCTTCTTCTCCACCTATCATTTTGCTAAATTTAAGAATTTTATAAGGACAAAATTGAAGAGCATTGAGTGGCAAATCCATCCATGTATATTAATATTATGTTTCCACGATTCAATTTTTGGGAAAACGAGTTGATAATGTCGTGATACAGGCGTCGCGCTGATATGTTATATAACATAATCCCATTAAACAGAACTTCACAAAGGTAAAAAATACACCAAATACATAAAACATTCCTCTCAAAAATAATGTATCTCTAAAAAATAATGTACTATTACATTATTTTATATATCACACAAAATATTTGAAACATAATAGTGTAATTTAACACAAAATTTAACTTATTTTGAAAATCATGTTTTTCTTAATAAAAATAAAATGCATTTTAATTTTTTTGAGAAAATCTGTTGTTCATAATATTTGTATAAGCAAAATTGATTTTATGACAAATATTATTTCAAATTACAAATCCTTATAAACTAAATTGCTTTTAATTGTAAGTATTTGGCTAGTTAATTACTGATTTAATAGTTAGTTTTAACTTTTATATTTTTTAGAGGTTAATTTCATGTGTGGTTTTAATTTTATATTTTTTAAGGATTTATTATATTTTTAAAGGTTATTATTTTTTAGAGATACATTATTTTTGAGAAATTTTTTATGTATTTGGTGTATTTCTTACCTTTGTGAGGTTCTGTTTAATGGGATTATGTCATATAACATATCAGCGCAATTGAAAAGAAATAACGCTAATCTACATCGTGGCGCCTGTATCACGACATCATCATCTCCTTTTCCCAAAAATCGAATCGTGGAAACAATATTAATATACATGGATGGATTTGCCATTCAATGCTCTTTAATTTTGTCCTTATAAAATTCTTAAATTTTGCAAAATAATAGATGGGAGTAGAGGTCAATTAAAAAATTTCAGATTTTCGAAAAATGTGATTACGCTATTGTAAAGAATATAAATACCATAAAACATTTGTAGAAAACATTTTTTTATATCTCTTATATTTTCGCAGATATTCGCTAAAAATGAAAAAGTTAATTATATTCGAAGGATTTCAACCCCTAAACGTTGAAATAAGCACCTAAAAAAATTACGGATCTAATATTTTTTGATGCTCTACACTCTACAACATATCCAAAGAGCATCAAAATCGGTGAAGGACACTTCCGATCTTTTGTTAGTATTGGTTATTGTATTGAATAAAATATCTTTAATAATTTTCGAGAAAATGTAAGTAGATAAGCTATTAAAAACGGCCCCTCGTCCTTTTATTGCTTTTTATTATTTTTTATAATAAATAGATTATTACCCCAAAACAGCACAATATATCCTCAGGATGATCCTGAATATATCCTAAATATGCTCGGATATACATATATGGGATATATTTAGGATATGATACGAATCCAAACAGCTGAGGATGTTTTATGGATGTCTTAAGAATATCTATATGAGACACAACGTAAAATACGTAAATTAAGAATCTGATATGATTAATAAAGCTTTAAATGAACTATTAACCTGTAATGTATCTAATGTGCCAGCTAACGTACCAATATTTGAAATAATTGAGAATGATTCGCATACATCAACTTTTAATCAAGATGAGATAAATGCAGATTTGTTAAATAAAATTAGTGATTCTGATCAAACAAATCCTATTTTAAGTAGTGAAGAAGAAAATAATGAAGTTTTACCCTTATTTGAGCAACAAGAGTTTTTGAGTAATGATGAAATTGAAGATAATAATAAATGAAACAATAAATGAAATAATAAATATAATGAATTTATTTTAAAACATTTCTGCCTAGTTGGGCAGTTAAAAAAAAAATTTCACAAGCATCTTTACGTCTTATAAGAGACATAAAACAGTATACATGTAATAAATGTCATTGTAATATACCGTCCAATCCTAGGGCACTTTTGCATATTCCGAGAAGTGTTAATATTAGAAATTTTTTTTTATGCTGATGGGGAATATTGCCACTTTAGTTTATTAAAGTTAATAAAAAATTTTGTATGTCTCAGAAAATGTTACTAATATAAACATAAATATAAGTATAGATGGATTACTATTATCAAAGTTATCGCATCAACAACTATGGCCAATTTTGGAGCTCTATAGCGCAATCAAAACAAGTTTTTATTATTGGAACATACTATGGTACACAGAAACTTTCTAATTCAAAAGCTTTTTTTAAGAGAATTTATAAAGGAAACACAACTATTGTGTTGTGACAGAATTATTATGAATAATAAACACGTTCATTGCAATATAGGTTCTATAATATATATACTCCAGCAAATCATTTATATTGCAAGTTAAATGACTGATTATTCTAACTGCCAAATATAAAACTGAAGGCACTTTTCGTAATAATAAAGTTTGCTTCCCTCAAATAGAATAGAATGCTTTATTGAGAACAGATTTAGAATTTAGAGCAAAGATAGATGAAAATTTTCATATTGGAACATCAATTATTGTGGGAACATTTGTAAACTGTCTCTATATGTGTAGGTGCGTGTGAGACATGTATGTGTGTGCACGCGTGGGACATGTGCGTCACGTGTCAGCGAAACGAAGGACCACACCGTGGCACTGTTTAGAATGCAGCTAGCGATGATCAATTATCTAAAGAGGATAACCCTCGAGGGTTATCGCTGAAAAACTAAACTTGTCCCTTATTGGCGTCAAAATTTGATCGTAAGGTCGGTCTGAGAAAACCTGAGAGAGTCAGTCTAAAATAGGCAATCTAAGAGAGTCATTTGAGCGACATCAACGAGCACGGAGCATACAACTGCGTGTATTGCGAGCGTGTAGTCCTACAATTGGGGGCTCGTCCGAGCAAACAAAGTCGTGCGAGTAAAGTTAAGCAGAGTGAATTTACTATACTGACGAATTCGCGTAACATAAAAGTGAATAAGCTTGATGTGAAAAAATGAGTTCGAAAAATCCATCGAATTTTACGGTTAATCAATTAAAAATTAAAAGAAAAACTTCGTGAGCTGGGATTTTTCTCGGCGGAAAATAAAGCCGAACTTATCAACTAGTTAAGCGAGACCGATCCATCAGGCGAGTGGGCAGAAGAAATTTCTGCGATGCCGGAAAACAGTGCAGCAGCATCCCGAGAAGACGAAAGCGAACCTCAGGCAGAAATACCATCGTTACCTCACTGCGAGCGAGAATTAAAAATCTATCGCCGGGAAAAGGAGCTAGCGAAATGAGAATTACAGTTCATGCAAAGAGAGTTGAAGTTGATGAGAGAAATGTTACGGCTGACAATGAGTACAACGGACCAAACGAGACGTGGAAACATTACTCATGATTTTTCAAAGCCCAGTATAACTTTTGCGGACTTACTTGGCTGTTTTAATGGCAATACCAGCGATTATGAACTCTAAGAGAGACAACTTACATTATTAAGAACAACATACCACTTATCCGATGAGTAATTTCAAAATCTTAATTGACATACGACTAAAGGGAAAGGCTGCCGATTGGCTGCAATCCGCAGCACATCGAACTATCAGTAGATGATTTATTAAGTGAAATGCGAGAAATGTATAATCATCGTTCCAGCTAAGAAAACAGTTTGAAGAATATATATGGAAAAGAGAAGAAACCTTCTAGCAGTACGTCCACGAAAAAATAATCCTGGATAACCGTGTGCCAATTAGCGAAGATGAAATCATCGATTATATCATCGACGGGATACCAGATACCAGTAGCAAGCCTAAGAGACCAAGCACGAATTAATCAATTCACAACAAAAGTATAATTATTACGAGCTTTCGAAAAAGTAACACTCAAAAACAAATTCCCGATGGGCAGCGCGAAGACGGAGGAGCAGTAGAAACAGGGCAGCAAAACCTAGCGGCAGCGTGGAGGCGAGACAACCAAGAGAAAGAATGCATGATAAGAACAAAGAATGAAGCCGAAAAACGTTGTTTTAACTGCGAACTGCGAAATCACACTAGTGCGGACTGTCCAACAAAAGCGGATGGGCCAAAATGCTTTCAATGCGGCGAGCGAGGTCATATTGCGGCAAAATGTATAAAAAACCAAAGAGCGGTGAGAAGTATCCATACTAATATATGTAACGGTTGTAAAAAGTGCAGTAAAGAGGTAGAAATTAACGGTAGAAACTAACAGTATTAGCCCTTATTGACACCGGAAGTGACATATCCTTATTGCGTTCCGATAAATACATTCGATTAGGCTCTCCCCAATTAAATCCGAAAGAAATTCGATTTCGCGGCATTGGTTTAAACGATAATTCAACATTAGGCGAATTTAACGCAACGTAATGATAGATGGAAATACATATCCCATTCTTATACATGTTGTGTCGGATGCACTTTTAAATTACGAGCTAATCATCGGTACAGATGTTTTTGATAAAATAGAAATGACGATAAAAGCGAGTGAAATATCAATCAAGCCGATATCAAAGCCGCTTTGCATAAACAAAAATATACCAGAAATCTATCAGATCAATGTAGACCATGAGGAAAATAATAAAATAGACGTATCGCATATACCCATTTAGAGTATTTATAATAAAATTAATTTAAAGAATTGGTCGCTAACTATAATCCCAACAAAGCGCGAGAAGTAAATCTTAAAATGACAATAGTTCTTAAAGACGAAGAACCTAACTAGTCTACCAACGAGCTAGACGATTAGCAGCATCAGAAAGAGAGTGTAAATACGCAAATAAATGAGTGGCTACGCTACGGTACCATATAACCATCCTTGTCAGAATATGCAAGTCCGATAATCTTAGCAAAGAAGAAAGATAATTTTATCAGATTATGTGTTGATTACCGATTACTGAACAAAAAAATGATCAAAGACCGATATTTGTTACTAATTATTAAGGATCAATTAGATTCACTACAAAATGCAAAACTCTTTAGCACTTTAGATTTATAAAACGATTTCTTTCACGTCTTAATTGATGAACAATGCCGAAAATATACAGCCTTCATAACACCAAATGGGCATTATGAATTTTTGCACGTTACCCACATAACCTCGGATATGCTATGTATATGCATTTTTTCTTCATAATATGAAAAAATTATCTTGTATGTACTATGTATATACATCTCATATACATAATTTGGATATACATTAACGTACATGCCATGTATATACATATATGTACATAATTGTGGCAATACATTAAAGTACATGCCATGTATATACTATGTATATATATAATTTGGATATACATTAAAGTACATACCATGTATATACATATATGTACATAATTGTGGTAATACATTAAAGTACATACCATGTATATACATTCGTGCACATAATTTGGATATACATTAAAGTACATGCCATGTATATACATTATGTACATAATTGTGGTAATACATTAAAGTACATACCATGTATATACATACGTGCACATAATTTGGATATACATTAAAGTACATACCATGTATATACATACGTGCACATAATTTGGATATACATTAAAGTACATGCCATGTATATACATTCGTGCACATAATTTGGATATACATTAAAGTACATGCCATGTATATACATATATGTACATAATTGTGGCAATACATTAAAGTACATGCCATGTATATACTGTGTATATATATAATTTGGATATACGTTAACGTACATGCCATGTATATACATATATGTATATAATTGTGGCAATACATTAAAGTACATACCATGTATATACTGTGTATATACATCATTTGGATATACATTAACGTACATACCACGTATATACATATGTGCACATAATTGTGGCAATACATTAAAGTACATGCCATGTATATACATATAATGTACATAAGATGTATACAAAATGTACATATGATAAGTACATACATAAAATGTGCAGGATGTACAAATAATTCTCATTGTATTTGCCGTTTTAGAAGTTTATGCGATGGTTCTAAAATCGTCTTATGTAAAAGGTATCAATCATGTAATTTTTTTGTTAGAATGAAAACGTGAAAAGTGAAAATTTATCAGTGATTTCGCTTGCGTCATGAATCATAAGTTTTAATTTTTACCAATATAGTTTCATATGCTAAAGATCTATCAATCAGTTCTCTAACTTAATATCATATCATTCACTAAAAATAATTGTGATCTAGAACACTCAAGCGTATCTCACATATAGAGGTCCTGTGTTAGGTTCATTCTTTTCACTTTTTTATTTCTAAATGGGTTTTTCAATTTTTGAAATAAAAATATTGATTATAATTTATGTAGCAATGCGTTTTTCTACACAATAATATACATACTTTATTTGTGCTTTGTGAGTATATAGATCGAAAGTTGTAAAAAATACTAGTTACAGACCAGCGACGTTGAGATTGACAGACGTAGCAACAGAAGTAAAAGCAACTTTCAGGCGATCTTTTTTATCAATGATATCTGTATTTATTCGAAAAAGGTAAGTTGAACGATATATTCTTTTTTTACATTTTCATTGAATATTTCTATGTGACTAGAAAATCTATGATTTCTTTCTTTGAAAGAAAAAAATATATTTTCTCATAAATTTTATTTGTTTTTTTTGAAAGTTTTTTTAACTTTTGAGTTCTTTTTAACCTTTGCAGAAAAACAAATAAAATTTATCTTTTTAAAAAATATAGATTTTTTGAAAGAAACCATCGAACTCTTAATTGAGTTTCTTCGATACTTTTATTCCATAAACGAAAGATTGTTCGTGTTTTATTGGCTTTTTATTGCAATTTTGTTGTTAATTTATACAATAATTGTCTATAAAAGCAAAATTAAAAACAAAATTCTGTGAAAATATTTCAAAGTAATATTAGCGTCCAAAATCTATAAAATGGAAATAAAATAAATTTTTTTGTATGATAGCAGAAAAGATTTTAGATACTTTATGAAACATTTCTCCTTCTTGATCATATATTTCACACATGCAAAATGGCCTGTGTGATGCTTAATTAAGGTTATTACCCTGCTTCCAAAATAACCTTTTTGACCTGTACGGCCATAGTTGAGATAGAAAATATATCTTTCTCTGTCGATCTTCTTCGCGCGCGCTTGCACGCTATGGCCTCTTCATTAGTAAGCTCTGTTCGCTACGCTACGCTGGAACTCTGCAAGACCGTCAAGCGCATGCGCGCCAGACCAACGTGCGAGACCTGGGAACGGCATCACGTCTGTATCTTCGTGCATCAAATTCCATTGTGCATTGTGTTCCGATATTAATACGTTATTTCGACAAAATTTTGTGTTGTATCAAAGTATACAGTAATTTACCAGCTATTCTTTTCTAAAGTAAGTATTATATACATAGTATACACATAATTGCTTAATTTCATTAATTTATACAATTTGTAGTTATATTCTAACCTTGTTTCGACCATGGCTATGTACGAGCTTGAAATAAGAAAGAAGATAAAGTTTAAAAAAAAACTTAGAAATAAAATAAATCAATCTCTAGCTATAATCAATAATAATTCAAACTTATTTTATGATTCTTATGGCATTAATACCAATGATGATTGCAACATTGATAATAATGTTAACGATAATATAATGTACAAGAATTCATGTCACATTAATGATAATTGCACAAACATCAATTCAACAATGAGCAATGAGTTACTTCATAACGTGGATAATACTGAAAAATTATTACATGATGTTAGACAGGAAAGAATTGATATACCGCTATCTGAGAAACTAGCCAAATGGGCTATAAAGGAAAATATTACATTGTCAGCGTTGAGAAATCTACTTTCTATTATACGGGAAATACCTGGTTGTGATGATCTACCAAAAGATCCAAGAACACTTTTAAAAACACCTAGAAATGTAGCTGTAACATCTCTAGGTAATGGAACATATTATTATTTTGGTATTGAGAAAACTTTAAACTTATTTTGTAAAAATCACAAGATCAGCATATCAGCAAATAAAGAGTTTTTATTAGCTGTCAACATTGACGGTTTGCCTTTGAGCAAAAGTACTAATAGCTCGTTTTGGCCTATTTTATGTTCTATCAAATCAATAAAAGTTCTTATGAAACAAGTGTTTTTGGTCGCCTTATATCATGGCACAGAAAAGCCAAAATCTGTTGATGATTATTTTAGAGACTTTGTTAATGAATGTATTTATCTATCAGCTAACGGTATATCAATCAATTCTTGTAAATATAATTTTCGAGTTTTAATGTTAATTTGCGATTCACCCGCAAAATCATTTGCCTTATCTATTAAGCATCACACAGGCCATTTCTCATGTACGAAATGTGATCAAGAAGGAGAAATGTATCATAATGTATTTTGCTTTATTGAGACTAGAAATTTTTCCAAAAGAACCGATACTTCTTTTAGAACTGCTGCTCAATCAGAGCATCATACTGGTAGAAGCTTGCTGTTAAATATACCAAACTTTAATATGATAGATAACGTACCAATTGACTATATGCATTGTCTTTTGTTAGGAGTGTTGTGTGCCTCGAACAAGGCACTGGGGTTGCGCCGAATTAAGGATGAGGATCCTCGGGTCGTGCAGGACTTCGTAGGAAGTTAGGAGTGTTGTACTCTTTTCTTTCTCTTAAAATACACTTTTATTTCGGATTGAATATGGTTTCGCTTTATTTCTCGTCCTTTCTTTAAATATATATTCGCGTAACATTCGATGAGCGTATATTCGTATTCCTCTCAATAATTCAGGTCGTTGTTAGTGAGTCTCGTTCTGATGTTCTGGTTTCTTATTAGCGACCACGTCTTGATGTTTAGGAATTGTATTCGAGACTCCGTCTTGATGTTTAGGAGTTTTATTCGAGACTCCGTCTTGATGTTTAGGAGTTTTATTCGAGACTCCGTCTTGATGTTTAGGAGTTTTATTCGAGACTGCCTTCGCGGGCGGGCTCTCCGTCCTATATCCTCTTTGTTTCTTGGATTTCTTTCGGGAGAGGCCCTTGGAAACAGGTCTCTGATTGGTTAACAATACTCACGCGTTTTTGATCTAATTGCAAGCGAAGCAGGTCGAAGTCCCTGGTCTTCGCTTGCATCTCGCGGTTTCCGGTGCTTCGCGCGTGTCTCGCTGCGTTAGCGTTTTCACGCGACGAGCGTTTGTCGAGAGCGCTCTTTTATAAGCAAAAATGTTTTACAGTATTCTATAAAGATATTCAGTAAATTCTAATTTCTAATAACTACTGGTTATAGTTCGGGCTATAACATTCCTCCCCCGTAAAAAAAAGAAAAACGGAGGTACGAAGTTTTTCGCTTTCTTATCTTATTTTTGTTAAGATTATTTCTAATGCTACGTACAGTTATAATTCCCGTTTACAATGTAGTTTTATAATCGTTTCTTATTTCTAAAATCTAGTACTTTGGCTTCTTCTTAATATTGACCTTGGTATGCCAGAGTCATCGACTATCCTAACTGATGGTCGTCTTTTGTTTTTATTTCTTTGTCGTATTATTATCCAAAATACTATAATGGTTATTATAATTAATATTATTATTATTCCGCTAGATGTCATCGGATAGATAAATTGTTTCGTTGCGTAGAAGTTTTGTTCGTTGTTTTGTAAGTCGTTATCTATATCTGTTAATTTGGCTTTGAGGTTTGTTAATTCTAAACGATGTTGTGAGATATTTTCTAGCGTGTCTTCGTTATGTCTTGTTATATTTCCGTCTCCTGGAATTGTTATATTGATACTAGGTAGAAAGGTTTCTAGAACGGTTTCGTATGTTTTTTCTTCTGTTTCTATTATTGTGTCTGGTGTTGTCAGTTTACAATTTCCGTTTAGCGTAATTTCGCCGGTATTTCTTATTATTTTATTTTCAAGCTGACCGTCACATTGTATGGTTATCGTTTGTTCGGCGTCCGTCGAGTATAACCAGGTGTGCTCTTGGTGTAATGCTATCCATAACATGTGGGTTGAGACATAGTGTCTTACATTACATTTGCTCTGATAATGTTGTCGCTGCGTATACATTTGAATTTCGCATGGTGCGTCTAAATCTACGCGGTGTATAGGTGAATTGCGTTTACATACATATTGTGTATTAATTTTATTACAATTTCGCAATTCGCTTTCCGTCATTGTCGCATATGTTAATTTTTCTTTATCTATAACAATTATTTGATTATCTATTTTGATATAATTGTATACATTATTATAGGATGGTGTGGGGAATTTTATTACTTTTACAATATCATAGGTCGGTTGCGCAATTAAAGGGAAACGCAAAATAGTATATATTGTTGTCGGATCACAGTACGCTGTTATCGCGGTGTTTTTTTCTATCGCTGACCAGTCGTCTGTGTGGACTTTAAAAGGAAAATATAGTCCTTCAGGCAGTTGCGCTGCCGCTTCTTTTAAATGGATTACAATGTCATTAATTGGCATTAATTTAGGGTGCATTTCGCCTTTTCGTATATATGTTAAATATTCCATTATATTTTCTGCGTCCTTTACTAATTCGCTTAGAATTGTATCTATGGCCCTGAAATGGTCACGTATTTCCTCTAAAGAAATAGTTTCGGTTATTGTTTTTCTAAATTTTGTTAAATTATCTTGGAAAGTTAGTAAATATTTATTTCCGTTATTAGTAATTGTTAACGGTCCGACTATATCTAACGCGCATTTTTCGAATGGTTTACTCGGCGTGTCCGTAATAATGAGGGGTGCTTTTACTCGTCGCGATAATTTATTTTTCTGGCAGGATTCGCATTTCGAGATATATTTTTCGACGTCTCTTGTTAATCCTGGCCAGTTATGTTTTAATCGAATTCTTTTTATTGTGCGTTCGATTCCCTGATGTCCTCCTGTGGGTGCATCATGATATTCGTAGAGTATTTGTTGTTTCTCCTCTTCGGTATATACTCTTGCGTTATCGGCGAGTTTTTCTTCTCTCTCTTCTTCCTCTTCTTCTACTTTGAAGATTTCTCTCTTTCTTCTCTCGCTTGTATCTCGAGTTACGTGTCGACTTAGCGCGTCGGCGTTCGCGTTTGCTCGTCCGGCCTTGTGAATTATCTCGTAATCGTATTCTTCTAATTTTAATCTCCAGCGGATGAGTCTTGATCCGGGGTCCGTGACGTTAAATAGCCAAATTAGAGGTTTATGGTCGGTTATTATTTTAAATTTTGTTCCATAGACACATGGTCGAAAATGTTTAACTGCCCATACGATTGCTAACAATTCTTTTTCGGTCGTATTATAATTTTGCTCTGCCCGAGATAACACTCGGCTGGCGTAAGCGATAGGTCGGTCATTTCCTACCGGTCCCTGTGACAGCACGGCTCCGATTGCGTAGTCGGAGGCATCGGTGGTCACGTTGAATTCTTCGATGAAGTCCGGATATTTTAACACTGGCGCGGTCATTAATTTTTCTTTTAGGGTGTCGAACGCGATTTGTTGTTCGTTTCCCCATACAAAAACTTCCGTCTTTTTTGTTAGTTTTGTTAACGGTTTCGCGATTCGCGAGAAATCTTCAATGAATTTGCGATAGTAGCCCGCTAGTCCGATAAACGATTGTATGTCTTTTATTTTTTGTGGCGTCGGAAAATTTTTTACCGCGTCTAGTTTCGACGGATCGGGTAATATGCCGTTCTCGGAAATAATATGCCCTAAGTATATTACTTCTTTACGTAAAAATTCGCACTTTTCCGGTTGCAATTTTAACTTATGTTTTCGTAATCTCTGTAGTACTTCCACGAGTCTTTTGTTATGATCCTCCAAACTGGATCCGTATATTACGATGTCGTCGAGATAAACGAGACATCTGAGCCCTTGTATCCCTGTTAGTACCGAATTCATTAATCGTTGGAAGGTCGCAGGCGCGTTTTTTAATCCAAACGGCATTCGGTTGAACTCGTAGTGTCCATAGGGGGTTGAAAAGGCGGTTTTGTTTTTATCGCGCTCAGCCATCGGTATCTGGTGATATCCTGATGCTAGATCAAGCGTCGTAAAATATTTGGCGTTCCCTAACTGGTCCAATATATCGGTAATATTAGGCAGAGGAAATGAGTCGCCTATAGTTAAATCGTTAACTTTCCGGAAGTCTACTACTACCCTGAGTCTTTGTTTTCCTGACGCATCGGCTTTTTTCGGCACTACTAATAATGGAGCATTCCATTGACTCATGCTTGTTCTAATAATTTGGTCTTTTAGCATTCCTTGCACTTGCTTATTTACTTCTGCTTTATGCTTCTCGGGAAGGCGGTATGGTCTTACGTTGACGGGCGAGGTGTCGGCGCGCGTGTTTATCTCGTGCTTTATCGTCGCGGTGCATGTCAGTGGTTCTTCATTTAAATGAAATATATCGCTATATTCTTCGCATATCCGTTGTACTGAGCGTTTTTCTTCGACGTTTAGATGATCCGTGCGTAATAATTGTCAGATTCGTTCGTCGCGCGTTGACGAGTTATGAGTGTCGCCCGTGTGTATCGTGTATACTTTGTGTGCGTTATCTTCACATATGTCTTCTACGGTTACGAGCGGCGTACTAATCTCTACGGTCTCGTCGGTCGTATTAATTATACTGACGGGGCACACAAAATTTTTTGGTTCTACCAGGCATCGTCCGATATATATTCCCGGTGCTGTTTCTTCGGCCTTTATCACGCCTATCTTATTACGATTCGTTGCCGCTTGTATTATCGTTTCGCTACGCGGTTTTAATTGAATTTTATTGTACGGTCGTAATTTTAATACGGCGTTTCCTATTTGAATCTCCTGTTTTTTGTAATCGCACGTGACTTGTTGCTTTTGTAGAAAATCGATTCCTATGATCCCTTCGTATTCCATTGGGAAGTCGTCCTTTACGACATAAATCGCGTGTTTGATTTTTCGGCTGCCTAGATCGATAGTCGCGTAGAATTTTCCTATTGTTCGCGCTTTATGCCCGGTTATGCCGATCAAAGTAATTTTGTCGTTGTATATCTCGGTTTCACCTTTCAGGTGTTTAACTTTTATTAAAGAGACAGTAGCTCCAGAATCGTAGAGCATGTTTATCTTGCCGTTCTTTACTTCGCGTATAGGTAGAGTTATTAAATTCTGGAATCTACATTCTTCATTTTTAATGATACTATCTACCAACAAACCTTTGGAACACCTATGGGATCACCGCTCTCACCCATAATTGCAGACATTGTTCTACAGGATTTGGAAGGGATAGCTTTAACTTATTTAAATTTTACACCGTCTTTTTATGTTAGATATGTGGATGATATAGCGTTAACTGCACCTTCATCAGCTTTAAAACATGTTTTGAATATTTTTAATTCTTTCCATCCGCGTCTGCAATTTACAATGGAAATTGGTGAAGATGATAAACTGAATTTTTTAGATGTTACTTTAATACGAATGAATAATAGATTGATTTTTGACTGGTATCACAAGTCTACGTTTTCAGGTAGATACCTTAATTTCCTATCTCAACATCCGCTATCACAAAAGAAAGGTACTATTATGGGTCTAACTGATAGAGCCATTTTACTTTCTCACCCGACTTTTCAACAAAAAAACTTGAGTCTAATTATTGACATCTTATTGAATAATAATTATCCGTTAGATTTAATTTTTGTAACCATCTATAATCGACTTAAATATTTATTTAACAATCGCATTAACAATACACATAATACTCAGAAGGATAATGAGACTAGTAATGACCGGGGAAAAAAGTTTTTCACAATCCCATACGTTCCTTCTATTTCAGAAAGCTTTAATAGGATAATTGATAATCTGGATGTCAAACTTTCTTATTGTAGTCTGAATAAATTGCATCGTTATATAAAAGTTGGTAAAGATTCAACAACCATGTCATCACATAATAATATTGTTTATAAGATTGAGTGTAATAATTGCGATGCATCGTATATCGGCCAGACTGGTAGACAATTACAAACTTGAATGAAGGAACATCGGAATCACATTAAACGCAATACGTCTACGCATTCAGTGATTACGGATCATAGATTAGAATTTAATCATGAATTTAATTGGAATGATATAAAAATATTAGATAGTGAGCCGAATTATAACAAACGATTAATTTCTGAAATGCTTTTTATAAAAAGACAAAACAATGGATTGAATTTACAAACAGATACAGATGGCTTACATGAAGCATATGTAAATACAATAGATAGGTTGTCTAAGATTTAAAAATAGATACTAGTCATGTTTATTTACATTTAAATAAATTCACCTCTATTATTATTTGCGGTTAAGTGGAAGTAATAACTGTCCGATATATCGATCTCATTTGGAACGAATCATTGTATAGTTAAACATGTACTGTGTCATACGATTTAATTTATTGAGTCCGTGAGAGTGCACATCATAATTACCATGTGAGTTTTTACCTTGTAATTCTTAATTAATTTTTTAATTTTATGTTAACGTATCAGACGTATGATATATATTATTTATAGAGGTATGCTCTTAACCACGACATACATAATGGTAATATATAAAAGATGGTTGACAGCTTAGCAACAATAAGACTCGATGGATTGATGACTTTGACATTACTTTGTAGAACATCGTTTTTAACTAATTGACTAATGTTTTAATTTTCTATGTAATTAAATATTATTGATGATAGTTACGCGCTGAAGAGAGTCCTAATAAGGACAGAAACGTTCGCGATGTTATTAATGTAATTGAGATTTAATAAACTTATTTTTTGCGCTTTACTAACGGCGTTGGTTCCTTTGCTCATTTATACTGTTAATTATTATTTTTAGACGGAACCTTTACTATGTATAATAATTTATTAAATTCAGGCTCGCTGCTCCACGAGGCGTCTGTCGCACGTGAGTCACCTGATATTCTATCGCGCGTGTCTTTTTATTCTTTTCTTCTTGCCGTTCTTCCTCGTCACTGCTATACTCGGATTCGGTATCTCTTTTTCGCGATTGCGGTTTCTTACGGTTCTCAATTTTATTTATGCTTCGCGATTTTTTATTATCGGTTCCCTTATCGCGGTCCGGTGTATTTGTTTTCGGCCTTCCATTTAGAATCCAACACTCGTCGCGATTATGTCCGCGTTTTTTGCAATAATTGCAGAATTTCTCTACGGTATTTGCGCGAGGGGGCTTGTCCGGTTTTGGGAGCACGTATTTATTACTGCGGCAATCGCGTCCGTAATGTCCCGATTTTCCGAATTTATAACACTGCGTGGTTTTATGTTGACCTTGTCGCGGTTGTTGCCCAGTTTTGCTTTGCGATGCATTTGTCATTCGCGATGCGTTAGATCCTATTAACTTTTCTTCTGCGGTTGCGCCCGTTATCGCTTCTTGGAGTGTTGTGTATCGTTGTGATCGCACGAGTATTTTCAATTCGTTACGTAACCCGAATTGGAAATTTAGTAATGCTTGGCTTTGTATGGTTTCTAAAATAGCACGCTTATAGGTGCTCGAACGCTTTTCTCCCTCAATCATTGAGCTATATAATTTCCTGGCAAGTTTGTCGACGCGTTGTCCGAAACTCTGTGCCGGTTCGTTAAAGTTTTGCTTGAGCGAATTGAACTCGATTTGTAAATGCGCTGTACTCCGCTTACTTTGATAAGAATTTTCTAGTTGGTCTTTCAATTCTTCGAACGTTTGAATGTCTCGTGTCTCGAAATCTTGCATGGCTTTTCCCCGTAATTTAGTAAATAATATTCCTTGAATTAACGCTTCCTCGTCATCAGGGTGAATATTTTTAATTGCGTACATACAGGAGTTTAAAAATTCTTGTAATCGGGTTCGCGTTGTGCCGTCGAACTCCGGTATCATTATTCGCGCCTCCTTTAGTGACATGTACCGTTGTGAGGCATTCCGCCGATTTCGGATGTCACGCTCGGTTCGTCCGTAAGCCATACGAGGCTCGTGCTCTTCGTCCGAATCTCGATCATAAGCGCGTTCGCGGGATCTAATCTGCCTATTGTCTAAGCGCCTATCCGCTCCCTGTTCGCGTGTGTGTTCGCGTAGATTCCGTCGATCTCCTGCGTCTCGATTGCGAGGGTAGTCGCGGTGATCACGTTGATTATTTCTGTCTCGCTCGGGAGTGAGTTCGCGTAGATCTTGCCGACTGTCGCATCTCTCTTCCGCATCTTGATTACGGGTGTGTTCACGGAGATGTCGATTATCGCGGTGCCTATTTGCATCCCGTTTGCGTGCGCGTTCGCGGGAGCTTTGACGACTCTCGTCTGATCTCTCTCCGTGTGACCTCCAATCGTACATTTTATTTATTTCTGTTCGCATTTCGATTTGTAAATCTCGTAGGCCTTGTAATACGTCGCGCATCAAAGGATTTTCCTCGTTCGCGTTGTTTTCGACGGGTGTCCTATGTTCGGCGGGTGTCCTGTGTACGTCGACTTCTACGCGATGTACGTTTCCGCGCTCTATAGTTTCGCGTAGGCGACCAATTTCGCGGTCCACAGCACCCACGGATACGTCCGCTGCACCATTTGGTGGAGTGTGCATCACCGACATGTTATCTTCGTTAGAGTCAAAATCGCTACTATCGTACGTAGTTGACCATCCGCTTTTCTGTGACGCGTTGCTAGGGGTTTTGCTTGCGCGTATTTTAATTTCTTTTATATTTTCGTTATTACCGTCTGTTCGCGTCTTTAGTATACTTTCGTCAAAGCTATCGAAGGGGAACTCGCGCTTAACAATGACGTTCGCGGGTAATTCGTTTTCGCTTTCGCTTGAATATTCGTTTTCTAATTTTCTACGAACTCGCTCGAGTCTTTCTACAGTTAAGGGTAACGCTTGAATCGCTCGTTTGGCTGAGTCGCTATGTAGCCAAGATTTGTTCGCTATCGGTTTCGGGGATGTCTTGTTCCCTTCCGACATTCACGCAGAAATATTATAAGGATCGGACTTACAGTATTACGGTTCGCATCGTTACGCTCTTTATCGCTACGGCTTGGCTGCTGCTACTGCAACTCGATCGCTCGTGGGCTGATAACGGCTGGCGGCTCGGTGCTCGTGATTGATACGGCAGGTCGTCGCTCGGTGATGATGCGTTGTCCGTGAGATTGTCGCAGGTCGGCGTTGTCCTTGGGACGTTGGCGATCCTACTCGGTTCTCAGCTGCTTGCTTATCGCTCCTCGTACTGCTTGCGTTGTCCGTCCTTCACTTTCACTGCACGGTGACTTCTGCTTATTTCCGTCAGCTGTTTTTCTAACTGACGTGCCTGCTTCCACACGTTGTGTATGTGTGTATTGCGGGTCTTATTTTTTTTAGTATGCTGCTTTCTGTGTTGTCCGTCGATTATTTCGACGTGCCTGATTTTTCTAATACTTTTGTATTGTTTTCAGGTCTTCAGGTTCCTGCTGGTCCTGGCGGTCCGTCGGCGCAATCCCACCGCTGCCACCAATTTTGTTGTGTGCCTCGAACAAGGCACTGGGGTTGCGCCGAATTAAGGATGAGGATCCTCGGGTCGTGCAGGACTTCGTAGGAAGTTAGGAGTGTTGTACTCTTTTCTTTCTCTTAAAATACACTTTTATTTCGGATTGAATATGGTTTCGCTTTATTTCTCGTCCTTTCTTTAAATATATATTCGCGTAACATTCGATGAGCGTATATTCGTATTCCTCTCAATAATTCAGGTCGTTGTTAGTGAGTCTCGTTCTGATGTTCTGGTTTCTTATTAGCGACCACGTCTTGATGTTTAGGAATTGTATTCGAGACTCCGTCTTGATGTTTAGGAGTTTTATTCGAGACTCCGTCTTGATGTTTAGGAGTTTTATTCGAGACTCCGTCTTGATGTTTAGGAGTTTTATTCGAGACTGCCTTCGCGGGCGGGCTCTCCGTCCTATATCCTCTTTGTTTCTTGGATTTCTTTCGGGAGAGGCCCTTGGAAACAGGTCTCTGATTGGTTAACAATACTCACGCGTTTTTGATCTAATTGCAAGCGAAGCAGGTCGAAGTCCCTGGTCTTCGCTTGCATCTCGCGGTTTCCGGTGCTTCGCGCGTGTCTCGCTGCGTTAGCGTTTTCACGCGACGAGCGTTTGTCGAGAGCGCTCTTTTATAAGCAAAAATGTTTTACAGTATTCTATAAAGATATTCAGTAAATTCTAATTTCTAATAACTACTGGTTATAGTTCGGGCTATAACAGGAGCTATGAAAAGACTTCTTTGTCACAAACGGTATGGGTGGATTCATGGTAAACCACCTTATAAATTACGAGCTCGTGATGTTAATAAAATTAGTGAAAACCTTTTAAAATTAAAACGATATATTCCTCATGAATTTTCTAGAAAGACGCGTTTTATAAATGAGTGTAAAAGATATAAGGCTACAGAATTTAGGTTTTTTTTATTATACGCTGGTCCTATAGTTTTGAAAGAGATATTATCATCCAAAATCTATAATCACTTCATTACATTAAGTCTTGCAAGTTCTTTAATGATAAGTGAATATTATTCAAAACTTGAAAACTATGTAATATATGCTCATAATTTGATGGAACATTTTATTTGTCAATCCATAAAAATTAATGGTCCAGATTTTGTATCGCATAACATACATAATCTTTTACATTTAAGTGATTGTGTAAAACTGTATGGTGCACTTGACAACTTCAGCGCATTTCCTTTCGAGAATTATATGCAGCAATTAAAAAAAAAGATTCGCAAATCTGCTCAACCTCTGCAACAAATTATTCATCGTACAACTGAAGAATATAATATTACTCAATGTACAAATATCACAGAAAATGATTCTTCTGCGAAACTATTAATGGAACATTTTGACGGACCACTGATAAATAATTGTACATCTCCGCAATACAGAAAAGCACAGATAGATAATTATTGTTTAAATATTTTAAAAATAGCCGATAGATTCGTAGAGTTAAAAACCAACGTTATTATCGAAATTAAAAACTTTGCTTCGTATAAAAATTCTGTATGCTTAATAGGTTATCGATATAGCAAGCAAGAACATTTTTATTCTAAACCATATTCATCATCTTTGCTTAATATTCAATATATAAAAAAAGATAAAAACATACTTGAAATGTGGAATATCGAATTTATAAAAAGAAAATTAGTAGTACTACCATACAAAAAAAAATTAATCTCATTTCCTTTATTACATGCATAATTTTATAATTTTATAATTTATTATTTTTAACCATAAATATAAGTACATTGCTATTATTATTGATATTAATAATTAAAATTTATTAGAGTTGTAATGTTTAATTATAAAAAATTGCAAAAATTAATATTAGATTGCTAAATTTATAAACATATTTGAATGTACATAATATAAAATAATTAGTTTAGTTATAAAATATCCAAGATGACCTGGTACGTTGTAAAATTTGATGATGAGGACACAGTTGAAGCTGTACCTGACATATGGTACATGAAAAAAAATTCACAATGCTATTGGCCACCTGAAGGCACTGCAAAACATATTATAGTAGACTTTATAAAAAAAAAGCAATCTCCTGGAGCCGATTGGGCACTCTATGAAGCAAACCTTTTAGGCAGCTATGGTAAAATACACTTTGACACATTCTCACAGAATACTTTATATAATAAAATACTCCTAAAATGTTTATACGTAAAATGTTAATACATTTAGTATAATACACTAAATGTATTAACATTTTACGAAATTTGTATGGATCGATTTTTTATTGTTTTTAATTTTGTTTTTTATAGACAATTATAAAATAGCACAAAAAAAAGCCAATAAAGCTAAAAACACAAATAATCTCTCCTCTAATAACGAAGAATTGAAAAGGAAATATAGACGTAGAAGGAGCACGAAAAAAAGCCATCATAAAGAATCTGAAAATGAATATGAATTATCCTCTGAAACCGAAGTATCCTCGGATAATGTTATATATCCTGTTCCAACTCCAATAGAAAAAACTCAATTAAGTGGTAAGTAATATAAGCAACAATCATACAATATTATACATATATTTGTAAGACAAGAATTCTATTTTAATATTTCATTAATAATTTTTTGTATAATAAAAATAAAAAAACTCAAAAATTAAATAATGAAAAATACAAAAATAGGGCAAGAGCTTCAGCAAGGTGTTCGTGCAAAATTGTACTTTCTTACTTTCTTACTTTAAGAATTACACAATCTACAAATTGATGATATCAGTAAAACTATGAATCTTTTATTAAGAAGTAAAAGTAATGAGTGGCAGAACTTATCATTGCATGAAGATGTTTTAGATATCACATTTCCAGTAAATGAGAATTCTTTAACTCTAGAAGACTTGTTAGATTCTGAACATAAGTAATGATTGGTAAAGTATATTTGATTATAAATTGATTATAAAAACGTTTTAATGTGAATTATTTAAATTATATAAAACTTTTTGGTAAACGTTTCTGTCCGATATCAGACCTTCAGTAACATAAAAATTATAATAAATTCTACGCCGTAATTATAAACATAATTGTCGCCATAATGTATGTCAAATTAATCATTAATTTTATTAATACTATATCATTCTGTCGCCTATTGATAACACAGTCAAATGTTTTTGTCAAAACGATAGACTCAATCGATATTATTTATATAATTACGGCAGAATTTTGTTATAATTAGTATGTTGCTGAAGAAGGTCTACTATCAAACAGAAACGCGTTTAACCAAGTAATGAAGTAACATTTTGCGCGAACACTTTGCTGTGGCTTTTGTTCTATTTTTATATTTGTAATTATTTTTTATATCAATGCTTTTTAATATTCTGTTTGTGCATATAATACAGAAAAAAAATATTTAATCTATTCATCAGAAATAATGAAATAAAGATGTACAAAGATGATTTCTTTAAAAATATACAATATTTTTTCATACATTTTATTAGTATACTTTGTTTTTCTGTCTCAAAAGTTAAAAAGTCTCAAAGAAATATCCAATGATATGTAAAAAGAGTAACGTTCAATCATTATTTTTTGAAGGGATTAATGTCACTGACAAAAATGATCAGTTGAAAGCTTCTACCTCTGTTACTACGTCTAATAAGTCTGAAAATCTATCTGCAGTATCACAGCAGCCTACTTCGACTCTTCAACAGAATAATGGTAAGATTAAATTTGTACATGTAATAATGAAAATAAGATTAATTTTTTTTGTAGTACCACTAATTTTCTTTTGATAAATTTGATATTCCATATTTTAAACAAGTTTTTCTCTTTTTTTATATATTAAATATTAAGTAAAGATGATAAATATGGTTTAAAAATGATCTTGTTGTATCGATATCCTATTAAGGCTTTTGGGTACTCGCTGTGACCATGTTGAATCGTAACGTCAGAAGCAAGAAGTGTCACGTTGAGAATTCATAGATGTCATTTTTGGATAAATAAATATTTTGATACAATACCACTTCAGATGGCTTTAACGTACTTTTAAAATACCTCGAAAACTATGCTTTTCTCTTGATAGCCAATCAACAACTGTAAAATGATCGTAATATCAGACTTTGTAATATGGAATAGCTGTGCATGTGCAAGACTGAACGGACTAGGACTTTATATAGCTATTTTTTACAGCTGTTGACTGATTATAAAGGGAAAAAGATAATTTTCGAGGTATCTTAAGAGTATGCTAAAGTCAGGTGTGAAATGTTGTTTTATCAAAATATATCTTTTCATTTAAAAATGGCATCTAAGAATTTTTGTTTTCTCGCCTCTGACGTCACAATTTTGACATGGCCGGAGATGTACAATTATTTATCAGTGGTCTGTCAAAATGTTCTATTAATAGTTTCACAAAACAATCATTTTCTGCAATATTTGTATATTGAGTATTTTGTAATATGTGTTATTTTTTCTATACTATGCGTAAATAAATTATATTATTTTTGAAGGAAGTGTTGCTATATAATTTATAATCGATGTTTTTATTTCAGAATATCAAAAACGAATTCTAAGAGAATTATACATTCTAAGTTTAAAAATGGACGATATTGTTGAAAGTATGAGTCTTTTATTAAAAAGTAAAAGAAATGAATCGCAAGACTTAACTTCGCATGAAGAAATTCTAGATATCACACGATCATTTCCGGTAAATGAGAATTCTTTAGCTCTATTAGAAAACTGGTTGATAGACTCTGAACATAAGAAACTATTGGTAAGAATTTTTAAGTACGATATATTTGATTATAAAAATGTTTCAATTTAAAAAATTAAATTAATATAAAAAATTATTCAATATTTAAGTCTTTATTTTACAATTTTTCAATTAAAGAAATTAAATAATCTTTTTATAATGGCAGTCGCAACATTTAAGTCATATTGGAGGTAGTAACGTTAAAGAGATTGTACGGAGAATTATGTATCATGTATTTACTAACGAAGTTGGTATGATTTACTCTTGGGAAGGAGCAAAGAAAAAGAAAATCTTCAAGGATTTAGCTGTAGCATCTACTATTTTCTGTAAATTAAAAACCATTAAGTTATAATAACACAATTATAATAATAATCATACAATTAAAATTTTGCAAAACTTTTTACTTTAATATAATTTGTGATAATCTTTTGCAGCTGCCGTACGACTCAATAAGAATACTAATGATTGCACAAATGCAGAAATTATAAGTTTTATAAAAGCATGGCTTGTAAGGAGCAAAGATCGTTTTAATAATAACAAAAATAAACCTGCAACTACTCAAGACGTTAATGAGAACCCGCAGATCAGTAACGGAGAGTAGTCTTAAAATATTTAAAACACACTACTCATATGATGGCAGCTATGGTATAGAATAGAGAGTAAAAATAGTACAAAAGTTTCTATTATTTTTAATAATTCTTTGTTTCTTCGCGTACGTTCACTGTACGTATTATATTTACACACAATGAATTTTGTTTTAATTTACTAATATTTACGGTTCTGATAAAAAATATTAATATATTCCTATATTATTCCTGTATTATTAGATTTTTTATTAATAATTTCTAACATACATATGTTGTAGTAATATATTCATATATTGTAGTAATCTTAATTACACTTTTGCGTTATTCAAGTATTTTATTTTCATACATATGTGTTAATATTATTTAAAAAAAGTGTATAGAAGTTGCCATATCTTGCGCTTTAGTTTTAAAATTACAGTTTTGTTATAAAAATACATATGTACCTTATGACTAACTAATATGCATCTTATGCTCATTTCATATACGTGCAATAAATACAATTTTTTTATTACTTCTAAGTTTAACTTTTGTGTTATTTATTCTCTTGCAATAATCTTTTATATAACTTTGTTGAAATAAACATTTAGTTTGTATATAATACGTACGTGCATGGCGTGTACATTATATGTATAGAAGATGTGCATAATACATGCATAGAATGTATATAATACTCGTATGGCGTCTGTACATAATATGTGCGTAGCACGTATGTGACATGTCCAGAATGTCTTCATTTTAAATGATCCACTTGAATATTTCTTAGGGAGTATTTTAGGGGAAAATATTTCAGACAAAAGTTATAGAGTTTAGAGGGAAGTGCTTAATAGTGATCTAAATTTTTAATTACGGTCATTTACTAAAGTCATTTACAGGTCAATTTTGTTTTTAAAAGAAACTGTCAATTATATTTTATATTAATCGATTCTTTGTTATATTCTGTGTAAAAAATTACAAGCGTATTTATAAGATATTTTATGTTTTATAGTTTGACATTTGGTCAATTTTTTAATAATTTCTTACATAAAATGTAACAAAGAATCGATTTATATAAAAAAATTGTAGGAGTTTCCTAAAAAGAAATTGATCTCTATATATATGATCTTGGTAAATGAACGTAATTCAAAATTTAAGTCACCATTAAGTATTTCCTTCTAAATTCTACAACTTTTGAAATATTTTCCCCTAAAATGCTGTCCCTAAGAAATATTCAAGTAAATCATTTAAAATGGAACATTTTGGATATGTTACGTATGTGCTACATGCACATATAATACGTGCGTGGCATGTACATAATATGTATATACATCCTATGCATGTCTTACGCACATTCTATGTATATATTATGTATACATTCTATATACATGATATGCACGTATTATTTTCATCTTATGCATGTGTCATGTACATCTTATGTACATATTATGTACATATGCTATGCACGTATTATGTACAGCCTATGTACATTCTGTACATGTGTCATGTACATCTTATATACATATTATGTACATGATATGTACATATTATGTATATCCTGTGTACATCCTATGCATGTGCCATGTACATCTTATATACATATTATGTATATGCTATGTACGTATTATGTATATCCTATGTACATCCTATGCATGTATTATGTATATCTTATGTACATATTATGTACATGCTATGCACGTATTATGTATATCCTATGTACGTGCATAAAAATTAAATGTACATGCATGAAGTATATACATAGAATGTGTTTTTTCATGTACATATGTATATTTTTATGACATTCCATGTACATGCGCTGGGGGTACTATTGCATTTACATTTCATATACATTGGATGTACGCTGTAATACATGTGTATATATTATGTATATACAATATAAATAAATGTATATGAAATGTATATACATTGTATATCAAATTGTTTTGTTTCGGTCTGCGTAATTCGCCAGCCGTATTTCAAAGATTTATAAATATTGTATTCAGAGATCTTATCCAAGCTAAAATAATATTAACGTATATGGATGACTTAATAATACCATCTCTAGATTATCAAAGTGAAATAGCGAGTCTCAAAGCTGTATTAAAAGTTGCAAGCGAAAACGGATTAATAATAAATTGGCAAAAGTGTAGTTTTTTCAAACCGTCGCACAGTGGGGCCAAAGCTATCAAAACTTGGCAGAAAGTGAAAAAGTTGAAATTGTAAATAAAACATATTATGTTTACACAATTAATAGAAAACACATCCATGTATAAGTTTTTAATACATATTTGTCATTTTGACTAATTTAACATTGCCAGATTGTCTTAATATTTCAAATAAATCTCTTCCTGAAATATTTAATTTCGTTAAATCCGATGCTAAAAAAAGAAAAATATAAAATCATGAAAATTTAGTTAAAACAAAAGTTATAAAAAATATTAAATAATTTTAAAAGGCACACAAAGGCGCAATATTTCTTTTCACGATATTATCAATCAATAAATAACAAAAATAACAAAAAAAAATTCATAGCCGAGAGATGCCGGGAACAATAAATTTTAAAAAATTTCTGAGATATTGTAGGTAAGAATTTTACATCAAACTAATAAAACAATGTAACATTTCTTATAAAAACAATGAAATTTAAATATTTATATAAATCTTTATTAAAATTACCTAAAAGTATCGTTTTCATGATGAAGTGACTTCCAATTGCAAACTTCTAACTTCATGCAAATATTACAATAAAATGACAACGTATTTCGTACATGTATAAACGATTCACTTAAAGGTTAAATTTTGGAACATAATAACAGCGACAGCGACACTCAAAATGACAAATATGTATTAAAAACTTATACATGGATGTGTTTTCTATTAATTGTGTAAACATAATATGTTTTATTTACAATTTCAACTTTTTCACTTTCTGCCAAGTTTTAATACAATAGCTTTTGCCCCACTGTGCGTCGGATCGAATTCCCGAGTTACATTATTGAGAACGGACATGTATATTCATCCGAACGTAAAATAAACGCGGTTCAAAAATTTCCTGAACCTTCCAACGCAAAATAAATGCAGAGCTTTTTAGGACTTAACGGCTATTTTCGAAAATTTATACCGCAGTACTCTACTATCGCGCGATCATTAAGCAATCTATTAAAAGCGGATACTAAATACGTTTTTGAAGAAAAAGAAAGGGAAGCATTCATCCGATTAAAAGAGATGTTAAGTAATAAACCTGTATTAAATCTATATTTAATAGGCGCGGAGACAGAAGTGCATACGGATGCCTCGATACAGGAATTCGGCGCGATACTCTTACAAAAAAGTGCGGAAGATAATACTTTCCATCCAGTTTACTATAGTAGCAATAAAACTACAGCGGCAGAGCAAAATTATCCAAGCTACAAATTAGAGGTATTGGCAATAATCAAAGAGCTTATTCCGCGTATATTTAATAGGAATCCCGTTCACAATAGTAACTGATTGTCGCTCATTCATCGCAACTATGAATAAAAAAGACTTATGTGTGCGTACAGCGCGCTGGACGTTATTACTTGAGGAATTCGACTATAAAATTGAGCATCGTCCTGCTAAAAACATGTGCCACGTAGACGCGTTAAGTCGCTATCCGATTTCAGAATGTAATTTAATCGAAAAACAAAAAGACGGATTAACGACACAATTGAGAAAAGCGCAGGAAAGCGATAGCGACGTAAAGAAAGTTTTTGATCGAGCAAAAACGAGACAAATTGACGGTTTCGTTATTAAAAATAATTTACTTTTTAAAGAAATAGATGGCGATTTAGAGGGTAGCAGTGTCAAAATTAATGCAATCATAGATTATTCGTCAAGTGCACGAGAGAGGTCATTTTTCCGCAACAAAAACAGAAGTACTTTTACGTAACGATTACTGGATTCCGAATATTAAAACTAAGATCGAAAAGATAATTAAAAACTGTTTTGCATGCATTTTAGCGGAAAAGAAACAAGGCAAACAAGAGAAATTTTTAAATCTGATAGAGAAAGGGGAAATGCTTTTAGATACTTATTATATCAACCATGTAAGTCCGTTTTCTTCCAAAAAAATATATATTTGTTATCATAAACGCTTTTTCAAAATTTGTGTGGCTTTACACGACAAAGACTACGAATACGAATGAAGTCTTAGATAAATTAACAAAACAGTCATTCATCTTCGGAAATCCGCGTAGAATAAGTTCTGATCGTGGAACAGCTTCCACTTCGAATAATTTTTCCGAGTATTGCGCGAAGGAAAGCATTCAACATGTATTAACTACCACCAGAATTCCTAGAGCCGAGTGGAACGGACAAGTGGAACGGATGAGAATCGAATTCTCATACTCTTATTGACGATCTCTCAGACTCGAAACGCGAAGAATGGCATAAATATCTAGATTTTGTATCAATATATCAATACCACATTAAACAGAAGCATAGGCACGATTCTGTTCTATTTATTATTCGGTGTACATGCACGATTGCGAGATAGGCCTGAGATTCGAGAGCTATTAGAAAAAGAATATATTGAGATATACGAAAGCGTGATAAATTGCGAGAAAAAGCGAAAGAAAGCATCGCCAAAATTCAACGCGAGAATAAGAACAATTTTAATAAAAATAGAATCGGCAATAACATATCGAGAAGGCGATTTGATAGCGATCAAGCATACCCAGCAAGTGCCTGGCTTGAAAATAGCGAATAAATATTTTGGGCCTTATCAAGTAACCCAGATTTTGCGTAATAATCGTTACATTGTACAACGTGAAGGTGAGCATGAGGGACCCTATAGAACCTCTACTGCCTACTGCGGCAAATTATATGAAATCTTGCTCGCATGAAGAATCTGAAGATAAGGGAAAAAACAACGCTGAAAATTGATATATCAACAGCAGGATGGTCGAGTGTGGGAGCATTTGTAAACTATCTCTGTATGTGCGTGGGACATGTTGCGTTACATGTCAGCGAAATGAAGGACCACACCGCGGTACTGTTCAGAACGCAGCTAGTGGTCAATTATCTAAAGGATCTCGAGGGTTATCGCTGAAAAACTTTAGTCTACAAGAGTATAGTAAATTAAAAACTACATTACATATGTTAGCAATAAAAACATTAGTCAAAAATTTTAATTTTACTTTTTAACAGTCAAAATCCGAATTAAGAAGCCACATTTAAGATTGACTGGCCACAGTCCGAAGTGATTTTTTTTAGTTTCTAACTTTAACCAGCCATGTTATTCCTAGGATTGACTAAAAACATACTAGTCAAAAACCGAAACACAAAACTATTTCGGGCTTTGACCAAAACGCTTGGTTGTTCTGCACATTGATCAGTTAATCCTAGGAACGCCCGCGCAACGGGCTTTGACCATAATATATATATACAGGGTGTCCCACGACTTGAGATCCATAATTTAAGGGCGTGTTGCTGATATCATTTAGAATAAAAAATGTCTAATAAACATATATTCGCAAATGCGCTTCCTAATATAAATACAACCATTGAAAATTGATGTAAATATGTGAAACATTACAACTCTGATTACTAACTAACACCTCTGGACTACTTTCTTTGGGGGCATATGAAGTCAATAGTTTATGCAAAACAATCTCACAATACATGAACTTGTTAACAGAATTATGAATGCGGCAACACAAATAAGAAATTCTCCTGGCATGGTGGAGCAAGCTGTTAGATCACTTTTTCAAGGCAAGACTTTGTATTAAATCTGCAGGAGGTAATTTTGAAATTTGTAAATAAACAAGTTAAATTAAATGTTTTTTTTTCTTTCCTCAAATATTCACTTTTTTCAAATATTCAACTTTTAATGCTTGTATTTATGTTAGGAAGCATTTGCGGATATATGTTTATTAGACATTTTTTATTCTAAATGACATTAACAACACGCCCTTAAAGTATGGATCTCGAGTCATGGGACACCCTGTTGAAACAACAACATATTTTTAATATATTATTTGAATAAATTAAAACTTGTCATATAACACCTTATATTTTGTCTTGTTTAGTTGGCCTATTAATTTCCTTTATATTGCTTTGTATTGCTTTATATTGCTATTACACGAGCTCATTTGCTTTCTATTTAAAGAAAAATTATTTAAAATAATATCGAACGTATTTTATCTCTTTTATGCTCTTAAAAGCATAGGCGAATATAGGAATTTTAGGGCATTATTATTATTATATGTTGATATAAATATAATTCATTTCTATTAAGTACCAACAAAATATTTTTATTTTATAAATAAAATATTAAAGATTTAAACAAATTTTTTTATATACACATTAAAAATATACATTGTCAAAATGTTGCAAATAAATTTTACTTTTATATTTTGTAATTTATATTATCTTGCATTTAAAATGTGCACATTTTTATTAACATTTAAAATAATATATAAATTATTTTTTGTTACCATTTAAAATTATTTGTTTTATAAATTATTATGTAAAATTAATTTTATGAAAAAAAAGGATAATTTAATATATTTTGACATATTGTACATTCTATAATTACATTTTATTTTCAATATTTTCAAGATTTATGAAGGGTTATAAAATTTATGAAAATAAAATTATATGGGGACATAATAAAAATTCGATGAATGAAAATTATGTCGCGACATAATAATAATTCGATTAATTAAAATTATGTCGCGACATAATAATAATAATTAGATGAATTAAAATTATGTCTAGACATAAATATAATTCTGAATTTTTATTATGTCCCGACATAATTTTAATTCATTAATAAGAATCACAAATTTTCTTAAGACAATTATTTTAAAAAATTTTTATATTAAATGAAATACTTTTTATGCTAATAAAAAGTAAAATGGCGTGCCATAGGATGAACTGTTATATTCAATTTAACGTAAAAAAAAGTTTTGCCGGATTGACAATTGTTTTTATAATTATGACATGCTTTCAGTGCTGATGGAAAGGCAAAGTTTTCTTAAGAGATCCAAAGGACATCCGAGTGCTGTTTGGGACAATATTGAAATAATTAAAAGTATTAAATAAACTGTAATCGGGAGGGAGAAAATTAATGCAAAATGATATATACAAAAGTAATCTTTGATCTTTTTTTAATTTTATGCACCAATCTTTAAGTTAAGAAATATGATTCATATATCACTAAAAAGAAGAAAAAGAAACAGAAAAAAGTTGTACAAGAATCATTTTTTTCAGAATTGACACATATGAGTGTTATAAATAAAAAATTGGCTAAATTAATAAAAGACTATTTTACAAAAGAATCATTTTTACGTAGAAGTTAATGGTGAACCAATTTAAAATTACATTTAAACGTTAGCTTACTATTGGCCTATTAACATATAGTATAAAACTCAAAATGGTTTATTATTAACTTTGAGAGATATGGGAAAATATGCTAAATCGTATCCCATAAGAAAAATATTAAAATTGCAATAAAACTATCAAAGAAATGACAAAATTTCTATTTATTTAAAAATATAGTTCTTTGTCAACGATATACACTAAACATTAACACAAATTTATTATTGTTTCATATTGTAAATTAAAAATTTTTTAAAAGTGGTATTTGATACGATTTACAATACCGGTTTGCTAAATTGTACCACGAGTTTCTAAATCATACCTCTAACAATGAAATTAAAAAAATTGTAACAAAAATAGAATTTTATTGTCTACAAAAGTTCTTAGTCTGCAATAAAACATTTCTATAAGTATGTCATATTTATAATTATAAATAAATTTTCTTCAAAAACTTAACAAAAATATTTGTACCGCACAAAAATATAAATAAATATGTTCTCAATATAATTATAAAATTTGATAATATTTTCTTCGATGTGTTCATCTAAATATAAAAAAAAATAACTACACCTAAGTAAAACAATTAATTTAGTAAATCATACCAGTATGATATAAGAAAAAGTTAGTGGTACGTTTTAGCGAACTTCCAAAGACGTTCGTCTTTATATAAAAATTCGATTATAATTTTTGTATACGTTTGCCTCACGCTTAAGTTGTTTATATTCGATTGCGCTCATCTTACCGCCCTGACTCTTATGGCCTTGTATTAAATTAATTTAAATATATGATTTAATTTAAAGAGTCTGTCAATACAATTTTTTTTTATATTTTGTATTTTGAAAACAAAACGGAAAAGATGCAACAATACTTGCGAGAATGGACTTAACATGCCTTTTTTAGAAAAGGGATGTTATAATACTTTTAACTTGATCGAAATAAACAATTTCTCACTCACCGATACGTGTAATAGAGGAGTTGTAGTACACAGCACGCACATTGATCTGAAAACAAAATATTCAAAGTATGTATAAATTATGTATACATGTGTGTGCGTGCGCGCGCGCGCGCGCGCGTATGGGTGGGTGTGTGTATGTGTGTGTATAGGGTGTTTTGAAAGTCTAAAAACGGTCGAATATCTCAATGCAGTTTAGAAAAAATGTTTTTAGGTATTTTGCATACCTCGCAGTTGCCCCGTTGTCACCCGATGTCTCCCTGGGCCTCCTCCTCCTCTCTTGGTTCATGGTAGCACTCACGAAAACACAAATAATTACAATCGCCCGACACTTTACACGGCACTCCCGACGCGACGCGTTAATCGCACGCGTATTTCGCGTACATTGCGCAATGAGAAATAACGATGCGAAAACTATAATCGCATGAATCAACGTCCGTTCGACATTCGAGAATCCCGCAGTCAAACTCGCACGCAGCTTATCAGCAATGCTACCTGTAACAAATAAAATAAGATAAAATAAAATATTACTATTTTAATTTTTGTAACATATTATTATTTTAAAATTTAATTAGCAAATTTTCGCTTTATTTGTATTTGTTGACAGAAATCAGCCGATTGAAGCGTTAATTAGCTAATTAATATTAAAAAAATAATATGTTAAAAATATTAAAATAGTAATATGTTGTAAATAATATGTATAATACTTTAAACTCAAATAATATTTTATGATAGAAATCAGTTGATAACTATCAAAAATATTAATCGAGTTAAAAGAACTGTAACATATTATTTAAAACATTATTATTTCAATATTTATACCATATTATTATTTTAAAAATTAATTAGCAAATTTACGCTTTAATTAGCTAATTTCTGTCAAAAATTATTAATAAATATATATATATATATATATATATATATATATACTCGTCAACAAAATTAACGCAAAATTAATGTATTTTAAGTCAAAATTTTGCATAATTTCAAATAAGATAATTTTATAGTAGACACCTGGTGGCAAGTATACCTTGTATCTATAGTGTAATGAGATTAAACAAAATACATCATGATTTTCGAATATTTTATTAATTTTCCCAAAATCGCATCTTTGTGCGTTTTTTGTTTTTCGTGCTGCAGGAATGATTTTTAGAGTCTGAATCTAGTAATAGTTAAATTTATTGTCTTACAATATAAATTATGGATTCGTTGTTCATTTTCAAAGCATTTATACTTGTTATAATAATTTAAAAAGTTTATTATTAAATTCAACATATTTTGAAGATTTTAAATAAAATTAATTTTTCATAAGTTACTGTTCATTATTTGATGAAAAATTATTTTTTCAATAAGCTATACCTACCATCAAAACATATTACAATTTCATAAAGATCCGTGCACTTTAAAACAAATTATGTTAAAAAAATCGAAAGGTGATATAATTTTGGCCGGTGTATAAGTACCCAATAATTTTGCTCAGTACACATTTATTGTTTTACTAAACTTAATGTTGTCCAATTGTTGAGTCTATTAAATATGACAATTAATACACGTTGTATGTCACATTACATACATAATATATGCTTTATACATGCATAACAATGCGTTCAGTTAGTCTCAATTCGTTATGCGAATATCAAGCCATGTAATGCTTATGGTTTCCCGTTAAAGCGTACCGCAGTCAAAGGCTTATTGTTAGTCTGAATTTTAAATTGTATTTTATTTTGTTCATGTTAAAATAACTTTACAAAAACAGTGCTAAGTAATTTTTGCACATTAAATTTTTTAACTTTTATTTTTTATAACTTCAATTCTTTAGTTTTTATTTTTTAACTTTAAATTTTTAAATTTTCTAAATTTAATCTTTTGTGCCTTGCATTTTTTTCTCGTGTTATTAATAAAAATAAAATAATTTATAAATATAATTTTGGAGAAAACAATATTTTTGATCGCAATTAATTTTTGTGAAAAACAATTTTGGCTGGTTTTCATTTACTTAGCGCGATATTTTGATTTCACTACTTTTTGACGCTAATATTTTAAACTTTTTTCTCATATTATTAATAAAAATAAAATATAATTTTTGAGAATATAATATTTTTGATGGTGATTCATTTTTGTAAAGGATTATTTTGGCTATAAATATAATTTTTGAGATAATAATATTTTTAATGACAACTAATTTTTGCAAAGAACTATTTTGGCTGACGAAAGATATACTTAGCGCTTTTTTTACATGTGTGATGTCTTTTTTTTTTTTTTTTTTAGAGGATTTCACATATTTTTGCAAAGTTTTACCTTTACGGAAATATCTATCTTAAATAAGGTGAATTTTTTAAAAATCTTTATCTAACTAATTTTGAATTTTTTTATATAAATCGATTCTCCGCAATAATGTGCATAAAAAATTATAAGAGTAGGATAGTCAAAATGTGAATAATTTACGAAATATATATGTACTTTAATTTGACATAATCTAACATAAATTTAAAAAATATCTCGTAAACTATTTATTTTTTAATCATCCCACTATTGTAATTTTTTTATGTAAAATTTTATGAGAAATTGATTTATATATAAAAATATGATGTGGTTCCATTAAAAAAATTCAAGATAATCTTGCCGTGATCTTGGCAACGATATCCAAGATCAAAATGATAAGATCATTAAATAGATATATTTTAACGCTACAATTTTTATCTAAAACATTTTTTCTAAATGTTGTTTGAGATATCCCGTTTTCGAACTTTTAAAGCCTGTATATGCGAAAAAAATATAATGTATGTTTCGTCATGCATAATATTTTTATATATGCTGCTATAACACACATGCACGCACGCACACACGCACGTATGCACATTCGACGAGGGTTGTACGCGTCATACATATATCGAATCAAGAAACGTATATCATCTTTACATGCAAGACCGGAGCTTTTGTAGCGCAGAAATGCACTGTAAAAAAATTTTGTGTAAAATTACAACTATTATAGTGGGTAATTTTAAGACCCACTATAATAGTTGTCAATTTCCACGCGTTTGTAAATTTGCAGTATACAAGTAAAATTAATTTCTTCATTTGTAATTAAGCTGATTGCAAAAATAACTTTACAATATGTATGTAAAATTATAAGACGATAATGTAAAAATATTTTTTATAATTGTATTATTAAACATTCAAATATTAAATTCACACAACAGAATGTAAATGCACAAAATATTAATGTAATAATAGTTTACGCATTTGTATTATTACAAATCGAAATACGAAATTTACATTACAGAGATTATGTTTACAGAACATTTTTGTAATAGTATTCTGCATTTGTGATATTATATTTTAAAATATAAATTTTATTATAATTATTCAAGAAGAGATTAGTCAAAAATATATATATGTTCCCGATATGCCACGTGATTGAATGGAGAAATATTTACCCTGTTTTAAAAACCTTCAATTATTTTTATTGACAATGTTAACAGTATAAATAAAAGATACAAGTTTTACTGTGTAATACAGTATAATAATTATCTAATACAATACTTATTACTTATTATATTAAATTTTTGTTGATAAAATTTACTTATTCAAATAATTCATAATATTGCATTTGCAAAAGTAAAATTATATAATCACATAAAAATTTCTTTTAATATCAAACAAAAAAAAACAATTTAAAAACTATATTTAGTATACAAACAAAAAAAACTCATTAATTATATGTACTTATAGTAATACGAAAATAAATGTATTATATATACTTAGCAATACAAAATTAAAAACAAAAATAAATCTCTCTTTAATTATGTTTAACAATACAAAATAAAAAACACTAATTAATTATATTTAAAAATATGAAAAAATAAACTCATTAATTTCACAGCAGTAAGAATTATTGTAATATAGATATTAGTATATAATTTAATACCAAAATTGCTGTTTCGTCGAATTCATCAAATTATTGACATATTTACGTGAGATTCCCATTGCAAAATAATGTAGCGCATTTAATTCATTTTTATGTCGACCTTCATAGATAAATAGAGATATATCTATAGCGGTAATAGAACAAAGTAGGCTAAATTAAAAAGTCCTGAATGACCATAATATATTTCTACTTTTGTATAAAAATCTGGAACAAATAAAAATAGTACAGATTATGAAACAAGTATAAAAATGTAAAGATATAAAGTGTATTACAAATTAATATAAATATATAACGTATATATTTTTTTAATATGAATGATGCTTACTTTTGTTATGTATTTGTTACATATTATCTGTAGCAATATTTTCTTGGTCTGATATGCTTCTTAATTTATTAAAGAGTGATAGTACTTTGTATTTTGTTGACACCTTACGAGATTTTGAACCACAAGCAGGATGAATATTTAAAAAATATTTTTGTAAAAATTCTAAGGTACATGTACTATTTCTGGGATATTCCATATTGAAAATATAATAAACCGACATCAACATTTTTAAGGCTTCATAAAAGCAATATGTCCTTTCAATCAATAATTTTTCTATATATAAATAAAACATTCGACATGCTGGATCATCTGTAATAATCAAATATATATGATAATTAGAGCACAATCACAAATATATAACAATTATAATATACTAAAATCAAATTAAATATTATTATATGTATAGCGAAATTACTTATGATTACGATGCATGGTGCTACAATTGGCGGTTCTATATCCTCCAAAGCTGTTCCTTCCTGTTTAATAAATTAACTTTAGTTAATAAAATGCAAGTTTGGTGACATTTTCATAATCAAAATAAATTACAATACATATTTTTAAAAAAGTATTTACAGGATATGTTTTAAATAATTCTTCAAAATCTTCTTTAAAATGCTTCATGATGATTTTGATCAATTTTAACTCTGTAGGGTTATTTGAATCGATGATATCTTTATATTTTTTATGCTGTCCGTAACTAAGTATATTTTCTTGTTTTTTTAAGATTTCTTTCTTCAGAAGATCTATAGAATGTCCCATTAATTTCTCATAATGCCAAAACATATAGTTTTTTTGTAAAAGTATTGGCCATGTGGTTTTAACATCTTCAATAGTAGGTGTTTTATGAACATTATTAAGAAACAATCTTTGCGCAGGGTATGTAGCTTCATACGAATTAATTTTATGTTGAATCTTAAGATCGTTTGATGAATCTTCGTGGATTATTTGACGTAGAAATTTAGCTTTGTCTTCTATTGTCTCTTCTGTTTCTGTGTCAATATATTTTTCTGGCTGCCAATTACTACATCCAGCTTTAGCAGATAATACTTTTTTTTGTTTTTTTAGAGGTATATTTAAACTTTGGCTTAGACATCGTTTCATATATGGTCTATTTAAATAACAATTTCGGTCTCGAAGTTTTAAATATATTGTATGAGATCCGTCTCCAAAACATTTGCCGTCCTCATCCATATCTTTGAAAGTTTGCGGGTATTTATCGACAATTTTTTCCGCTACTATCTTGAACGCTTTAGATGGTATATATTCTTGTATATTTCTCATTTCTGAAACTGTACGATTCACAACCGCATTTATCGCATATTTGTTGCGACGTCCACTTTCTAGTTCTTTAATCACTGGTGGTTCTAAATGATTCCATGGTATTTGAAAATTTGTCCAAGTTTCATTATGCGATTGTATTTTATTATTTAATATTTGATTTGTTGGCGATGCAATGGATCGCGAACTTGGTGAGGATGAAAAAAATGTTTCTTCATTTAAACTAGATGTGAATGAAGCAGTATCAGAAGTTGCTATGTTAGATTCAGTTTCATTTTGTATAGACCAAGATTCTTCAGGCTGTAGCAACATGAAAGTTTCACCAGGACAAAATTTTAGAACATCAGTGTCATCAACTATTGTGCCATCTTTTTCCATAACAAGAATAGAACCAACAATGCCAAGTTTGATATTACTTTTCGCAATAAGATCCGATAGCATATTTTCTGATTCATTAATTACGAGTGATATTTTTTTTTTTCTATTGGCAGACCAGACTTTATACAAATATGACATCTACAAAATAAAACAAACATATGTATATAAATATATATCCATAATATAATAAAAATAAGTAATGCTGAAATATAAATTGCTTACATAATTTTAAAATCCAAACTTATAAATCAAGAGGTGTGTATTTGAAGACGTATATGGGAATGGAATTTAAATTAGTTTCAAGAATAGGATGTGGTGCAAGGAGGCAAGTGTATGGAAACAAAAAGATTTTTTCGACATTATAATTTTGATCTTTAATTTTAAACTCTTCATATACACCAAATTCAGGATTGTATATAATTGTTATTGTACTGCCCAAAAAATAAATATTTGTATAGCACTCATTTATTAAAATATATTTAATTTTGCAAATGGTGAAATAATCATAGCAATCTTTACCTATGCAGATACACATATCTTTTTTATACTTAATTCCTCTAAAAACAACTTGTGAGGATATATACTTTACATTTTCGTTTTGTTTGTCATGAAAATAATCCGTTATTATAGAAGAAATCTGATCATTGAAGTTTTCAGAAATATATTCTTGTATATTATCTGCTATTACTAAAGTATAGTATCTATTCTTGAAATATTGACTTTGTAAAAATTGATGTTTGTATGATAATAATTTTGTTATATTTTTAAAATTTTGAGAATGTTTAACAATATTCTTAAAATACTTATGTTTGCTTTCAAATCGCAACGTCCATAAATGTTTCAGCGGACCAAAAGATATAGTTAAAGAGGGATAATGAGATATATAATGATGTTTCGGTCTTAATTTGATATTCGGAAAACATTTTACTCTCAATGATAAATATTCATTTATCTTTTCTTGTAATAATGCAACTTGACCAAAGGATAGAGCAAAAGCACATATTAATGAACATATTTCTCGAAGACGCAATACTAAAATCCAAACATCATTTTCAATATTTTTAACTGAGTCAAAGATAGCTATTAATTTTTTTTTTTAATTTTTTTAAAAAAAATTGATATTATTGATATCAAAATTACTGGTTTCAAAATTTATCAATTCTTCATTAGCAATAAATTGCTTATTAAAATTATAATTTGAATGATGTCTACATATGTGTACTGCATAAGTGCTGACTGTTTTGAAAATTTTATTAGTAGAACAAGCTGGATATCCACAATAACTCCCAATTTTATTTTGTCTTATGTGTTTATATAAATGTTTATTAAAATTTAATGTATTTTTAAAATAAGCATTGCAATTTTGTTCTTTGCAATAAAAAGTTATGCTTCTTTATTTTTTATTATCTGTTGAGTGCTGTCTCAAAATATGTTTCTTAAAATTAAAATATTTATTAAATTGTTACCCACAATTTTTAAACAGACAAATTATTTTTAAATAAGGCATGTTTTTATGAAGAATTTGGTGTTTGTTGTACAAAAGTATAGATGAAAATACACAGTTGCACATTTCACATTTAAACATTATTAATAAAAAAATTTTGTATCAAAGGAAGGAAAAAATTGAATTCAGGAAGGAAATTTTATGTATATTCCAAAAGTAGTAACACTGTAACATATTAATGTAAAAAATTATTAAAATTAAAATAATTAAAAAAGAAAATAAAACTAAATATCAAGTATAAATATTAAATATATGTTCATTGACTCATCATATATAAAATATTTATATGTGTAATGCTTTTATATTCTTATATTCATTATTTTGTATTGAATTATATTCAACATATCTAAAAATTATTCAAATTTTTTGTATAAATTAATAATTTAGTAATATGTTCTAATTACAATAAAAAATAATACTATATTTACAATTATGTTGAATATAATTAAATATGAAATATTGAATATAAAAATATTAAAGCATATGCATATATAAATATTTTATATATGAGTTGATAAATATACATATATATATATATATATTTTAATATCTGTTTTATTCAATAAAAAATCAATGATTTTATATGCAACTTTTGCAATATATTGCCTAACCTCAAAATAAATAAATAAATAAACTATCGAGCTTACCTTTCTTTAAAAATTGAAACTTTTCAGCAATGCAAGGAACTGATTACTTATTGCCTTATTTTCTACCTTCAGTCTTGTAGAAACAGATTTACTGATATTATTGTAACGTATATCTCACACATTTACATGCGCACCTATATAACATCATATAAATGTATATCATTAATTACATATAATAATACTTTAGGATATGTTGTACAAAATGTAGCTGATCTAAACAATGCGACAGAATTAATGATTGCTGTTATAGACAAAAATTAAACTATGTAATATTTATAGATTACACTTTTTTTGTTTCCATGGCCATGTATATACTTGTGTAAAAATTTAGCACATGCTGTATGAAACAATTTTTTCATAATATTTGTGTGCAAAGTGAATGGATATTAAACAAGGAATCGCGAGTATTTATATAAAAAACTTAAAATAATTTGATTATTAATCTATGTACAAAAGACCTACTACTTTCCCTTTTGCTACTTAACCTCCTGTACGTTTTGAAAAAAACTTACTAAAATATTACAGTTACCTTTCTTGTAAAAAGTTGAATACAAGTAGATGCAGTGATTGATTGATTTCTTCCTTTGGTATTGCACGGAAACAAAACACTCTAATATACGCACTCGTAACGCATCACAGTTAGGAACAGCAGTAACATGTCGCGACATGATTGTAACAGAGTGGCAACAGCGCGTCACTTCCACCTATAATCGCGCAATATGCGCGCATGGAATATGAATATACCACACGATATATAGAATATTACTGTTGTATTGAGTAATATTACAAAAATTTGGATAATTACATAAAATCTTTAAAATATCATATTATTTCGTAAGTTTCCATATAAAAGAAGATATATTTACATAATAAAAGACAAATCTACATAATTTTTGTGGAATTACATAATTTCTGTAAAATTACATGATTTCTTATATTTACAAGACTAATCATGTAATTTTTACAACTATTATTTGTGTAAATTTACTTAATTTTTTTACAGTGTGGTTCATAAAATCAAATTGCCTATTAAGACATTTATTCAGAATAGCGAGAACTACAACATATCCAAAAATTAAACAAATCCGCAAAAATATATTTTCCCAGAAAGAATTAAGAATGATGCGGGTTCCTTTCCAATTGCATGTTATTTATGAGATGTTATTGTATTAATTAAATAAATAAAAGGGACATGCCCCGAAGTATGCTTTGCGCATAAGTATATTTATGCTAAATAACCACCTATAATTATCTAATGATAATATGTATAATACAACAAGATGTCATACAGGATATCGCGTTTCACCTCTCTGGGTAGGTAAAGGGAGTTAAACCGAGCAGTAAAGTATTATTTTGTAACTTTCGCAATAATTAATAAGAAATAAAAAAAGGATCGGTTAATTCGCGACTAGAAGTGCGCGGCGAGAAGAGGAGGTAGCCTACTTGGGGGTCCAGTGTTATGCGTTGCTTGTACATAAATATCTGTTGTAGAGCGCTCCTTCCCGCTTCATCGCGCACCTAGCAATTGCGTAACATTAGACTCTTTCTTTTCGCCGCTCGCCCAGTTACCATGTAAGAATGCGCTGTCTTTTCTTGTCGCATGTTTAAACTCGTACAAATTGGCCGATTTTTATTATTTTCTCGTTAATTATTGCGAAGGTGGCAAAATAGTAGATAACTTTTCTCAGTTAAAGTGCCTACTCTACCTCTCTACCAGTCTAATTCTCACTCTACCTGCCCACGAGAGATAAAACGCGAATGATCGGATCTGTATACAAATATTTTATATATGTATACATATACATATAGGTATCCGGTAATAGCCGTATCACTAGTTAGCAGATACAGCGCATTAATTTGAATAGAAAAGTTATTTTATGATTTATGATTTTCGCAATAATGAGAAATTAATTTTAAAAAATCAGTTTATTTGCGCGAATATAAGTGCGCGATGAGAAGAGAGAAAAGACAGCCCATTATTACGCGGTTACACCAGGCACGCGATAAAGCTTCAAGAAGAATATTCTATAAATGACAACGGCTACGTACAAACGGTGCATAACATTGAATCTTATCGCGTAGCAATCTGTCTCTTCTCGTCGCACGGTAATACCAGCAAGAGTTAGCCTTTTCTATACGGTTTAACCCACTCTACCTGCCCACGATAGGTAAAACACGACACCCTGTACAATGTGTATTATAAATATTATTGAATTATTATAGGTAGTTATTTAATATATACATATATTATACATCTATACAAAAAGCATATTTCAGGACATCCTCCATTTATTTGTTTAATTAATGCTATGACACCTCACGAACAATATATAATTCAAAATTTTATTTATAGAGCAATAAACAAAAAGATATTGATAATTTTGTAGTCACTGTATATTTTGAGATTTTTTGAACAAAGGCATTGATTGGGGACTGTCCTCAAATTATGCAATCGATATACGAAAGTGTCCTCAAATTAAACATTTTTCCTCAACATTTTTAAGGTATATTTTATATCTGTAAAATATAAAATTTTATCTTAATGTTCCTCAAGCATATTTAACAGTTTAAATGCTAATTTCTTTTGTTGAACTTATTTTTTTAGTCTATGTTTCTTAAAAAAAATAAAGTTTATGAATTATTACTTTAAATTTATTTTTCGAAACATTTTTTATAATTAAATATTATTTTATAAATATTTAAAATATATATATAAGTATCATGAAAAAATGTACATTAATATTTTTCATAAAAGCCGTTTTTAAAGTATTTATTGCATGTAAATGTAGAGTCTTAAATTATACATTTAGATAAATATTATATATACACATGTTCTAATTGTTCTAATTGTTCTAATTGTTTATAACTCATATTTTTAATTTTTCTTTGAAGAAAGTAGATTAAGAAATAAGTTAAACACAAAAATTAATACTTAAACTGAAGTATGCTTGACAAGTATTGGGATAAAACGCTTATTTTGAGAATATAAAATATGCCTTGAAAATATTTTAAAAATTTTGATGAAATGTTTAATTCAAGGACATTTCCGTCAGGTATGTTGATGGTATAATTTGAGGACAGTCTCCAATCAATGCCTTTGTTAAAAAAATCTCAAAATATAAAGTGACTACAAAATTATCAATATCTTTTTGTTTATTGCTCTATAAATAAAATTTTCAATTACATGTTGTTTGTGAGGTGTCATGCTTTGTACATATATATACGCCAAATCAACAACTTTTTTCCCCGACCGTTTTTGATTTGCTTCATCTTTTTTTATGTTTTTGTATCCATTGAAAGTAGCGTCTATCAATTTTTTTAGATTTTTATCTTTATCGATTTCCGAGTTACACATTTTTTTTTTAAATTGATTTATTTATAACTTGAAGAAAAATAAAAATTTTGTCATTAATAAGATAATTATTTTTTTAAATGTATTTTTTGAAAAAAGTATTTAAAAAATTAAAAAAAGAAAATTTAATAGTGTTTTAGTCAATTTTAACCGAAATTATTTTTTTTCCTCAATGGGACTCCTCCGATTTTTTTCAAAAATATGTATATCATTTTAGACTTAAAAACAAAATTTTTTAGCTAAAAGGGCTTGGCGAAAAGGGGATTCAAATATTTTCGATTTTTTTTTCAATTTTTTTTTAAATTGCACTTTTTGGTATTTTACACCATTCCGATTTAAAAAATAAGTATTTATAAAATTAACAGGCACTTATTTTTTTAAGTTTTAAGGGTTTTGAGGGTGAAAAAGAAAATTCAAATATTTTTAATTTTTTTAATATATTGGAATTTTCGTTTTTCCTGACCCTTTGATGCTTTGAGAGAAATGAATGTCTATTAATTTTGTAAATACTTATTTTTTTTAATCAGAGTGGTGTAAAATACCAAAAAATGCGATTTTTGAAAAGAAATCGAAAAATAGTTTTAAAAAATCGAAAATATTTAAATCCGCTCTTCACCAATAGCTCAAAAATTTTGTTTTTATGTCTAAAATGATATACATTTTTTTTTTAATCGAAGAAGTTTCATTGAAGAGAAAAAAATAATTTCGATGAAATGTGACTAAAACACTATTAAACTTTCTTTTTTTAATTTTTTAATTTTATTTCTCGAAAAAATACGTTCAAAGACAAAAAAAATAGCCATCTTATTAATGACAAAATTTTTATTTTTCTTCAAGTTTTAAATATTTAAAATTTTTGGAAATTGTTAAAATCAATTTTTTTTAAAAATGTGTAACTCGGAAATCGATAAAGATAAAAATCTAAAAAAATTCATGGAAGCTACTTTCAATGGATACAAAAACATAAAAAAATGAAGCAAATCAAAAATAGTCGGGGAAAAAAGTCGTTGATTTGGCGTGGAGAGAGAGAGAGAGAGAGAGAATGTATATATATACAGGGTGTCCGGTAATAGTCACGCCAACCGTCGTGTGCAGATTCCTAGGATCATTTGGAAACGATTTTTCCTCAGCAAAAATGTCGAGACACCAATAATTTTCGAGTTATAAGCGATTGAAAATAAAGGGTTTTTCGCAAACGAAACCTTGTGGAAATAAAATAATAATAAATTCATATTCTTCAGTTAATTTCAGGTAGAGTTTACTTTAATAGAATTTTAATTTAAGGCTTAGTTACAAAGATACATGATGGCAAAAATTGGAAACATGCAAAAAATAATGACCTCCCTCGACATTTTCGCTGAGGAAAAATCGTCTCCAAATGATCCCAGGAATCTGCACACGACGGTTGGCGTGACTATTACCGGACACCCTGTATATATAAAATATTTTAGATAATATGATATAATACTTTAAACTTGATTAATATTTTTAATAGTTATCAACTGATTTCGAGCAAAAATATTAACCGAGTTTAAAGAATTATAACATATTATTTAAAACATTATTATTTTATTTTTTATAACATATTATTATTTAAAAATTTAATTAGCAAATTGACGCTTTAATCAACTGATTTCTGTAAAAAAATATTAATCAAAGATAAGGTATAACATATTATTTACATTATATTTTAATTTTAATTTTTATAACGTTATTTTAAAAGGACCCCGCCATTTCCTTATTAACGCGAACAATCTCCGTGCCGATCGTCACCAAGCGATCCGCGCTCTCTCTCTCATCGTTCTAAGATCGCCTTCCACACTTGGCTGCAAAGCCTTAACTGGGATGCTCCCCTTGATGAGACGTCTGGTCGGCGATGGCTCAATTTCCAGGCTGAGCTTCCATTGCAAGTAGAAATCTACGAGTGAGCTTACGCCGTCGTCTATCTACGAACAATACAACATGAGGAGTGGACTACTAGTCTAATCGTGTCAAAAACCAAGATCGCTCCACTGAAACAGATAACTTTACCTCGCCTCGAGCTTTGTGTAGCCGCGCTTCTCGTCAAACTTGTCTCTTACGTCCATACGACGCTCGGACTCTCGAAGGCC
This sequence comes from Prenolepis imparis, assembly GCF_030444845.1. Lineage (NCBI taxonomy): Eukaryota > Metazoa > Arthropoda > Insecta > Hymenoptera > Formicidae > Prenolepis > Prenolepis imparis. The sequence goes on along the minus strand of NW_028141166.1, from coordinate 2,804,097 downwards.
CCACTGCACTTATGGTCGGATTCTACCGTCACCCTGGGTTGGATCCAAGGACATCCGATACACATGATGTACATATGTCTCCAACCGCCGACATCCAGATCAGCGTTGACTTCGACTGCGGGAGGGAGGGTCCAGCCAGCCACAAGCCGCCTCATCTTCCTGGTGGTACCCTGTCGACAGCCGAACTGAAGGACGCGCGTCTCCTGTGGATCCGACGAGTGCAGGCTGAAACCTATAAGGATGAGTTAAAGATGATTCAGCAGGGCCACGCGCTAATAAAATCTAACTCACTTATACGTTTGAGTCCCTTTTTACTTTTTAGATCGCCAGAAGCTCCTTTGAGTTGGTGGACGCTTAAAGCACACCATCATGTCCTATGATGAGCGCCATCCCGTGATTCTGCCGGGCGAGTTGACATTCACCCGGCATTCGTCGAGACGTGTCATGGGCGAACGTTGCACGGCAGCGTTCAGCTGACTCTGGGGATGATCCGCCAACGCTACTGGATCCCTCGAAGACGAGCCGTCGTTAAATAGCGGATCCTTCGATGTGTGACATGTGTGCGGTAGTGGGCGGCGACACCACAGCAGCTGATTTTAGAGAGTAATAACTTGAGATTTATTATTTATATAGTAAATGCATCAATATATTTTCTTAAAGTCTATGCAAAAATATATTTACAAGTAATAAATATCTGATTCAATATGTATACATTCTCATCATCCTTATTATACAAAAATTATACATATAAAAGAAACTGATTATGAAAGAGCATTTGTTTCCTTACCTTTTTTTATAATCATAGAAATAAAAATCATTCTGAAACATTAAAGATGTAACATTAAAAATATAAAATTAGATAATGATATGAAAAAATTAGAAACTTTAAATAAGACAGAATTAGTTGATGAAGAGATTGAGGAATATGTTCCAGAAAAATAGTAATAAAGTATTTGACGAAAACAATTTCAAAACGCAGATTTTTAATAAATGTGCAGGCCTCATCTAAATATTATAACAATTTAGATATATCATCACAAAAAATAACTGAAATAATTCACATTACATTTGATTGGATTCTAAATGTTAGAAAAAAATTAGAATATAATTATTTAGATGCTGGAAGAGTAAAACATATTTTATATACACAATCTTTTCATGATTTCTCTTCTGAAAATTATCAGCTTAAGTACTTTATTCAATATGAATCACTTATACTTCTTAAAAGTTATACTGTTCGTGAAAAACTTGCATTAAGAGGCAAGTTTGGTAACAAACTTGATTTTATAAAAAAAGAAATATTTAATGTGTTCCAATTTCCAAAGTTTTAAAACATTTTTTGAATTTACCTTTTAAACCTTATATTTTCACTGACACTGAATGAAGTATATGCAAACAGTATATCAATGAAGTATATCAAATAAAAAAGAAATAATTTTCAATGTTATTCAAATCCAGTTTTGGAAAAATAACAAAGTCTTATGGTAATAAAATAGTCCTTCTTCGCTTTATATTATGATCAAACAAACAATGTGTTGAACAATCATCGAGAAAAATGCGAAGCTTTTTATTTAAATATATTATCTTGCCATCACAATACTCATCTAAATTGAAAAATATTTCTTTTTTTCTTTATTTGATAGCAAAATTTTAAATTGTTTTTTTATTAAATATTATGGTAATTATGTAGAATAGGGCCTTTTCCAAATTTTGATGTGGGTGGACCTTGCTTCACGTGAAAAGTTGCAAACCCATGTGGAATTTCGTAAATATAGACCTCGTTTCGCGCTGAAAGCACGGAGTGATGGGGGTGGAAACTCGCTTCGCGTGAACAGTTGCGCAAACTTATGTGGAATTTTCCAAATATACACCTTGTTTCGATGTTAAAAAAAATTGTTTAGGACTTTTCGATTTATTTTTTGGTAAGGAATAACGCTATGTACTTAGTGGGCGGTTTTTAAGTGACACCCTGTATATGATATACATATATGTGATACAGCTTTTATGTTAAATATATTATGTTCTAACTAGAATAATTCAATGTTGTTTCAGACATTAGAAACAATGATTAACATGTGCATGCATAAATAATAAATATGAATTAAATTTATTAAAATATAAAATTAATTTTAAGATTTATATTCATAGTCCGGTCTGATAAAGAATATCAAAATAAAATCTTTCATTGATTCCATAGCATCTTAAAAATAAACCTGAAATAATAAAGTTTATTTTAGGTTTGTTGTAAGATGCTATGTAGTCAACAAGAAATTCTTTTATCATTACAGATAAAAGCTATAGCCGGATAAAATAGTCAAAAGTTCCCCCGCGCAAAATGACTTAAAAGTATTTGTGCAATACTTCTAAACAAAAAAAATGTTTTTTAGCGCAGTTTATAACTCTCCATCTCCTACTTTTTCTACATAGTAAAAAAAACATGTTTTTTAAATATAATTTTTCTTGATGTGCTTTATGTTTATGAATACTTGATATAAAAAATATGTTAACAAGAAAAAATGTTTCTTCTTTATAAGACATTTTTTTAAATTGATTTATTGAATTGTTTGAATTTAAAAAATTCCTAAAATTAGAAAATGCGATTTTTACAAGGTTTTTATAGAGAACGCCTTGAAAAGAATTCTCCAATATTCCTCTCATAAATTGATAATTTACGCAATTTATTCAGAAAGAATTTTCTGATTGGTGCAACAAAAAATTAAAAACCATATTTTTACGCTATTTTTTATATGCATATAAATCTAAATTTATGTATTACATCTAGTTATGAATACTTATTATTAATATAACTATTTATTAATATAACTATCTATTTTAATGCTTACATTATAAACTTTTTATCGCTTATATTTATTAAAACATATTTCAATAATTTTATTCGACTGGCAAATCACATCTTACATATTGATATTTCAATAAGTTTGTAAAATAATTTATAAAATAAGTTAAAATATTTATGTTATATATATATTAAAATATTTATATTTAACTAGATTAAATGTATAAGTTTAGATTTATATGTATTTTATGTGAATAATAGCGTAATGTAAAAATAGTTCTTAAAATGATTAAAAATAGTTATAAAAATAGTTTTTAATTTTTTAAAATATTTTGCACTAATCGAAAAATTCTGAATAAATTGCATAAATTATCATTTTTTTGAAAGAAATATTCGAGAATTTTTTCAAGGCGCCACCTCTATAAGAACCTTGTGAAAATCGCATTTTTTAATTTTATGAATTTTTTAAAATTTAAACAATTCAGTAGAACAATTTAAAAAAAGTTTTTTCTAAACAAATAACATTTTTTCTTATTAACATATCTTTTATATCAAAAATTCTTACTTATAAAATTTATATCAAAAATAAGCATAAACACGTTAAAAAAATTAAATAAAAAAAAACATGTTTTTGCTATGTAGGAAAAAGAAGGGATGAAGGGTTATGAACCGTTAAAAAACTTTTCTTTTTAGTTTAGAAGTATTGTGCAAATACTTTTAAAAAATCATTTGTAAATGTATAACTCAAAGAATAATAAATTGAATGATTGAATTAAAATATAAAAACAATCGTTATGGCTCTACATTTAATAATTAGTTAAGTCTCAGAAAGTGTTGGCAATGAAAGCCCGGGTGCAGTTATTAAAGCACATATTTATTTTCATGAAGTCTTAAAATTTTAATGTAAGAAAAGTGTACATAAATAATGATAGTGATTACATATATAATGATAGCGAACGTTTCGGCCCTTTTTTTAGTCTTCTTCAGCGCATACAATAAATAAAGGTTTGACAATTAAACGAATACATTAGTTAGTGATGTTCAAGACGTGCGAGACTGTTTCACTCCATATTATGTTCGGCTAGAAATCTTGTAAGATCGACGTTTATTCTTCACTAGGTTGGAAAACGCGGAAAATGATAATGAGAAATCTGTTTATGTCATAGCATATATATGTAGGTCTCATTATTGTATAGCGTCGTAATTTAAAAAACAGAAGTATGGAGTCAGTTAAAGAACAGTAGAACGATCGAGTTGAACTTATGTGTCTTATGTTTTTCAAGACGAAATTATGAGTAGTAACACCCGGACACTCGGGCTCTGATTGCCAACTCTTTCTGGGACTTAACTAATTATCAAAGAATAATACTTTTTTTTTTTAGTTTTATTCGTATAGAACTTATCACGATTAGTTAAATATACTTTTATATTTTATAGAATATTATTTTAACAGAAAAATGCTTCAATTTCAGAGAAACTTTAAGATTTAGAAAACAAAATGTATTCTTATATCCTATAATAATAAATTAAATAAAATGATCGGTTGCGGCTCATTGACTGATGGGACGTATAAATTAGAGGTCCATATTCTAAATTTTGATATGCAAAATTATCTTCTTATGGATATTAATAAAGGAAACAAAATTGAAATAATAGGCACTGTACAAAGTATAGCTAAGAAAAAATTTTCACTTATATATTACTTTTAAAATACATACATATACATATATGTATATGCATACTCAATTTCAGTATTTGTATATATTTAATATAAATCACATCTTTCTGGGATATGTATAGCAATCTATCATCTAATGATTTAATAATTAATTTTTTACAACTAAACTAATTTTTACAGCACGGTTGATTTTATTTTCTATTTTTATAAATATTAGTACTATACACAGTTGAAAAATTTGTGTTTCCTTGTTAAAAAAAATGCCCGTTAAAATTTTTGTGTTAAATATTTAACACATTCATGTGTTAATTTAACATATTGCTGTTATGTTAATTAAACTCAATTGTTAAATTATCAGAACAACTGAAAAAAATTAAATAATAATAGGCTCGTATAAATTAACAAATTATTTGAGGAGTGAAATATTTAGGCCAACTAAACGAGCATTAAATTTTAGGTTGTTATTGTTTATTATGAATTTGTATTATTACAAAATCTTCGTAAACGTTTCGACTGTACTCAGTCATCTTCAATACCAAAATAACAAGAGTCACATTAAAATCAATAATTTACATAATAAAAAACATATAAATCTGCGCAAATAGGAACAGCAAAATACAAAAATAGTAACGAGGTGTCTTTTCGCAATTATAAGACATTATATAATTGTGAGCAACGGAATTATATAATGTCTTATAATTGCGAAAAGACACCTCGTTACTATTTTTGTATTTTGCTGTTCCTATTTGCGCAGATTTATATGTTTTTTTATTATGTAAATTATTGATTTTAATGTGACTCTTGTTATTTTGGTATTGAAGATGACTGAGTACAGTCGAAACGTTTACGAAGATTTTTTAATAATACAAATTCATAATAAACAATAACAACCTAAAATTTAATGCTCGTTTAGTTGGTCTAAATATTTCACTCCTCAAATAACTGAAAAAAAAATGTAAAAATAACACACTGTGCATTTATTTTTAATATTACACAATAAATATGTTCCGTATTATTAGTAACAAGATTTATTTGTTAAAATTTACAGAAAAAAAATGTTAATTTTACTTTATAATATAAGTGAGGATGATAAAATGTACCCGTGTGGAAAATTGTCTCATAAAACTGAGGCAAATGCTTGTGGCTAGCTATTCTAAACTATATTGAATATCTAGCTAGTAATATTATTATCACTTGCCAGATTTTTCGATGTATGTCATACTTTAAATGCTTAGTCAGTGATTACATAGTTATTTGGAGTTAATCATGATATCGTATTCAACTACAAAAATTATATAATTATTAGATAGCTACTAGCTAAATACTAGTCAGTTTTAAGTAAAAAAAAAAAATCATGTTTCTCATAATACATATCCAATTTCTACCTATATATTATCTAGTCATTCTGAGTTATAGATGGCGTTATTTAAAACTTATCTAATTATCACCTCATACTTGTCTAGCAAAAAACTTTAATTAAAAATGAAAATCATTTTGTATACCATTTAAACTTTTTATATAAGTAACAAATTTACTAAATGTATCAATTCGAATTTGACGCAGTGAATAACGCGCACAGATCATAATGTGAAGATTCCAGGATCGAATCTTCGAAGGTACCGAGATTTTTCAGCGATTGCAAAGGTAAAGTAAAAAAATATAATATCAATATATTAATAATTAACCACAAGCTTACTTCAGTTATTCAGTTGTGAGGCAGTAATATTACCTAGTATATACAAATGAAAGCATTACAATTCTATCTGATTATTAGCTAATATAACTAGACAGTTGTAGGATACTGATGATTTTTATTTTCCACACGGGTAAAATTAACCATTTTTTTAAGTTAATTTTTACATTAAAATTATGTTAATTTTACATAAAATTTATTTCAAATTAGTTGGAGTTTGCATTTATTTTGTGTTAAAATATTAACACAGTATTCGTGTCATCATTTAACATATCCGTATTATGTTAAATTAACACAAAAATTTCTGTGGACCATTTGGGACAGGTGATATCTGTTAAATTTAACAGAAATTTTTCAATTGTGTATGTATATTGTTCACGAGTAGGCGTGTGCGCGAGCGAGTCTCGAGGAACTCGAGAGAGAAGGATCGCGAGAAGGAGAAATCAAAGAAATTAATAAAGGCTGAGTAATTTAACAAGCGGCACAATAACTTTAATTAATAGTCACAATAAATACATTTTTTACAATTCGGAAAAATCTCGGAAAATTACAGTGAACTTCCGCAAAGGTTAAAGCAAGAGACGATTTCGTTAAGTTAGAATTTAAGCGGAGATATATCAATGTCGATTTTAAAGCGGAGAGTATACGACGACTGTACGTGCTGACTCTAGACTTGCGCGAGAGTGTGTGTTCATCGCAGGAGCGGCGGTTTTATATTGTCGCCCTTCTAGAAGGATCTCGTCATTTCGATAACAATTAACGGCTCGCTCGTTTTGACGTTCCTTGTTTATCGAAGGCTTAGAATCCTCCTAGAAGAGCAGACAAGGTTTTCGACTTATTTATTTTTGTGAGTGATGTTTAATTATATCGCTCAAGATCGATACGTCGGGTGCCCGCTAAACGCGACAATAACACGCGCTCGATGTTTTTATCTACACCGCGAATTTATCGTTGAATTTCGAACACATATAAATAGGCATAATACGATTTTAAACATTTGTGTATGCATATATATACAGTGCTGGCAAAAAGTTCGGAAACGGTTAAAAATCTTGAAAAATATTGATTTATTGGAAAAATGCTTAACACCATGGAATAGGGCTTAAAAATATCTATTAGATGCACGCACGCACGCACATGAAAAGTAAATACAAGTAACTTTTACGTGGGACATCTCTCGTAGCTCGTATTATAGTACATTGGTAATGCGTATGCCGGCGATACTGTAACTTTCAACCCTTATTAAGTCAAATAGTACGTAAGAGAAAAATACTTTGTTACAGTGTTTTGGAAAGCTCTCGAGTTAAGCTACAAGAATATGTAATAAAAAATGGGAGTTTCCATTTGAGATTTTTATGTTGACGAGAATAGCATTTTTCAAGGTCATTCCAAGGTCAAATGAATACCATCATCTAATAGATATTTTTAAGCCCTTTGGGCTTAATGGTGTTAAGCATTTTTCCAATAAATCAAGATTTTTCAAGATTTTTAACCGTTTCCGAACTTTTTGTCAGCACTGTATATATATATATTTTTTATTTATGTACAGGTAAACGGGAGTTATCCCTTTAAAAACAGATTAAAAATAAAATAAGTTGAGAACATAGAAAATGTACAAAAGTTATCGCTGTATGATTACGCACAATTTATAACATTAAGAGCCTATCGCAATAAAACTAAAACACAGGAGGGAAATAACAGGTCTATCGTAGACAATGGGATAACGTTCGTCTGAAGGTGCAGAGTGATGACTGAAAGAAATCCACACGATCAGAGAACTCATTCGCCAGCATGCAGATTCGATTCAGGGGCTTGTATCTTCCATAAGAGGTACGGTGAGACTCGACATTAAATATGACGCCCTTCCTGAGAGGCCTAGCCGGAGCACGCAGCCCCACATACTCTAGGAGCTCCGGACACGTAATACTCCCATTAATCAGTTTGAAAAAAAACAGTAGATCTAGAAAAGTGCGTCTATTTGCTAAAGTAATTAGCCGCAAGTTATTCAGCATATCATCATAAGAGTGATCGAAAAAGCGCATTGGATTATCCGTTATGAAGCTCACTCTACGCAAAAAGCGGTGTTGGATTCCCTCAATCTGAATATCATATTTGGCATAAAACGGAGCCCAGACAATGGAGGCGTACTCCAAATGAGGCCGTACTAGCGCACAGTATAACAATCTTAAGGTGTGCACATTATTAAAGTATTTGCCAGTCCGCAAGATAAAACCCAGTTTTCTATACGCGCAGTTCGTGATACTCATTATATGCTTCTCAAACGATAGATCAGGGCAAAAGGTGACCCCAAGATCGCGTACAGAATCTACCTCAGAGAGACGCACCCCGTTTATCGAGTACTCACGCATGCAAACGCTTCTCCTCCGACTAAAGCGGATTACATGACACTTCGCTATATTAAACTGTAGTTTATTAACATTGCACCAACGCTCGAGCCGAAACAGATCAAGCTGCAACAGATCAGCGTCCTCAAGGTTATTTACTCGTCGAAAAACTTTTAAATCGTCCGCATATAGTAGAAATTTACAGTGATTAAAGACCTTGTTAATGTCATTAATAAATAGATTGAAAAGAAGCGGGCCCAGGTGAGAACCCTGGGGCACGCCAGACGATGCTTTAAAAATTCTAGATTGACAATTATTGATCTTTACAATCTGTGACCTGTCTGTTACATAACTTGATACCCATTTCAGCAAAGTACCATCAATACCAAAGGCCCGCAACTTAGTGAGTAGCAGGGAATGATCAACGCTATCAAAAGCCTTTCTAAAGTCCGTATAAACTGCATCGACCTGGGAGCCATCCTCCACCACTGAATTAATAAAATTCTGATAAAGTAGCAGATTAGTCACGACGGTTATATATATATATATATATATATATGTAATATGATACTTAATTATGATATGATTTTATACTTATAATTTATTATTTTTGTGATTTATATAGCTAAATCGTTGTATTTAATTGTGAATAATGTAAATTAACTCCGAAAAGTAAAAAGTAATATGTCATTATTATTATTATTGAAAGGAGTACAACCCCCCCCCCCCAAAGTAGAGGAATCTAATACATTACAAGAGGTAAATTTAACCATACACACGTCCAGAAAAATCTATTTACTTATTTGATGAAAAAAGCATTTTAATAGAAAAAACTTAGTTTTGCATAAAATGAACAAAATTTAAGAATTAATATTAAATTATTTGCTGTATTTTAAGTATTTTCAATATTGTCATTCTATATTTATAACTTTTTTAGAAATCTCTATGTAATGTGTAATTTTGTTAGCTAAAAATGATTTTAGTTGTTAAAAATACATTTCAAAAACAATGTCAAAATTTTAAATAATAATCGTATGTAATATTTTTCTGCAGATACAAAATAAGAAGGAAGTTTGAATATATGAAGTAAACTGGAATAATATATCTATGAGTTTGAAGCAATTAAATATTTATTACATATTGTTCGTTATATGATTAAATATATATAAACATTTAATATTACATCAAATAGAATTATTAATATTAATTATTAAATATTATATTAAACGTGTTAAATTTCATTTGAGTCATTAACGTGTTATATGTATGTTACCAATGAATTGGTGGAAAGAAAACATAGTTGCTTTTAAAAAAATATGTTGCAAATTGCATACTTTTTTTTAAACAACTATGTGTTTTTTTTACACCAATTGATTGGTCTTATTATTCTGTGCATAAAAGTATTACAGCTACAAGAATATTAAATAAAAAATGGGAGTTTCCATTTAAGATTTTAAAGTTGACCTTCAAATGACCTTCAAATTTGACAAGGTCAAAGTCAAGGTCACCATCAGATGTCCCTCTCGAAATCCTACAACTTTTGTATGAAACATTTTTTCGTATCTCCCATATTTTTTGAGATATTTGCCTGCTAAGATTAAAATGAATCACCCGGTATATACAATATGTATACATATGTATATGAATACAAGGTGTCCGATCGTTTGCGTTTCATCTCTCATAGGTAGATAAAATGAGTTAAACTGACAATGAGTAGAAAAGTTCTCTATCATTTTGCGATTTTCGCAATAATTAATGAGAAAATAATTAATAAAGATTTATGCGAATTTAAGCGTGCAGCGAGAAAGGACAGCCCATTAAGAGAGCAGTGAAAAGAAAGAGTCTAATGTTACATGGTTGCTAGGCGTGCAATAAAGGGAGGAGAAGCACTCTAAGATAATAACTATGTACGAGCAACACATAGTGCTGGACCCCGTAGGACCTGAATAGTTTGTTTCTGCTCGACGCGCGCTTGTTGCGTGAATTGGCTTATTTATTCTAATTAATTAGAATTAATTACTCATTAATTATTACAAAAGTCGCAAAATAATAGAGGACTTTTTTATTCTAAATTAATCCGATGTAACTGCACACAAGAAGTGATATGGTCATTATCGGATACTCTGTATATACATATGTATCTGTATGTATATATGTATTATACATATTGTTACATATATGTAAGATTATGTCAAATTAAAGTATAAAATATATTTCATAAATTCTCTCTCTCTCTCTCTCTCTCTCTCTCTCTCTCTCTCTCTCTCTCTCTCTCTCTCTCTCTCTCTCTCTCTCTCTCTCTCTCTCTCTCTCTCTCTCTCTCTCTCTCTCTCTCTCTCTCACACACACACACACACACACACACACACACACACACACACACACACACACACACACACACACACACACACACACACACACACACACACACACACACACACACACACACACACACATCCCCCTTCCCCTCCCGCCCCGCACACACGCGCGCACACGCACGCACGCTGTTACGTGCCGTAACTCACGTCGTTAGTTTATGCCCTACGTCCGGAGATATGCCTATGGTCCGGAGTAAAAGTGTTTGAAGCAAATAAAAACTAGTTTGTCCTGACTAATTGTCTAAAACCCTATTTACCGTCAAGGATATTTTCCCTGAATTTTCCATTTTATTATCGATCATAAAAGTGAAACTCACCCTATCTTAAAGGTTTACTGCGTCAATATGCCTTATTCATTCTTTTATTTTATTTTATTTTTCTTTTATCTCGTAACCCTACTATCCGATTCTTGTACCTAAAGCCGCTCCAATCCCGACTTTCGATATTGAAACAAGCAGTATTATTGAACGAGACTCTGGTCAATTTTCTATTAGTTTCCCTGGATGGAAATCTTTCTTGAAACGTAGCTTTAGTTTTAGTTTTTAATCTAGACTTAGTCGTCTCTCGAAGTGTGAACATCTCCTACTCTAAGCACTTGCCAAATATAAAGTCTTCATATTAGACAATTGCTTTTACGTTATTCGAATATTACGCGGCTTCTCGCCCGTAACAACGCACGCACGCACATATACGCGCGCGCACATTCGCGACCGAGGGTCATACACAGACATCTATACTATATACTAGACCGCTAACTTGCGTCAAATACATATCCACGAAATCTATGACCGGTATTCATAGTCGGTTCATATTCGGTTCTTACCCCCTGTATACATACACATATATAATATATGCAATAATTATAATTTAAGAAAATATGTTCCACGTAATTATTGCATTAAAAGAATTATTTTAATTCTAATAATATACACACACATATATAGTTACAGTAATTAGTTATTAAATTATATTCTTCTATGATAAACATGAAAATGATTATTTATTAAATATTCTTTATAGACAGAAGAAATCTTAATTGATTCGTGCATTACTCGCTTTCGCATTTAAAGAAAGATTTAGCTCTTCGAAGTGAAGTATTGACTTTCTTTTAATTTTAGAAATACGTTTAATTTAAAAAATAAATATATTTAAATAAATAAATATTTATTTGAAGAAATAATTCATTCTTTAAAAAGAAGTCATTAAAATTGTGAAAATTTCTTTTAATTAATAACAAATATATTTTTGTATAAAAAAATATATTTTTCTAATATTATTTTATTTTTTTTCTCTACTAAAAATATATTTTCATTTCTTCATTATATTTCTTTGATTTTATAGAATCTTTATTATAATTTTGATATTATTTCTAGAATTAAGAAAAAAAAATATTTTTATTATTCAAGTAATTATTTTATTTACAAAATTTATTTAATCAGCATTAATGATATTTATTTTTATAAATTTTTTTATTAAAGTTTTTTTTTTAATTTAAATATTGTTTTTAATATTAAAAATATTAAATATTAAAAATATATTTCTTTAATTAAAATGTATCTTGTTTTGTGATACATATACATTTTTTAATTTGTAGGTATATAAATATATTTCAATTGAAAAAATTCAAGTTTTTAATATAAATACACTGAAAATAAAATTTACTCAATCTAAATAAATATATTGATTCAAATATGATATAGTGACAATAAGAGGTTGTTTATCAGATTATAATAAGCAGTAACTTACTTTAAATGTAGACAAATTAAAGAAAGGACTTATTCAAAGTGAAATAATTTTAAAACAAATAATAAATAACTTTTATTAAGATATCCTTTATTTAAAATGAATAATTTATTCTTTGAAAATGAAAAATCTGATATTATAAAATTAAGGAAATAGCTTTAAATAAATATTTTTTAAACCAATTTTTTAAATTTACTTAATAATATATACTATTTCGTTAAAATTGTTAGACTCAAATATAAAAAATATTTTTTTACAATTAATAAATCTTTATAAAACTTTAATAAATATTATTTTATTTACAATTTTTTAATTTAATGTTAAATATGTTTTTAAAACTAAGGTTTATTAAGATATCCTTTCGTCAAATTGAATAATTTATTCCTTAAAATTGAAAAGTCTGATATTATAAAATTGAGGAAATAGCTTTAAATAAATATTTCTTTAAATCAATTTTTTAAATTTACTTAATAATAATATACTATTTCGTTAAAATTATTAGACTCAAATACACAAAAATATTTTTTTAGAATTAATTAATCTTTGTAAAAACCAATAAATATAATTTTATTTACAATTTTAATTTTAATATTTTTTAAAAATAACTTTTTTCCATACATAAAATTTCGATATCAATTAATTAAAGATAAATGTATCTTTGTGTTTTTACGCGTGAAGTATATTTTTTGGATGGAAATCTGATCAATTTACAAATTATCGACGAAAGTCTGTTGATGACCGAAAGTCGCGTAGACGATAGGAACCGTAACCGTAACCGAGAAAAGTACAATCAGTGCAATAGCACGGTTAGTTAGAATGTGTGTCGTGTGTGATACAATCAGCACGGTTAGAGTGTGCGAATGCATGCACGAATTTTTTGCAAGCAAGGTAAGTAGACATTTCTCGGCATTTCTGTTATCTTTCTTGAATCAAGATTAACCTCGTAAAATGCGTATATTGTGTATATTTTTCTTTTAAAGGTACTAAAGGTTAAAGCGGATTGAGCACATATGCATGCTTTTCTGATAGATTCGAGTATTTTCTCTCTGTAAAATGATATTATACATGGCTGATGACGAAGTTAAGGAAATACTACGAGAGCTGGACTTGGAAAATCTGATCGATATATTCACAAGTAAGTAATTATTTCTTATTTAGTTCACATACACACACACACACACACACACACACACACACACACACACACACACACACACACACACACACACACACACATGTGCTTGTGCTAATTATAAGATAACCTTCTTTATACAAATGTACAATTTTATTTTTGGAAGAGCAAATTAATATGAAGGCCTTAAAAAATTTAACTATACCTCTGATTAACGAATTAATCAAAACAATAGGTGATAGAGCTATTTTTATTAAATATTGGCAACGTAATTTTAGTAAACCAACAAGTTTTCAAAATAAAGAAAAAGATTTACAGTTAAAAAAGGGGTAAAATCGATGTTTTTTACTTTAAAAATTAAAAGTTTTGGAATTAATTTATAAGTTCTTGTTATTTATTTATGTTATATATATATATATATATATATATATATATATATATACTATTCTGCCATTTAAATTTCCAGAAAATAGAAAACACTGATATAGATTTAATTTCTACTACGACAAATATTGGCAGAATAGTATATATATATATATATATATATATATATATATATATATATATATACTATTCTGCCATTTAAATTTCCAGAAAATAGAAAACACTGATATAGATTTAATTTCTACTACGACAAATATTGGCAGAATAGTATATATATATATATATATATACTATTCTGCCATTTAAATTTCCAGAAAATAGAAAACACTGATATAGATTTAATTTCTACTACGACAAATATTGAAAAAGAAAATGAAATAAAGAAAGAAAATTGTTTTGTAGGAAAATTAGATTTTATTAAACAATCTATTTTATCTATAAAAGAAATTCTTTCAAAACAAAAATTAGGTTTAAGAATTATTACAGCTTATGAAGAACGAAATAACTTTACTGAAGCTGAAAGAAATAAAAAATATATATGTGATATAATACTTACTTATATTGACGAAAGATTTTCAGAGTAAGTTTGTGCAACTCATTTTATTTTATTTATTTTATTTTATTTATTTTATTTATTTAATATTGTTAATATAATGGTGATTATATAATACATACTTTCACAGATTTCCAAATGATATAGCAAAATATGTTGCTGAAAAAATTTGTGAAGATTTTCCGACTGAAGTTTTAAAAACTTATTATATTTCTCCAGTAAAAAAGAAAAATTCAGCAGATAACAAATCTAAAGCATCTAAAGGTAAATTGGTATCAATGTGGAGAAATAAGAGAAGCAGGAATAAAAGATTTGGCAACATTACAAAAACAATGGAAGAAGTTGCGAATGATGTTCCAGATGGTAGCATTTTGCTTTTATTTAGTTATAATATATATATATATATATATTATATAAATATTTAAATTTAGCTGTTGCAAATTTTTTAAATTTTTTATAGAAAAAGTTGAGATGGTTTTAGAAAGTGTAAAATGGTTAGAGGTTAATGAAGCTCCTTGGACTGAGGTTTTATTACATTGGTCTGCAACATATGATTTAAGAAAAAAAGATTTATATAATAATAAAGATAAAGATTTATCCAATATTTTCTTAAAATGGACACATTACAAACATCCACAAGGCTATAATCTTTATAATGCAAGATTTCAATAAAATGTCTCTCGCAAATGTTGTATTAAGCGAATCAAATTTTACACGTTTTTTCAATATTATTCTTCAAAATTTTTCGATTAATCCTAAGAATGATGATGGATATCAAATGCTCAATAACATAAAAAAAGAAAATTTGAATAATGGTAATACTTATTTTTTATTATTATTTATATGTTATTACACGAATATTAACATATCAGATAAACAAATTTATTATATGTTTTAGATAAAAAAATATTAACAATGTTTAAACTTTTACCTCATCTAATACTTCCAAAAACAATGAAAAAAATAGATGGAGTTTGTACAAGGGCTTCTCTTTATGCTGCCGAAAAATGCATGATAAGGATTGTGAAAATATGTATTTAAGAAAATTGAATTTTTTCTATTCTGTTTAAATTATATTTGGCTGTAAATTTTTTTTTATTTAATCACATATTAGTAGTTTTGTAGTAAACCGAATTTTGTATATTTTAATTATATTTATTTTTTCGACTTTAAATATCGGAATCGATCGATGGACATTGCATATACGTAGAGAGCTAGAGATTAGAAAAGACAGCGATCACGCAAAGATGTTCTCAGTTGATTGCATGTTTTCACTTAATGTGCTGACGTTGGATGTTGTATGCATAAAGAGAAAAAAAAACTAAATAAAAAAATATAGCAGGATCTACATGAAATATATATGTTTGTGTCGATGACATTTTATATAAAACAAATAGTGCTTTAGAAGCTATCGATGTCTTCTTTAAAGCATTTCAAGTTTTTCATGTAAAATATCCGCTTGCAAACACTTATAGTTACTAATTCAAAAAGGTATTTACATGTTTGATACTATACAGGGTGTCCCATTTTAATCTCCCCAGGCAAACATCTCGAAAAATATGGAAGATACGGAAAAATGTTTCAGACAAAAGTTGTAGGACTTGAAGGGGAACAGATGATGAAAATATGGATTTGACCTTGAGTGACCTATTAAAGGTCAGGTCAAGATCATCGATGTTTTCTTAAATGAAACCCCTATTTTTTATTGCATATTCTTGTAGCCCTTGTCGAGATGTTTTCAAAACACTACCTATTGATGTCTCTTACGCAAGCACACACACACACATATACACACATACACACACAAAGTCTGTCCTTTTTAGGGCCACTTGATGTACAAATTTGACTGAACAACCTCCCCGCGGTGTATGTACATTGGATAATGCGAATGCCGATGATATGTTAATTTTGAAGTTTGGTATCTTGGGAACGGCTTGCGTAAGAGACATCAATAGGTAGTGTTTTGAAAACGTCTCGACAAGGGCTACAAGAATATGCAATAAAAAATAGGGGGTTCCATTTAAGAAAACATCGATGACCTTGACCTGACCTTCAATAGGTCACTCAAGGCCAAGTCCATATTTTCATCATCTGTCCCCCTTCAAGTCCTACAACTTTTGTCTGAAACATTTTTCCGTATCTTCCATATTTTTCGAGATGTTTGCCTGGGGAGATTAAAATGGGACACCCTGTAGCTCTGTATATGATAGAGAAATACCTCATATACAAAATGTATTGAGCAAAATTCTTAAGCCCGATGAAAAGAACACAGATATTTCTGATGCCTATGAATTATCAGATTAATGTTGAATTTTTAGTTTTTACATAAAGTTCCTTTAATTTATCTATTATTATTTAGTACGTATAATACTTAATTTCTAAGTGTTTTAAAATCTGATTTTTATTTCCTCTTTCAAAATAAATTGTTTTTTTTTGCGAAAAAGAATTTATAACCATGGACCTTGTCATGCAACATATAAAGTTAAAACATAAGTTTATGTTAAATTCTACTGTTACGTGTTAGTTTGATGATTGTAATGATCAGTTTACTAATGTATATTATTTACGGAGACACGTCCTCAATAAGCATTATATATCAGAAACAAAATTGGCTTCAAGTATAACTTCAAAGCGAATAAATGATACTGCTTTTGACACAAACAATTTTAAATTTTCTGCGATTTCAACTTCAACTGTTCTTAATTTTAATTCGAACAAATCTAATGAGTGTCAAGAAAAAATTTATAACATAATTGAAACGAATGATCCTGTAAATGATGAAAAGTTCGACATTGACGTTTACCAATCAACTGTTTTTAAATCGGCTCTTTCTTCTGTAATAAAAATGTATGCTGAGTTAACATTAAGTAGAGCAACAATATTTAAAATTGTTAAAATTATAAGTGAAACTTATTTGACAACGTGTATACAACGTGTTTACAGCAGTGTAAAGCTTACAAAAACAACAATAATTTGGATATTTCGTTAAACGTGATAAAAAATGGTTTTGCATTCCTTAAATCAGAGACAAAAACTTTCAAGTATTTACAACAAATAAATTGTCTTTTTTGGCCTAAAAATATAGTTGTTCGGACATATTTAACTTTCGGAAAAATCAGGAAAGTTTCTCAAACCAAAGTTTATTGCAGTAAATTAAGTTTCATTCCCTTAAAAATTGTTTTAAAACGTTTTTTGGAACTCCCCAATGTGCTTGATGCAATAGATTCATTTATTGTAAAATGTAGAACAAATAAAGATTTGCAATCAATTTTTCCAAGGGCAATTTCGGAAATCCGTGTTAACCGATTTCCGATTAACCGAAACAAATGAATATATTCTTCCTTTAATAATTTATTTTGATGACTTTGAAATCAATAATCCGTTGGGTTCTCGAAAATGTAAAAATAAACTTGGAGCAGTGTATTATTATATTCTATGTTTGCCACCTGAATACGCTAGTAAGTTGGAAAATATATTTTTATTCCAATTGCATAAATATGAGAATCATAAATTTTTGGGCAATAACAAAAGAACAATGCTGAAAAAGGGCCAAAATTTGCCTGTAAGGAAAATGTATGAAATCGGTATATCTTTATGTTTTTGGACCTGCTGAATTCGAAAATAAAGCTTAAAATTGTCCAAACACTGGCGAAAATAGTGAAAATGCAATTTTTCTACAGAAAAGCCGCGTTTTACAGCAAATGTTTTAATGAATAAGTGGCAATTGTGAACAAAAATAGTCTTTTTTTGTTGATATCGGAAAAATAGTCTTTTTTTGTTGATATCGTATGCAGAATGTGTTATCTGAACGTAATCAGTCCTCTAATACAATATATAATAATAGCTCATTTTTATTATTAATTTCTAATCTCGTAATTGTTATTTTTTATTTATTTATTTATTTATAATATATAAAAAAACGTAAAAAAAATTTTGTTTAGTACAAAATGATTAACATTTATGAATAATAACGAAAGAAAATGAAATGAGATACGTAAAAACTGAACATAAGAGAAAAAATAAAAAAGTAACCCAAATGTTTATAAATCTTCATCTTCCGATTCATCTAATTGTAGATTAGATTGAAAGACATCGTCTTTATGTATTCTTGGTTTATTAATATTTCGAAATTAGAGGACTGATTACGTTCAGATAACACTGCATACGATTTTCTAATATCAACAAAAAAAAGACTATTTTTGTTCACAATTGCCACTTATTCATTAAAAAACATTTGTTGTAAAACGCGGCTTTTTTGTAGAAAAATTGTATTTTTACTATTTTCCCTGGTGTTTGGACAATTTTAAGCTTCATTTTCGAGTTCAGGGTCAAAAACATAAAGATATACCGATTTCATACATTTCCCTTACAGGCAAATTTTGGCCCTTTTTTAGCATTGTTCTTTTGTTAATATTATTAATGAAATTCGAGAGCTTGTAAGTAATGGAATTGTTGTAGATAAAAATGATAAAAAAAGAAAAATCTTTTTTAAATTATGTTACATAACAGGGAATAACTTAGGTTTAAATACCATTCTTGGATTCAGTAAAAGTTTTAATCAGTCGTATTGTTGCAGAATATGTGTAGCTACTAAAGAACAGATACAATGTATGACACTAAAAAATTCCAAAATATTAAGAACAGTTGATAATTATTCAGAACATGCTTCTAAGCATTCTTTTGGTGTATTAGAAAAATGCATTTTCAACGATATCCCTGGATATCATGTAATAAACAACGCGTCAGTCGATCCTATGCATGATATATTTGAAGGTATTTGCCGCTATGATATGGCTAAAGTTTTGAATAATCATTGATAAATATAAGTTCTTTACTATAGAAATATTAAATGAAAGAATTTGTACTATCAGTTCAAGTTGTGATAAAAATGTTACTCCCGTTTTAAAACATAAAGCAATAAAGAATAAAAAAATTATTTTAACTTCTTCGGAAATGCATTATCTTGTTGATAATTTGATTATTTTTGTGGGTGATTTAGTTCCTATAGGAAATCCAATATGGAAACTGTATATCTTATGATGCGTTAAATCACTAATATTGTTTTTTATTCGATATTATTTCTGATAAATTAATAAATTTTTTTTCATCCACCGTCTCGCAATATTTGAAGTTATACTTGGAACTTTTTGAGGATAAACTCCGGATGAAACATCATAACTTACTCCATTATGGTCAGCTTATGCGATAATTTGATTATTTTTGTGGGTGATTTAGTTCCTATAGGAAATCCAATATGGAAACTGTATATCTTATGATGCGTTAAATCACTAATATTGTTTTTTATTCGATATTATTTCTGATAAATTAATAAATTTTTTTTCATCCACCGTCTCGCAATATTTGAAGTTATACTTGGAACTTTTTGAGGATAAACTCCGGATGAAACATCATAACTTACTCCATTATGGTCAGCTTATGCGTAAATTTGGTCCATTAAAGTATATGTCTTCTATTCGTTTTGAAGGCAAGCATACAATGTTTAAAACTAATAGTAAAATAGTTACATCGCGCAAGAACCCATCCTATACTTTTGCCATTAGGCATCAGTTATATCTTTGTAATAGATTTATTCATGATGAAGGTTTTTCGTTACAAATGATTAAAGGACCGATACAATCAAAATTATTTTTAGTTGAAGATTTTGATAACATTAAGCAAATTGTTCCTTCTGAATTGTTTTATGATTATGATTCAGTTTCATGGGTTAGAGTCAATGGTACATTTTATACAATCAATAATATTATAAATATAAGTAACAATAATTTTCATTTTTTCTTTGCAAAAATTAAGTACATATTAATAAATTCTCTGAAAGAAATTTATTTTTTATGTCAAACATACTCAAATGTTTGTTATTGCGATCATTTTCAATCGTTTGAGGTAAAAGAAAATAATAACTGGATTATAATACAGCAAAACATACTCATAGACTATAAAGTTTATAATCATCATTTTTTGTCTAATGAAAGAAATTATATTCCATGCACATTTTTTTCTTGCTAATATGAGCAAAAGTAATTTTGAATTATACTATAATAATCTTGATTAATTATTCAAGTCGCTAGTAAATAAATAATACGAGTTTAGAATAATCGACCCAACTAGCTTGAAAATGATTTCTTAATATTCACAACGTTTCGACCATGTGGTTGTGGTCCTTTTACGAAGGAATATACTGAAATTTTACATATATAAGATCCCCTCTGTCCCCCCTAAAGAAATGTAGGCGAGAAAAATATAGATCCGAAAGTCGCTGAATCGGGAAACGAACCCGAGACCTTTCGCTTGCCGGGCGACTGCTCTCACCATCTGAGCTATTCAGACCCTTCGACTCTATATTTTTCTCTGCCTTGATAAATAACTATTTGTAAATAACGCCTTTTTTCCGCCGGCGTGAATTAAACACTAAGAATATAAAGGCTCGATATATAATAGATGTGTATACTCCATATCTAGGTCAAAAGGGTGTGTCATAATCTTGATTAATTATTCAAGTCGCTAGTAAATAAATAATACGAGTTTAGAATAATCGACCCAACTAGCTTGAAAATGATTTCTTAATATTCACAACGTTTCGACCATGTGGTTGTGAATATTAAGAAATCATTTTCAAGCTAGTTGGGTCGATTATTCTAAACTCGTATTATACTATAATAAGTTATAAAAATGTTAGTATATTTTTATGTTTTATATAAATGTTTATATATAAATTTGTACTTGAAAATATTAATAAATATAAAATAATTAGAAAATAAACACTAATTTATTTATTTCAAACTAATACCCTTTTTTCGTACTAATTTGATATAATATATTTATAGGATGAAATCTTTCTCTTCCTCTCTCTAAAAATATATAATCAATTTTAATTATTTTAGATAAATAATGTATTATATTTTAATAAATATTTAATAATTTATGAAATATTTATCAAAAATTATCTTATTTTTATGTCTAATGAAATAAACATTAATTTAAAAGAAAATAATGCTTTCCTTTTTTGAGATGCTAAATTCTGATTCTAAGCAAACATATAGTCCATTTGAAGTCTTTGAAAGAGTTTTTTTTATAAAACAATTATAGTTAAATTTCAGTTACTATTTTGGGATATTCTTCCGAATGGGACACTTCGAATTCGAAACAGCCCTTTAGCGTACTGAAAGTAGATACCAAAACAACGTAATATATAAAATTTCAGCCGCGGCAAATCATTTTTTCAACAGTTTTTACCTAAAAGTAAAATCTCAATTAAACTCAATAACAGTATTAATACTTTATAATTATCAGTTTGTGTTTTTAGTTAAAGCAGAGAATACTTTATAATTATCAGTTTGTGTTTTTGGTTAAAGCAGAGAATACTTTGTAATTATCAGTTTGTGTTTTTGGTTAAAGCAGAGAATTCTCTGCTCCCGCACCCTCGCCGTCAGTAGGCAGCGCGTGGATCTTCGCACGTGCGATGTCCAATTTTTTTAAATAAAATTTTTTAAGAAAACTTTTTAAATAAAAACATTTGAAAAAATAATTTGCCGCGACTGAAATTTTATATAATACGTTATTTTGGTATCTACTTTTAGTACGCAAAAGGGCTGCCCTCAACTCGAAGTGTCCCATTTGGAAGAACAGCCCTATTTTGTTATCATAATAAACATTTATTAAGGTTGAATTTGTAAATTGTTTAAATTGAACAATTGTTTATTAAAATCTAATAAATAATTACTAAATTTTATTAGCGCAACATTAAAAAATAATAATTAAAATTGTTATATAAATAATTATTTTCTGCATTTCACTTTATGTATCTCGATTATAATAAACAATTTATTACTTTTCAGCAAACACTAGATAGTGTTTTCTGAACAACATTTTAATTTGATTCCAATTAATTGGCCATTGGTACTATTCAACTAAATTAATTACTCAAAATAAGAATTTTTTTTAGATTGCATACATTTTTTTTCAGTGTACATGTACAAAATTAGCACTCATCATAAATAACGTTCTTAACAAAATTTTTTTTTGTTTTCACGACTCAAGACGCGAACATGTCGTGCTCTCCGATTCGAGCTCTAAAGTACATCTATAAACAAAAGTTATCAAGATACCAGGAATCCGGACCGAAACAAAATTAGGGTTCGGTTTCGGTTACGGTTTAATAAAATATTTAATAACTGTTCCGGTTTTTTGATAAATAAAAAAAAACCGAAACCGTTTAAATTGCGATTTTTTTGGTTACAGTTCCGGTTTTTTAAAATTTTTACTTTTTGTTTTTCTAATTAAATTAATTTCTAAATTATATTACTTTAAAAAATTATTATTAATTTTTATGACATATAAATAAATACTTCATATTATACATGAAAATATATTTAGATATAAATATATATAATATAAATACATATATAAATATATTTTCATATGTCATAAAAATTAATAATAATTTTTTAAAGTAATATAATTTATAAATTAGTTATGATCAGCTCGTGTTATAAATAATAGTTACGTGGTTTTAGGCCTTGACGAGCATATTAAATATTATTAGAATCACATGTATTTATTTAAATAAATCAATTTAAAATTTACAATAGTCATATTGGCGGGACGTTTCGACACTCACTTGTGTCTTTTCAGCCGCATTCATTTAATTCTACAATACAATAGTTAATAAATTGCTTTAGACTGTATATTTTTATTAACTTTCAGTGTTTTATGTTAATGTGTTGGGTATAAACCCTTGAGATGTCTGTACCTGTTGTCGTACGACGTCGTTATCTTCTTTCGTTATTTGTCCATAGATTCAATTGTTGTGAAATATATGATTTGTTACTAATCTTAAATTTCGGTGTGAGATAGATGTCCGCGTTAAAATATAATTTATATATACTTTATATATATATATACATATATATATATATAACGGAAAACATAATATCCTCACAGTTATCATTATTGCGATAATACATATACGTTTCAGAACATTAAAAAAATAATTATAATTGTATTGCACTTCGAGGAGACAGTTATCATGACATTTCCGTCATTTGCGCAAAAACAGAAAAAAATACCGAAAATAATTTAACGGTCCTGTTATGGTTCCGGTGTTATAAATTTAATAGAATTTCAATACAGTTTACAGTTTCGGTTCTACTAAAAAAACGGTTATGGAACGGTTATCGGTTCTGGTTCCGGTTCGGTCCGGGTCCCTGCAAGATACAGAGTTTATTTAATCACGCGCCAGTTCTCTTTCGATGTCGGTTCTCAGTACTATCTATCTAATCAGTTTTGATATCGTATTCGCTTTGTGCATGAATGTGGAGGGGATTCGCGAAACGATTTAGGCGCTCATAGGGATTAGTTTGTAAAGTTAGCCTGAAACAGTAAAAATACACTAACCTTTTAATAAATTGGAAAAATGGAAAATAAACATATAATAAATAATATATATAATAATATATGAGCCGTTCGCTCGAAAAACGATTTAAGTCGACTTAAGTTTTTTGCACAGAAAATTGAATTAAAGATTTAATGATGTCATTCGAGTTATTAAACATTATACTCCTCAGCTTTTATATTTTTTAATATAGAAGTACACTATTTAGTAATGATTTATTACCATAAAAACAAAAAGGCAATATAATTGTTTTCACCATGGATTACATAAAATATGACTTAAGTCGTTTTTCTGACGATTGACTACAACACATGTGAAACATCTTTGACGTCCGAAAAAACTATTATTAATATACAAAAGCTGCTTTTTAGCATTAATTTCAATTACACATAAAACAAAATATTAATTTAAAAGAAAACTGCAACAGTTGTAGATTAATATAATATAGAATAAAACATTTTCGTCCACCGAGATACTAAGTTTTCTTTTAAATTAATTAATGTTTTATTTTATGTCTAATTGAAATTGATGCTGAAAAGCAGCTTTTGTATATTAATAATACTTTTTTCGGACGCCCAAAGATGTTTTACATGTTGTTGTAGTCGCTCGTCAGAAAAACGACTTAAATTATATTTAATGTAATCAATGGTGAGAACAATTATATTGCCTTAAATTTTGTTTTTATGGTAATAAATCATTACTAGATAGTATATTCCCCCTCCGGGGGAGGGCGGAACTCACAGCATCCACGCATGTACTTTGCAAGATGAAACGAAGTTCACTCTACACCTAACATTGATATAATGTACCTAATCCTGAAGGATTACAATCCATTCAGGACAACACTCAGATATTTATTTATCCCTGCTCTTGGCATTACCCGGAACTAACGACGAGGACGTGGCAGGTTTTTAGTTCCATATTTTTTCTATTTTTTGTTTTTGTATTTTTGTATTTTTTTTTACATTTTGTATTTTTTAATTTTTTCTGTTTGTAATTTTTTTTTTTTTTTTAAATTATATATGTAAATTTAAATTCATATTTTATAATTTTATATGCCTGGATATTAATATATTAATATTACTACTTCGACAGAAAATAGTTTGTGATTTTTATTAAAGCAAAGAATATTTTATAATTATCAGTTTGTGTTTTTGGTTAAAGCAGAGAATTATCTGCTTTAACCAAAAACACAAACTGATAATTACAAAGTATTCTCTGCTTTAACCAAAAACACAAACTGATAATTATAAAGTATTAATACTGTTATTGAGTTTAATTGAGATTTTACTTTTAGGTAAAAACTGTTGAAAAAATGATTTGCCGCGGCTGAAATTTTATATATTACGTTGTTTTGGTATCTACTTTCAGTACGCTAAAGGGCTGTTTCGAACTCGAAGTGTCCCATTCGGAAGAATATCCAAAAATACTTTATATACTCCCAAATAAATATAAATACTAAATAAATTTAAATACTTTTTATACTCCTCACGTGCCGGGTGATCGTGAATTTCTCCGTCGTCTCAGGCTCACCTTGGAACCTTGGTCCTCTAATCACTATCAACATTTACACTCGCGCTTGTCTTTCTTGACCGTCGCGTCGGTCTCGCGTTCGCGTCACACGCCACACGCTTCTTGAAGTCTGGTCTCTAAAAGACTGCTGAGCTGCTGACTCTCGACTCCCGCCGACCCCCGTTTTATACCGAGGTTCTCTGCTTGAGTCTCGGCCAATCGCGCTCATGTCT
This sequence comes from Prenolepis imparis, assembly GCF_030444845.1. Lineage (NCBI taxonomy): Eukaryota > Metazoa > Arthropoda > Insecta > Hymenoptera > Formicidae > Prenolepis > Prenolepis imparis. The sequence continues at coordinate 2,778,240 of NW_028141166.1, read as the reverse complement.
CCCTTCCGCGATCTCGCCGCTCAATCCCGTCGCTTGCGCCGCTCGTCGCTCAGACTATTAATTATTAAATTAATTAAAATATTCATCAACATAAAATTTATTCGCGTCGGCATCCTGGGTACGCTCGCTCACACGTATTTCAATGCCCGCCTTCGCTTGCCCATTTCGGCAAGTCGAGGTTGTTTCGTATCGTTCTGTTGCCACTTCATCGGATCATTTTTAATCATTGGAATTCGCTTCGTTTTCGGGTACGAACACAACACTATCGTTGCTTCGCGTTTCTTCCGTTCGTTCCAGTTCGTTCTTCGAGGATCTTCGAGTATTCTTTCTTTCCGGCTCTTGCTTTCCGCTCGTGCGCATTGAAATACACTCGTACGATTGTTACAAATTTCGTACGAACTCGCGGTTTGACTGATACCACGACGCGTTAACACAGACTTGTTTAAAGTTAAAATAAAAATTCTATAACGCTCGCATGTTACGTGGCCAAGTATGTAGGTTCAAATGTACTGAAAATCAATCACGCCGTATCGATTAGATCGCTTCCAAACTTTAATTTTGCGTTTTCCGCTTTTGATGTCATTTCGCGGTTTTTGCTGTTTATACATTCTTTCATCGTCAAATAGTACGCATGTCGAACGTGTTCGAAAGTAATGATTTTCCATTACTCGCGTTTGCAAAAGTAAAATTCGTGTATTCGATCGTAAATATAAATTTCCTTTCGGCAGATTGCTTCTTCCAAACAATTGAATGTAAAACAATATGAATATTAAAAGGATAAATTTCGTTTTCTTTTTGTAATATACATATATTCCGTACTGAGTTTACCCGGAATCGTTTCGCCTAACATAAAATATGTATCCGCGTATTTCTTTCGCAATATTAAACGTAAAACAATTTTATAATTAAATAAAATCCAAATATTTCTTTTAACTATATAAAATTTCAAAAAACGTAACGTAATTAATTATCGTCTCGTTAACAAAAAAAATAACGTACCCTCGTTTCTCTCGCGCAAATAAATAAGAATCAATTATCATTCATTAATTATTATTAATTGAAATAAAAGTATCTCTTTGTATTCTTAATGTTATGTTACTTTTCTTGTATTTTTCGTATTTAATTATTAATTCTGAATGTAAATTAATTAACGAATTTCTTATAATTAATATTATGTATTTACAGAGGTATTTACAATGACATTTCCGATGTTCCGGTCTTCGCTGGTCAGATTTCCGCCAGTTGGTCTCGTCCCTCGATTGTCTGTGGAAGCTGCCGTTCGTCCGGGCCAGCGACCACCGCTGATTTGTCCGCTACGGATGAATCTGCGATCGGTCGCAAGGTTGTGACTGAACATCCTTCGTGTTTATTACAATGTTGGATTACAAATTCTCCTACCTTGTTCCCTTACAATCGCCAATCTTATTTCCGCCAATACACAAGAATATACTTGCCTCTGCGCCTGAATGAATTCCTGCGCCTGATATGTTTGTATCTCATTGCGTATTCGATTTGTCGTTGACTCTACCCACGACTCTACCCAACTCCGAGTCGAGTCGAGTCAAACACAGGTCCATTCCGCCATGATAATTTAATTACAAATCAAATTTTCGATTCGACTCGACTCGGCTCGGGTCGGGTAGAGTCGACAAATTGAATACGCTATCAGACTGCTCGCTTTATCTGCCTCCTCGGCTATCCCGACCATATAGACATATGAAACCGAGCATGAGCTGCTACAATAGGCAAGGAGGGGTCTGATTTTCGGGGCGAGAAGGGCACTCGTCTGATGGCATCGATTCTTTCTGGTAAGACTCGGTAACATTCGGCTCACATGCACATGACATATATATATTGTATTTGTTAGTGGCTATGGTTAACGAATCTTTACATATATAAAAGATATTGTTCTCGATCGGATTCTCCACCAATTAAATTCGCTGAAAGGAATCATTCATTAAAACAAGATTATAATAATAATTAGAATGAGCGCCCGGCTGCGGGGGCGTACGATCGCCCTTTACCCCATCGCGCCTTAAATAAACCAGCGCTCTCGTATAAAAGGTAAAGCTATAGATAAACGGCGCGGTCGCTTGAGAGGAAACAAAATATCAACAAAGCCTAGAGCCGTTATAATCGTTATGATGACTTAGTCTTTTCCTTAACGACCTTCCCGTTTTGACAACGCTCTAAAACAGTCGAGAACGTTCGAGAAAGCGATAGCTATATGTATAAACCTCCCCTCGAGAGACCGCGAGCTTTTTATTCGACTTAGCTATCGAGGAGAACAGAGTGCGATTTTTTGATTGAGAAACGGATTGCTCGTCCTTCCTTTTCGCGTACCGTCGCTCGCGGAGTTCTCGATTTATTACTCTCTTTGTTACTGTAAATTCTTTATTGTGTTGATTTGTGATTAATTGTTATAAATATAGGGGTGTTGACGTTGCTTGTCGCTTGACTCTGTTGCCCACCAAACTCACTCCTTCGTTCCGTCGTTCACAGATATCTATAAGAAAATATTGCAAAAATGAGCATAAAACACTTTTGCGTTGTGATAAACCTTAAAAATCGACACAATAAAAAAAAACATGGAACAATTAAAGGTGAAAAGTACGCTGAATCTGAAAATTATAAATTATAAATTATTAAAATTATAAATTATTATTGGAAGACTATAATATTTATTACTATATACAAGATATATTAAATACTATAAAATAACATAAAGTTGCATTACAGAATGTTTAATATTAGTTTGAAACATTTTTATGAATACAGTTAAATGAGAATTATTTATTACAATGGATATATACGTTCCACTTAACGCAACGCCTCGCGGACGTTTAAGTGGAACGCGCCCAATATGACAGTCATGAAAAGCTGAACATATCCAAGTCGCGCTTACGAAAATAATCAAAGTCAGATGAGTGCCCCCCTTGCCGCAATTATCAGCACCTCCTCGTACAAAGACTCGGTCTATGTGTTTCATATGTCTATGATTCCGACTCGTTCGCCTCTGGGTCGACTCGCGCAAAGCTCCTATTGGTCGAATCCCTGCATGGTCGGATCCCGCCCGCTGTTCTTGCCCACGCCCCCAGGCTTTTTACTCGGCTGTACAAAATGTTTCGTATTAATTCTTGCTGTAATTAACTTTCCCTTTTGTCTTTTCCATTATGTAACAATTTTCGTGATTTCAACAATTTATTAACGTTTCTTGTAACTATCCGACAATCGTTCTTATTGTTCGACTCACTCGCGTATACAATATTTTCGCTATTTCCGTTATCCAAAATACTTTAGCGTATCGTGTATCTTATATCATGTTTGAATATATCATCGCTTCGCTTTTTTATTATTATACTTTTGCGTTAATTTATAAAACGATAATTACTAAATTTTAGATAACATAAAAATTTAGTTAAACATTATTGCGTAATTCTTTAATTACTATAATTGTTATATAGTATTTCCTTACATCTATGAGTAACATTATACATTTATGTAATATTGAAGAATTCACATCAAGAAATTAAATAATTAATTTCTTCATAACTAGTGTAAAATCATAATCGCTACGTATATAAAGTAACGTATTTGTATACATATATTTAAAGCATGAAAGAATTAATATAGTGATGTTAAATCTCCGCAATGTGTCGTCCCATCGTCAATATTTTTATTTTATAATCATATAAGATAATTAATTTAGTTTGTAACGTGTGATATAATGATATTGTTGATATTACTGTGTTGAACCTATATATATAGTACAACATTATAGATGCGACGAATACAAAGCATCATTGGTCAAAAGCACTGTTGGTCAAATCGTGTATTGCGCAATGTTAATATTATTAAACACGTAACGTTTCATTTAGTGACTATCGTCCTGCTTTCGCCATAATGTAAGTGTAATATGATTATCGATTATAAAACATATGTAGTGTGTGATGTAATACTATTGTTAAAATGTATTGTGTATTTCTATGCCCCTAATATATGGTTACTGCTACAATAAATGCGAAATATCATATCTGAATAATTAACAGCATATATGTATAATACTCAATGTAGTGCTATTATTAAATTTGCAATGTATCGATTTATTATATAGCTGATCCGATATCATGTGTGTATAATATAACAATTAATTCTAAAGCTTATAATACGCAATGTGATAGTATTATTAGGCACGTAATGTATTTTTTTTTACATTTGATAATATTTTATAGCCGCTCGGTATGCAGAATTCCCTATCTAATTATTTAACCAATATACCATTACCGTATTTATGCTCATTCATTCGCTTACCGCGAATATCTGTTTCACCGCTTATCATTGTCGTCGTGTCCGCGTTAAACATCGCTAGAGCTTCGAATTAACTGCGCTGTTGGTGGTTCTTACTCTCCTGCAAGCCGCCGGACCGCATCAGGCATCGTTTCACGCTTCACGCTTCTCATTTTCCGTAACTCGCCGGCCTCGTCCTGGGCATCCGACTGTACGGATAAATTAGAACATAAAAGTGAATCTTACGGATAAAAAAAATTGTAACGAACTCTTTCCATATTATTTTGAAGTTATCAGCATATTTAAACGCAAAAAATGGAAACAAAAATAAAAAAAAAATAAAAACAGAATAAAATGGCTCAAATTCCGAATAGCCTCTACTTCTGAATTTTATGAAACTTGTAGTAATTGTAGATCACTAGACACTAGAGAACACGTCCACACCATAAAGCATTTTTTGCGGAAACGAATAGGAGCGGAAAAATTGGCGTCAAAAATTCAAAACTTTTATGCAAATCTAGTAATCGAATTTTGATGAAATTTGAAACTTTCCACACAAAGCAAGGTTCAACTCAAACTTGTGTCTAGTTTCTTCATGCCCCTCTGTAGGGGGGCGAAACCTACTGCGTCTACGCATATATTTTACGCGCGAAGCAAAGTTCCACATGGGTTTACAATTTTCCACGCAAAGCGAGGTTCAACCAAAATTTATGTGTCTAGTTTCTTGGTAGTGGAGCCCCCCCGTAAGGAGGACGGAACCCACTGTGCCGACGCATATACTTTACGACGCGAAGCAAAGTTCCACATGGGTTTACAATTTTCCACTCCACATTGCCCCGTGCTTTTGGTGCGAAACGAGATCTATTATTGTACGATTGCACATGGATTTCCAACTTTCCATGCAGTGAAGTCTACTCCATACACAGAGAGAATTTTCTCTTAGAATTTATCCTGAAAATCATTAGTAATCGTGAGACAATGTGGTATAAAAACTATTTTATGAGAATTTCTCTGATTAATATTTATCACAATAAAAAATAATGTCAATCACACACAGTTGAAAAATTTGTGTTTCCTTGTTAAAAAAAATGCCCGTTAAAATTTTTGTGTTAAATATTTAACACATTCATGTGTTAACTTAACATATTGCTGTTCTGTTAATTAAACTTAATTGTTAAATTATCAGAACAACTGAAAAAAAATATAAAAATAACACACTGTGCATCTATTTTTAATATTACACAATAAATATGTTCCATATTATTAGTAACAAGATTTATTTGTTAAAATTTACAGAAAAAAAATGTTAATTTTACTTTATAATATAAGTGGGGATGATAAAATGTACCCGTGTGGAAAATTGTCTCATGAAACTGAGGCAAATGCTTGTGGCTAGCTATTCTAAACTATATTGAATATCTAGTTAGTAATATTATTATCATTTGCCAGATTTTTCGATGTATGTCATACTTTAAATGCTTAGTCAGTGATTACATAGTTATTTGGAGTTAACTATGATATCGTATTCAACTACAAAAATTATATAGTTATTAGATATAGCTACTAGCTAAATACTAGTCAGTTTTAAGTAAAAAAAATCATGTTTCTCATAATACATATCCAATTTCTACCTATATATTATCTAGTTATTCTGAGTTATAGATGGCGTTATTTAAAACTTATCTAATTATTACCTCATACTTGTCTAGCAAAAAACTTTAATTAAAAATGAAAATCATTTTGTATACCATTTAAACTTTTTATATACATAAGTAACAAATTTACTGAATGTATCAATTCGAATTTGGCGCAGTGAATAACGCGCACAGATCATAATGTGAAGATTCCAGGATCGAATCTTCGAAGGTACCGAGATTTTTCAGCGATTGCAAAGGTAAAGTTAAAAAATATAATATCAATATATTAATAATTAACCATAAGCATTACAATTCTATCTGATTATTAGCTAATATAACTAGACAGTTGTAGGATACTGATGATTTTTATTTTCCACACGGATAAAATTAACCATTTTTTTTAGTTAATTTTTACATTAAAATTATGTTAATTTTACATAAAATTTATTTCAAATTAGTTGGAGTTCGCATTTATTTTGTGTTAAAATATTAACACAGTATTCGTGTTATCATTTAACATATCCGTATTATGTTAAATTAACACAAAAATTTCTGTGGACCGTTTGGGACAGGTGATATCTGTTAAATTTAACAGAAATTTTTCAACTGTGCAATAAAATATAAAATATGTTTGATTAATTTTACTAAAAGTATAGTAAAATTTAAAAGTATGGTAAAATTAATAAAACATATTTTTAAAATTCTTTCCATACCATATTGTCCCATGATTGTCAGATTTTCAGGGTAAATTCTAAAAAAAAATTCTCTCTGTGTGTAGTGTTAGCGAAATAATAAAACTTTTAATCTCATGAAGTAGTCGTTTGCGCAAGTTGATACTTGTGTTATTCAACTTTATTTAGCACGTATTACATGCCTATAAAAATTTAACAAAATTGCAGACGGATTGTGTATAAAACTTATTTTTTGTATTGGTTTTTTTTTTCAATTTCTCTGATTCTATTCGTTTTCGCAGAAAATCCTTTACGATGTAGATGTGTTATCTAATAATCTATAATTGCTGCAAATTACATCAAATTCGGAAGTATAATAGGGGCTACTCGGAATTCTTACCAGCACCGGCTCGTTATTTCTTTTTATCTTAGAACAATTAGTAATTTGTCATTTGACTTCGTCATCTAACTTACATCTTTCCGTTATGTATTTAAAAGAGTTCAAGATATTGATTTTTTCATTTTTATGTTATTTTAATCTTCGATGTTTCGAGAATAATCTCTGGAGATTTCAAATCAAGTCAATTTATTGCGAAAGAAATATAAAGATGTTTGTAAATTAAGTTCGCGCACTTTCCTTCGTACATCTGTTTATTTGAATATTATTCGTTTTTTGTAAGATAGTTGTCTCGCAAATCACAAGAAAAATTTGAAAATTTAATTATACGTAATAAATGTGATATTTACATGTTTGTACAATTTAAAAACAATTGATCGCGTCGAACGTGAGATAATTGCTATCAAAAATTGCATTTTTTCTATATGTATGTTTGCATACACGAAACGTAATAAAAATCTCGTATTTTGAATTTTAATTATTAGAACGAACAACAAAAAAGGCATGAAAATCGCATATTGTGGTAAAAAGATACTTTAGGAGTACTTGTAAAAAATTTCGAAATTTTGCTAGATTATTATAACTGGTGATGAACTAGCCAAATGGCAAAGGCACAAGGTGATTCTGTTACGCAGAAATAACCTAATAGTGGCTGTCTAGTGAAACGAACCTGCCCCATGTGTCCTGGGCTCAGGCCAGGCTTTTTTAATGGGAGTGGGTCCGGCTATTTTTACCACCTTATTCTAAGGTTTTACAATAGTAATTATGTTGGTTAATATTTTTTATATATTTTTTTTGTAAATTAATTATAATTATTTATTAATATAAATCTTAAGATTAATAAAAGGCTAATAATTATATTAGATAATTTAGATTAATAAAAGATTAATAATTAGGCAACTTCTTCATTTGCAATGTCATCTTCATGATCACTTGTATTCTTTTTTGTTCTTCTTATACGATGTTGGTCCTAATCCTTTGAATTTGTTAAGACTGTGCATATCACCTCTACCTCTGTTTTTTTTTGTGTGGTGAGCTCAGGACTTCTGTAAAGATAGAAATTGTATTCTCTCAGATTCACATATGACGTTAGTTAAAGCGAACCAACTTTAGTCACCTTTGAGGCAATTAAAAAACATAGGAATGTTCATTTTCATGACGTATTTATTTTCCATCTTCTTCGTTGCCGTGTACTGCGTTGCTGTGTTTCTCAACAAAAATTTTTTTAAGATATACAAAGCATTTTTTGTTAATTTCTCTTTGTCGACCAACATCTTCATGGACACCATCTGAAAATTTAACGCATAAATATTATTATATAGTTTATTATCAATTAAAAAGAATACGTTATGTGTAATAAGCATTGTTGTAAGAAATACCATGTCGTTCCTGCAATTTTCATTTTCCCTTAATTTTTTTTCAAAATTTATAAGATCCAAGGGAATTTCAAGAGGGAGTTTTATGTCGTATTTGTCTGGCAATGCCATTTCTGCTGACAGTAACGATTGTTTCAAATACATCATTTGAAATATTTGTTCAACTCTTGTTGAAATTTGTTTATTCTTTTTCTATGGAGATTATTTTTTCCAACAAAGTATAAAATTCTGAAACATAGATAACATATTTTGTTGCTCAGAGATAATAAGATATAACAAAAGAAAATTCTTCAAAAAAATCATAATGAATAGAAATTATTACCAATCTTAGATATGAACACTTTTTGCTCACTGGGTTTCGGTTTAGGCGCCAAGCGAATTATCATTTTTGTTAAACTTTCGTATTGCGTCAGTAATTAATAATGATATCTGCATTGTTCGAAACAACGTGAAATATTGTAATTAGCTGTACTAATTATGTAATGGCAATATCATCAACATCAATAACTATTTGTTACTATTAATTCTTATGTATTGAATTTGATTTTCGTGTTAAACTTGCGTAAAGTTTTTAATTTTATTTTATGAATATTTCCGTTTTATTTGGAATTTTATTAGGGAGAAGTATATAATAGAAGATTTCTAGTAGATCGAGAAGTATATAAAATATGATATTGGTTGAATTTTGATACTGGAATATCACAGTTTTCTGATGAAGTTAATTAAAATATCGACGAAACATTGGAATCAAATAAAAGATTCTTGCGGTTCTCGGTAATTAAATATGCACACCACGAAAGCTTCAAATATCTTATTTGTGTTTATGATGTATAATATTAAAAAGGTAAGTGTTTAAAAATGGAGTTTAAAAGCTATGTCCATGAAATTACGAGCGCATAGTCAGCGCTCGAAAGCAGCTGTTGCTAGGCGAACGCATTATAAACAACACATGTATATGTATTCAAATATAAATTAAGAAATATTTTTATCGGCTCTCAGTATTTAATAATGAATTTAAGAATCACATTTAGTATTCAAATATCTTTATAGAAAATCAATATTATTTTTAATTAGAAACCGTAAAATAATCAATAACCGAAAGTTTCAGTTACTATGAATATTTCACAATTTTCTAGAAGGACAGTTGACGAAAAAGGAGAAATAGCAAAATCCGCATTCCGTGACACAGTCTCCGTCGTGTATGTACATACGAGTACGTATCGCCGATCTTTTTTCCGTTGCTCGCGGAGTCATCTAATCTCTAATCCGTTGCTCGTGGAATCTTCTTGTTCTCTGCTCGAGAAATCATTCACTTACGTTAATTTCAGTTTATGTTAAAGTTCAAAAAGTTAGTATATTTTGTATTGAGTTTATATATACATATATATATAAAGAATTATATTTTGATTATTGACATTTTTTTCGTATTTTTTGTTATTCTGAAATTTACATTCACGCGCTAATTCTTGTTTCGTATTCAGTAAGTAGTACTTATTAATATATAGGTACGATTAATATTACGTATGTGGCAAAAATGTTTATTAATAATTTTGTAGACACTCAAATGAATAAATATATTATTTATATATATATTAGATTGAGAGTAATGATATATTTATTTATGCTGTAATAGAATTTTCTAAAGATCTTTGAATAATTAAATATTTCATGTTAAAGTAAATAATAAAAATCAGTTTAAAAAGTATTGTATAATCTGATAAAGAATATAATATTAATTCTTGCGGCACACAGAATATATGTGGTTAAGAATTCAAAGCGTATGATGAAAGATCTATTTACACAAATTTGCATAACATATTGCACAAAGAAATCAAACAATGTCTAATAAATAGATCGTAGTAATTTGGTATTCTTTATATTAAACACATGATAAACACATAATTGATCGAATGCTTGATGTATATTGATTAGTGAATCTACCCTAAAGGTCATTACACGTCCAAAAATTTTAATCAATTGTAAGGCTGTATAAAAATTGACTAATCAATTTTGATAATAGACCTATAGGTCCGGGCGCGCAATATTAATGTATACGTTACTGATTGTGAGTAGCATGCCACGCTTTCCCCATTTTACTCGCCTATGCGCAGAACGTTCTCCCGTTACAGTGTATACGTTTCTCTCTCTCTTATTCTCAGTCAAAGATTACGTAGTCTGTAAACAGTTGCCGCGTGCATTTCAGTTAGGATAGAATTTTTGCAATTGTGTTTGCGTGATAATTGTCCTTCCTGAGAACACTGGTGCTAGTATCACATTTGAAGAAAATATTTTGCACAGTAAAAAATGTTTGCATTATGTACGTTATGATGATAAAAAGTTTATTTATTTGCCAAAAGGTGATTTGTGCTTTGATGTATTATTTAATCAACTTGTTAACATTATATTCATTTTTTACTTTTTTCAATGAAAATTTGTATTAATAAAAATATTAGGAAATTATAAGCAAAGAAAAATTATAGACACTATTAAAAAAATAATTTAATAGAGATCGATACCATAATCAACGGAACTAATTGTATATGACAGACTATCAAAATTGAAACAAAAGAAAGCTAGTGAATTTATCTGCTGTACATCATGCAAAGGATATTTTACAAAAAATAATATTCGGCAACATGCTGTTACTTGTTCCAATCAACGAGGCAAAAGATATGTGTACACGTGCTTGGTAGAAAAGTTAGTGGTAGGATTCATAGAAGCATCAAATATATCAAAAGAAATAAAATATTTTCAATATTAAGAGATGACGAAGTAACTCGAGTTATAAGATACGATAATGTTATATTATATAGAAACAAAATGAGTATAAAATATCGCCAACAATATCAAGAAGATATTATTCGCGCTCGTGTAAGGCTCATAAGACGTTTTTAATAACGTTAAAAAAAATTCAACCTGCTATTACCTATTTCTCATCATTATATAATCCTCGTTTCTACGATTATTGTATATCCGCTGTACGCATGATTGCACATTACAATACAGAAAACAATACGTTCGATGCATCGACTGTAGCAGCAGGATTAGGAACGCTCTTGAAATCGGCAACATATTAATCACAGATTGTATCAAGAAACATATGCTGGAGAAATAAAGAAAAATGTTGAAGATTTTATAACACTATAAGCGAAGATATTATACAAGTATAAATAAAGCTGTTGAAGAGACTATTACTAAAAATAGATGACCGAAAGAAGTCTTACTAAGTTTGAAAGATATACAAGTGTTGGATTATTTTTACATGAGTACCTGTTACAAGAAAGAATATCTAGTTACGAAAAAGTGCAAAGAAGCTTTTCATATAACGACTGGGTTAAATTAGCTAAAAGTATTCTTCTATCTATTCTTTTATTTAATAGAAGAAGACCAGGTGAGTTGGAGCACGTTCTTATCGAAGATTTTGAAAAATATGAGAGCTTAAATGGAAATAATTATCATGATTTATTTAATACTCTTACAATGAAAAAATGAAGTTATTAGCAAAAAAATATGTGAGATTTGCAATAAGAGGTAAATTCGGAAGATCTGTGAATGTCTTTTTATCAGCTAGTTTAGTATACAAATGATATTAAATCTTCGAAAATATGCTGTGCCTGAAAAAAATCCATATATTTTTGGCATTCCTTCAGTATAGTTAATAATAGTTATAAATATTTTTTTTAAGAGCTTGTGACTTGATGCGAGAATATTCATCAGCATGTGGAGTATGTGTACCTTACAGTTTACGAAGTAGTCAATTGCGTAAACATATTGCCACGCAATGTAGAATTTTGGATATATCTGAATCTCGAACATTGCTTTTGGTTGATCATATGGGACATGATGTAGCAATCCATAAAAAACACTACAGACAATCATGTTTTAACAAAGAAATTTTACAGCTATCGAAGTTATTGGAGAAAGCATCGGGCAACGATATAAAAGATAATAACAAAAAAGACGAGGCAAAAGATTATCATGTACTTGTTGTACTTGATATAATACCTATTAATATAATATCTACTAATGAACAAAATAAAATTGAAAATATAAGCTCTGATTCAGAAGATGAGTCTGAATATGAAGTTGAGATGCAAAAAATCACAAAGACGAAGACAAAGCAGTAAGAACAAACATCCTTCTTGGTGCGACGATAAATAAAAGTGGGCCCACTACAAAGCCTCGTCGAGCGAGATAAACGATATACCTAAGCGACGTCTTTGTTTTGCCGCGCTAGAGATAAACGCTGAGTATAAGCCTCGAGAATGCGAGCTCGACAAATCAGACCATACGCAATAATACTTATTGTACTTGATACAATACCTATTAATATAGTATTTACTAATGAACAAAATAAAATTAAAAATATAAGCTCTGATTCAGAAGATGAGTTTAAATATAAAGTTAAAATGCAAAAAAAATCACAAACAAGACGAAGCAGTAAGTACAAACGTCTTTTTTCTATGTAAAAATAGAATTTTTTTTCTTATGTAAAAGTTTTTTTTACTTATGTAAAAATAATTCTATTTTTACATAAAATAATTATTTCGTATAATTAAACTTAAAATAAAAATATGTAATTTATCTTTTATTTTATAATTTAACATCTCCATGTGGGTATATAATAAAACGAGTTCGGTGGAATGAGAACAAGAGCGAAGTACAGCGCTGAAAGCATTTAATGAAGAAATTAAAAAATCACAATACGTGATAAAAAAGAACGTCATATTATCAACTTCATAATCCTTCTTGCGGAATAAGAAATATTTTCTATACACAAAGATGTATGTACATAGATGGATATAAAACAAGGAAATAAATGTAAACTAAATTAAAAAATAAAACAAGTATATTTAATAATATGATATTTTAATTATATATTCAGATTAAGTAAGGTAGTTGTCACGGCAATTATCTTTCAAACCGATTTTGAAAGCCTAGTTAACATATTATGTTATATGTATGCCGAACTCTTCATTTGTATTAGACTAATGATGTATGAAAGACATAGAAAAATTTATATATGCACTCTTATATAAAAATCTTATTATATGTTACAAGGTTTTCAAAAAAGAATGTCATATTATCAACTTCATAATCCTTCTTGCGGAATAAGAAATATTATTTTCTATACACATACATGCGTATATAAATTAAATTAAATATAAAACAAAAAAATAAATGTAAACTAAATTAAAACATAAAACAAATATATTTAATGTGGAATGGAGCTTCCTAATAAACACATGATGGTATATACGTTTATTATACGTTTAAATAAAGTATTTACGGGAGGTCTAAATGTGATAGATTTAACCTATATCAGTTGCGTATAATTTTAGTTGTGATGTCCGACTGATATACGTTGTCATAAACTATATTTATTCGTTTTTTAATACTATTCTCCAACCACTTAAAATCGTATTTGATAAACAAATAAACTACGTTTTATAAATACATAATTTTTACGAATTACGATTATCTAATATATAAACGTATTACAATGACTATTTAAAATACGTATTACAATGACTATTTAAAATGTGTATTGTATTTAAAATACGTATTGCAATGTGTATTGCAATGACTATTTAAGATACGTTATTTATATTATCTTTTTAAATGATTTTTGTTAAAAAAAAACGTATTATATACAATTATACAATGTCTCATTTTAACTTATACAACAAAATATCTCGAAGATTAAGCTTCATCGAAAAAAAGGTTTCAAACAAAAGTTGTAGAATTTAAAAATATTTATATATTGATCTTATCACTTTGACCTTGGATAGGGTAATCAGTTTACATAAAGAAAATGTGATTCCATTTAAAAATTCAAGATAATTTTGCCCTGACCTTGACAACTCTATCCAAGATCAAAGTGAAATAAGTAAAAAGATATTTTAAAACACTATAACTTTTGTTTGAAACATTTTTGTCGATAAATTTTAGTTTCCGAAATATTGTGCTGTGTAAGTTAAAATGAGACACGTACCTTGTATAGCTACAATAATAATAAAAGTAATGAGATTTTGTACAAAGAATATGTCACTAAATATAAAATGAAATAATAACAAATTTTAATCGTAATTTATTTTTATTTTTTAGAAGATGTTATTTAATTAATAAAAAAGTTGGTATTATTATAAACTAATTTATTTCAAAACTTTATTATTATAATATAATAAGTAATTATATAATAAGAAAAAATATATAATATAAAATATATAATAAGAAAAAATTTGTTTCCTCTTTAATTTCTTTTTGCGTTTGCATTATATACATGGCCACTTTTGGCCAACTTTAGCCACGATTGTATGGCATCTTTAATGCATTGATCGGAAGAATTGTTTCCCTTAAATTGTATTTTAGCAGCATCTGAAATAAAAATTTTTATATATTAAAAATATACGTATTTTAAAAAGAAATTAATAAAGATTACATTTAAATAATATGTGTTTCTTGTAGGACTTTTCACACTAAAAAAGAATAAAAACAAAGAATGCTTTTTAAAAAATTCCATCAATGATAATATATAAAGCTCTTTTTATTGTTTATGTATACAAAATTTTAAATAATATATATATTATAAATAAATTTTAAAATAATATATTTTAAATTTTGTACAATTTATTGGGCAATATTTAAAGTCAAAAAAATGTATGTGTGTGTGTATGTACTATGGATCTATATACCGGGTGTTCAAAATAAAACGTTACAAATTTTTATCTCCAAAAATATTGTTTCTAGAAAAGAATATTTCAAATAAAAGTTGCAGTATTTCAAGGGGAAAATAAGTTAATGTTATAGAAATGTTTGTAGGAGATGGTTTTCAAGGTTATTTTAAAGTCAACTTGATTTTTTAAAATGGAATTACCCTACATATTTTATGTAAATAGATTCCTTGTAATATTTGTCTCCAAAACTTTTGAATAACTTTCACAGGACAAAATTTTTTTTATATAATTGGAACTAGGCTAGGTATTTTTATTACATGTAATTTTATATACTATATTCCTGCGAAAATTCTGGATATTGTATCTTTATGTCCGTGGATAAAGAAATTGAGCTTTACCTAATACAAGCTCGAATAGACGTAAACCAGTTTTCGGTAAATGCGATTAATACTGCATTAAAAATATTCATGTGATTATGTTTCGCAGCATATAACATCAGATCTGGTTATCGGTCCGTTAAAAGTCAATCGCCCGAATGCGTTGTCATATAGGTATATCCATAAAAAAACTTACCTTTTCAAAAAAAGGTAAAAAAAAGCGCCAAGTTTACGCGCCATGTGAAAAAGTGTTATAGAAAAAACAGTGTTCTTTAAAGTACTGTAAACTTGAGTTGTAAAATTAATATTTCTAAAAAAAATAATGATATCAAAAAGTTGCGCCAAATAAATAAAAAGTTATACAAAAAAATTGAAAATTAAAAACTTATGCGAAAATTCAAAATTAATACAAATTATAAAAAAATTAAAAAATTTTAGTTAAAAAAACTTGGCGCTGCTAAATTAAACAATATGCTAATAATATTAACGTACTCTGTACATTTATGTTCCAGTTAATTGTTCCATTAATATTTCAGTTATTATGATATAATGTTTAAAGTAAATTAATTATTTGTTACTTATAAAGTATAAGGTTTATTTAGAATTAATTATTTGTTTTAACTTTAAGATACATTGCAATAATTAATTAAACACTATGCTAATGTCAAACTCCGTGCATTTACATTGTAAATATTTCTGTATTTTTTATATTAAATTAATTATTTTAAGATATATAAATACATTGCAGTAAATTAATTATTTGTTATGTTAAAATATGTAACGATGCACCCCCATCGTTCCCGACCGTCCACCCGTCGGAAGGCTGCGCCCGGCGACCACCCGCCGGGCACGGCAGCAGGCGCTGAACGCCCCGTTTAAAACTTTACCGTTAAACACGGTACCGAACTCGGGGAACGGGCCCGGCTACGAAGGCGCCCGACGTACGCCGGAAAATACCGAACACGACCGCACCATCTTTTCTGTTTCGCGGATTCCCGATACTCCGATTCCGTATATAAAAACCCGAGCGCGACAACGAGTTTCAGATTCCTCTCCGGCTCCGCTACCGATAAGGTACCGCAGAGCCTTTCCGACCGGAAATCACAGTTCGAGGTAGACGGGTTTCGCTGCCTCTACGGAGACTATCTCCGTCCGCCAAATTCCGGCTTCCGAAATCCCACCCCTGCGTCTCGGAGGTAGACGGATACGCTACCTCTCCCGAGATTATCGCGAAAGACACAGAGTCCGACCCTGACCATCACCAAACACGCGACGGTCTCAGTTAGGTGAAGCTCCGCCATCTTCGTCGAGTTTTCTCGACAACCGCCGCGTTCCCGGATCCCAGACATTATACCCGCCGATTGCATCGTGGACTCACGCGCGCGTCCCGATACACGAATTCTCGCGCCGAACTATCGCGCCGCGCGCTGTCTTCGATATATCGAAGAGAGCGGCCGCTCTCACGCGGCCCGTTGTCGGCTGCGTTAGCAACACGCCGGTCGCCGACCCCTCATCGCACCGACCCCGGGCCCAGCGACCCGTGCCGCGCGCTCTCTTCGATATATCGAAGAGAGCGGCCGCTCTCGCGCGGCCCGCTGTCAGCTGTGTTAGCCGCGCGCCGGTCGCCGACCCCTCATCGCACCGACCCCGCGCCAAACGACATGCGTACACCGCGACGCGTCAATACACGCACACACCGACACAAACATTGTATACACACATTCCGGCGAATTTAAAGTCCGCCTGCGACATCTCTATAACGAAGGCCTTTTAAATACATGTAACGCGACTCTCTCTCACACACATACTTACGCACACCCACACATACGCACATAGTTTTTTTTTATGTAGCCACAATCAAAATAAATAAGTTCTTTTTTTTTAATAAACCACGCGTTCGTGTCTTACGCTTTTCTCGAGCCCTGATCCCGACTGCGTTATCCCGAGCTCGCGAAAGCGACCCGTTACAAATATATTGCAGTAAATTAATTATTTGTTACTTTAAAATACATTACAGTAATTTTGAAATTTAGCAGCGCCAAGTTTTTTTAACTAAAATTTTTTTATTTTTTTATAATTTGTATTAATTTTTAATTTTCGCATAAGTTTTAAATTTTCAATTTTTTTGTATAAATTTTATTTATTTGGCGCAACTTTTTGATATTATTTTTTTTTTAGAAATATTAATTTTGCAACACAAGTTTACAGTACTTTAAAACACACTGTTCTTTCTATAACACTTTTTCACATGTCGCGTAAACTTCGCTTTTTTTTTACCTTTTTTTAAAAAGATAAGTTTTTTTATGGATATTATTCTTTTTTGTAATATATATTTATTTACACATTTTATAAAATAAAGAAGCAAAAAAGTATTGAAAATTTGATAACTTATAGCACTATTATGAGTGCTTTGAGCTATCAAAAATGTATATATTATTTATAATTTTTTTCTTTACATTTTATTTATTATATATTATTAGCTTTTATTCACTTCCTTATTTTATATCAATAATTATAAACTTATGAAGAAATAGTATGATAGAAGCGTAACAAGAAAAGTTGTTATAAAAAAAAATCACATATATATGTTATCGCATATCATATGTATATAGTATAGTATTGCAAACTGTAGATTTAAAAGAAATAACAGGATTTTACAATACTATACTACATACATGTAATATGCAATACTACATATATTATGTGTGATAAATTATATTTTTTTTATAATAATAACTTTTCTGTTACGTACCATCCTACTATAATAATTACTTTCTTATTGCGCTACCATCTTCCTAATTCTTCTTCATAAGTATATTATTGTTGATATAAAATAAAAACTTGAATCTCTATCAAAAATGCATATTATTTAACTTTCCTCTTTACGTTATTTATTATATATTATTAGCTTTTATTCAATTCCTTATTTTATATCAACAATTATATACTTGTGAAGAAATAGTAGGATGATAGCATGTAGCATGACAAGAAAGCAATTTATATTTCTTTTATAACTATCACTCTATTATTTCTTCATAAGTACATATATAATTGTTGATATAAAATAAGAAAATAAATGAAAGCTAATAATATAATAAATAATATAAAGAGAATAGCTTATAGCATTTGTAATTGTGCTATGAGTTATCAAATTCTTACTGACCTTTTTTTACGTTATTTTTTATTTAGTATTAATTTTTATTCACGTTTAACTTTTGTATTATACACAATTATTTTTTTTACACACAATTACAAGTTTCTTTTATTTTCTTTCAATCAATTGATTAATGAATTAATCAAACATAATGAATTAACCTACATTAAAACTGAACCTATGTGTCAAAACTAATAACCTAATGACATATATCATTCATGGAGCGACATCAACGCTGTCTTGCAATGAATGCTCGAACTGGACATTTTCTGGTACATGCGTATTGAGAAGGTCGATGACGACCAAAACTTGAATCAATTTTCTATAAAAACAAACTTTACATTATAATATCACCGTTTATAAAGCATATAGAGAAAAAATAAAGGCACTTTTATTATATAATTTGAACTCAATCTATCGATTGAACGTAGTAAAAACTCGATCGCTTCAGCCGTTATTGCGTATCTGAAATATATGATACTCTCAACTGTTCGACTCGCGTATAGATACACGGCATGCCTCGCGGTCGCTACGCAAAGCTACGCTTATTAAACTTGGCGCGAGACACTACCGTGTCTCTTGATATTGTTATAGCTCGAACTATAACCAATATTAAAATAGTATTAGAACTAAGAATTTATTATAAAGCATTATAGAATAAGGGAGTGCTCTCGCCAAACGCTCGTCGCGCGAAAACGCTAACGCAACGAGACACGCGCGAAGCACCGGAAATCGCGAGATGCAAGCGAAGACCTGCGACTTCGACCTGCTTCGCTTGCACTTAGACCAAAAACGCGTGAATATTATTAACCAATCAGAGACCTGTTTCCAAGGGCCTCTCCCGAAAGAAATCCAAGAAACAAGAATATATAAGACCGAGAGTCAGCCCCCGAGGGCAGTTGCTAACAGGAATCTAAAAGACTAAGACGAAGAATCGCTAGGAAAGACCTACGCTTGTTAATTAATCGCCGATTGTTATATATCTATCTAACTGGAAAGAAGGACCAATAAAGTGTAAACCTGTTCAACTAAAATAAAAGTGTATTTTAAAAGAAAGAGAAGAGTTCAACACTCCTAACTTCCTATGAAGTCCTGCACGACCCGAGGATACCTATCCTTAAATTCGGCGCAACCCCAGTGCCGTGGAGCGGCACAACAAAATTGGTGGCAGCGGTGGGATTGCGCCGACGGACCGCCAGGACCAGCAGGAACCTGAAGACCTGAAAACAATACAAAAGTATTAGAAAAATCAGGCACGTCGAAATAATTGACGAACAACATAGAAAGCAGTATATTAAAAATTAAGACCGGCAATACACACACATACACAACGTGTGGAAGCAGGCACACCAGTTAGAAAAAACAGCTGACGGAAATAAGCAGAAGCCACAGTACAGTGAGAGAGAAGGACGGACAACGCAAGCAGTACGAAGAGCGATAAGCAAACAGCTGAGAGTCGAGTAGGATCGCCAACGCCCCAAAGACAACGCCGACCTGCGACAATCTCACGGACAACGCGTCATCACCGAGCGACGACCTGCCGTATCAAGCACGAGCACCGAGCCACCAGCCGTTACCAGCCCACGAGCGATCGAGTTGCAGCAGCAGCAGCCAAACCGTACCGAGCGATAAAGAGCGTAAAGATGATGCGAGCCGTAATACTGTAAGTCCGATCCTTATAATATTTCTGCGTGAATGTCGGAAGGACACGAAACCCCCCCGACAACCGATATTAAACAAATCGTGGTTACATAGCGATTCCGCGAAGCGAGCGATTCAAGCGTTACCAATAACTTTGGAAAATCTCGAGCGAGTTCGTAGAAAATTAGAGAGCGAATATTCAAACGAAAGCGAAGTTGAATTACCCGCGAACGTCACCGTTAAACGCGAGTTCCCCTTCGATAGCTTTGACGAAAGCGTACTAAAGGCACGAACTGACAGTGGGTGCGAAACTAACTATTATAAAATACTCTTTTAAAGGGGAATCAACCCCTCTAGCGTCGAGAAATAAGCCCGAGGTTATTCAATGTCGAAACGACCGAAAAAACGCGTCTCATTTAAACCACGATTCTGGAGTGGACCAGCTCGACTTAATCATAGATTCGGTTCCGTAATGCCCATACAAGTAGCCGAGGAAGCGGTACGCGACATTCGCGATAACGTACGCACAAATTTAGATAGACGTTACTCAGGCGCTAGCTCGCCAGAATCAGAAGCCGAACCGATCGAGGGAAACGTACGTCCTTCTAATATAGACGAAAGACGTCCCTCGGATCGCGCGTCTTCCGAGCGAATTTCGGTTAGGAAAAACTATTCTCCCGTATCAGTCGACGATAGCGTCTTAAACACGCAAAGCGAGGACGACATGAGACGAAACCCTCCGACGCGGAATGCCCCCCCCCCCCTGAAGATGTCGACAGGAAAATCGAACGCTTACGATCAATAATCGACGGTAATGCCGCCGCGTGTTATGCAGATGCCGGACATCCAGTATCCGACCCGAATAACGCCCTACTCACTGAACTCGTAAAAGGATTTCGGGAAATGAGAACCGAATTAGATTCCTTGCGCGACCAAATACACGATCGCCCTGCAAATACGAGAGAAGTATACGACAGACGCGAAACGGGTACCGCCCCGAGGGCAACCGATACACGGATCGCCGCGAAACATACAACAACGCAACGTACACGTACGGAAGATCCGAAAATGATATTAGGAATCGACGTAGCACCTCTTCGCAATATTTAACCTTAAACGAAGCAAGGACAATGATCCCAGACTTCGACGGAACTTCGCAACAAAAACTCCAAAAGTTTTTAAATGCGTGCACATATGCCATGCAAAACATAAATCCCGCGGATGAAAAGTCATTAATTCAAGCAATACTATACACAAAATTAGACGGAAAGGCCATGCAAGATTTCGAAACGCATGATATTCAAACTTACGAAGGACTCAAACAACAATTAGAAGCCTGTTATCAAACGAAACAGAGAACGACGCATCTATACAATTAGAATTCAACGTTAAAACAAAAAACGAACGAAAACGCGCATGATTTCGGCCAACGCGTCGACCTACTAGCCATGAAATTATACAATTCAATGATTGAAGGGGACACCCCCCCCCATGTTTAAACGCGCTATATATATTCGCCAAACAATCAAAAAACAAGCATTGATTAATTTTCAAATCGGACTAAGAAACGATCTCAAAATTCTCGTTCGAGCGCAACGAAACAATTTATCTATCCAATGACATCTAGCGGAATAATAATAATATTAATTATAATATCCACTATAATATTTTGGATAATAATACGGCGAAGAAATAAAAACAAAAGACGACCATCAGTTAGGATAGTCGATGACTTTGACATACCAAGATCAAAATTAACTAATAATGCGGAAAAAACAATTCCGCGAAGCCAATCCCCTCATAAAGTAACTAATACATTCTGTTGTGAATTCTCGCCAGGTGGGAAAAAAAAAGGTAGAAAAAAAAGCTGTTGTCACTTTAATATTTTCATATGCCGAAAACCCGAGCTCGCTAGGATTTTCCTGAGCCGAGAACGAGCCGTTTTAAAAATACGAAGAAGAAATTATGAAAAACATAAGAGGGGATTAAAAAGAAGTCAAAGTACTAGATTTTAGGAATAAGAACCCGAGTAGAAATTTGGTCCGGCATTCCTGATCTAGCGTTTGCCAGATAAGGCACGAATATGATTTTTGAATGGTATACCGAATTCGGTAAGCCAGATCCGGTAATTATTTGGGTTTTATCCGTTTCTAAATAAATAAAAAAAATTCTTCTTTACAATAATAAATATACATTTAATAGTGAATAAACAAATACTTGTGCAAATAATTGTAATAAAAGAAATTAAATAATTTTTTTTAGGTTTGGCGCATAAATCTGGTCCGAATAATTGCCGGATCTGACTGCCTAATCTGGTTATTATTAGGTAGTCATATCGCAATTATTCGGACCAGATTAATGTGCCAAACGATTTTTTTTTTTTGTTTAAGGTTTGGCACATTAATCTGGTCCGAATAATTGCCGGATCTGACTGCCTAATCTGATTATTATCCGGCAATTATTCGGACCAGATTAATGTGCCAAACCTAAAAAAAAATATGTAATTTCTTTTATTACAATTATTGCACAAGTATTTGTTTATTCACTATTGAAATTTTTACAAATTTTTAATCATATACATTTTACAAAATTTTAAATCATATACAATACATTGATAGCGCTACGATCGGTATCGAAAATATCCAGATATTTTCGATACCGATTGTAGCGCCATTAGTGCATGTATTTTAAACTTTCATTGAAATCGAGTCTTTGGGCTTATTGTCGTAACGAAAGTTATACAATAAGTGAGTTGAAGTGTTAACAAGATTTATAATATTTAATTAAACATTTTGTTTCTTATTTGAGTGTTCAGTTTTTTGTTAAATGGATGAAGCAGAGCGTCGTCGTATGCGTATACGTGAATTGGCACGTTTACGAATGTCAGAGCATCGAAGAAGCAAAGAGAGAGAAGACCAGAAGATGTTTTTGAACATAATCGTGAAAACTATGATATTTTATTAGAAGAAATGCTAAATGGTGACGAGCCAAATATAGAAAATTTTAATTTAGAAAACTCTAGATCCGAAAATAACGATAATCGAGAATTAGAAGTAGAAGAAAATTCACATTCAACCTCAAATACTGATGAAACAGCAAGCGATGACAATGAAAGTAACGATAATGCTGAACACGGCGAAGAAAATGAAAATGAACAGCAAATTCATGTAAACGCGGATATTCGTGAAGCCAGTATTGTAGAAGACGATTTTTCAGATTGTTTTGAATGTTATGACACAGAGATTGAAGAACTTCGGGAATGGGCTTTATTAGGAAATCCTGCAATTTGTCATTCTCGTTTAGAAGCATTGCTGAAGATTTTGAGGCGCCGATTATTACCTCAACTACCACGCTGTGCTAAAACTTTCCTGGGAACTACATCAAATTATAAGGTCAAAAAATTTAATAATGACGAAGAAAGTGAGTTTATTTGTTTTGGTCTCTCGAATCACCTTCAACAATCTGTTAACCCAGAATTACACGAAGGAGCAGACACAATCTATCTTATAATTAACGTTGCTGGAGTGCAATTGTTCCGCTCAAGTTTTAAACAATTTTGGCCTATATTGTGTCAAGTTGACTGCGAAGACACTCCTTATGAACCTTTTCCGGTCGCCATATTTTCAGGTAACAAAAAGCCTAACAACTTGGACAAATTTTTGGAAGATTTCATCAACGAAATCAATGAATTAAATATAAATGGATTATTGATAGATAATCACTTGTTCAAGATTTCTATAAAAGCATTTGTTTGTGATACTCCTGCACGTGCTTTCTTGAAAAAAATCAAGGGTCACGGAGCTTATTGGGCATGTGAAAGGTGTATGGTGCGGGGAGAGTGGATTGAAAATCGAGTAATCTATCCTAGTGACGATTATGAAGAAAGAAGTGATGAGTCTTTTCGTCAACAAACTAATTCCAATCACCACACTGGCGTATCACCTTTACTTAATATTAGGCCACCTGTAGATATGATTTTTCAATTTGTCCTTGATTTCATGCACCTCGTATGTTTGGGCGTAATGAAAAAATTATTAAATTATTGGTTGCATAGTAAACTAACAATTAAATTGAGTCACAATGCTCAAATGTTATTGTCAAAACGTTTGATAAGTTTGCAGTCTCAAATACCTGAAGAATTTCAGAGAACTACGAGGTCTTTAGTAGATGTTAAAAAATTCAAAGCTGTTGAATTTAAATTTCTCCTTTTATATGCTGGGCCAATAACTTTTAAAAAAATATTACCTGAACAAATTTATAAGCATTTTCTACTTCTGCACGCCGCTTGTAGAGTATTATAAAAAAAAAACACCTCTACAATATTGTGATTATGCGAAAGCATGGCTCAAGACCTTCGTTAAATTATCAGCATCGATGTACGGAAAAAGCAGTTTGATTGGAAATATGCATTATCTTGTCCATTTGGCTGATGACGTAAAATATATGAAACGTCCTATTTCCAGCCTTATAGCCTTCCCATTTGAAAACGCACTGGGGAAGATAAAAAAATGTTTGAGATCAGGCAATAAACCTCTCGCACAAATATGTCGACGTTTACATGAAAAATTTGCTATATCGAAAAGACCTGAAAGACTTCCTTCCATAAAAATAGTGAGAAGTCTTTGTGCAGATGCATCTAGGAAAATTATTATAAAGCGAGTATTTTATAAAGGTGTAATTCTAACGTCAAAGGCACCAAATAATACAATTTTGTTGGATAATGGAACACTCTTGATGATCAACGAAATCTACCTTCCACTTAATGAGACTTTGGACAATATTAAAATTCGTGGCATTAAGTTAGAGAAGAAAAAACCGCTGTTTACGTATCCCTGTGATTCAATTGATTTAGAAATGTGGTGTGTTAAGAAAAATTACAGAAGTGTAGTAGTGTGTAATTTAAATTGCACTTCGCAAAAAATGGTAACTTCCCTAACAGCACAGGTAGATTCTGAAAATGTTCGGAGGATATCACAAAAGTATATTTCGTACATTCTCAGAACATTCGATATACGTACTATGATAGACTCAGTACATACTGAGAAAGTTCCTATGTGATAGGTATTATAGTTCGTAATATATACTGGGAATATCCTACAGTATATCCACAGAATGTTTCCAGTATGTTATTAGTTCGTAGCATATCCTGGGAGTATCCTGTAGTATATTCACAGAATATTACCAGTATATTATTGGTTCGTAGCATATACTGGGAGTATCCTGTAGTATATCCACAGAATATTACTAGTATGTTATTGGTTCGTAGTATATACTGGGAATATCCTGTAGTATATCCACAGAATGTTGCCGGTATATTATTGATATATTACTCATATTTAGGTTTAGGTTAGGTTAGGATATATTAATAAATTGTTTCTATTTACATTTTAAAAATATTTATTCTAAATTATTATTTATATATATTTTCATAAAATTCTTATATCTATAATCTACACACAATTATATTAATTTATTATCTTAATTATATTAAAATCTAAATCTATATCTAAATTCTATATAAAATCTATTAAAATTTAATTATTATCTTAATTATATATTTATAATCTAAATCTATATCTAAATTCTATATAAAATCTATTAATTTATAATCTTAGCTATACATATATATAATCTAAATCAGAGGATATATATAGTTTGCACATTTCGACCGATTTTCGAAGGTCATCGCCTACCATCCTCCCTTTACGTCTTGACATCTTAGCAACGAGTTGTCTAACAACCGCAACTAAGCACGCAGCATTCTGCCTCAGGTACGACGCGGAAATAAAATAAGAGTCTCAGAGACATTTAACAAATCTGTCGCATATAATTTAATATTTAAAAATTTTTATATCGTAATAAATGTAATTAACTATTTAAAAATTAAAAAAAAATCTTTAAAGATCGCATTTATAAAATATATATTGACATTTGGTCAGTCGGAGGATACGAAACCACATCATGTTACAGATGCGTCGTTCCTGAGGCAGAATGCTGCGTGCTTATAGTTGTTAGACAACTTGTTACTAATTGTAAGATGTCAAGATGTAAAGGGAGGATGGTACGCGGTGACTTTCGAAAATCGGTCGAAATGTGCAAACTGTGTCCAGCTCTAATCTAAATCTATAACAATCTATAACATTAACAATCTGTATTGCCAACCTCGCACTGGCCAACAGTCTCAGTCACCACAGTCCTCTGTGTGTTATGTTCTCTCTCTATTCGTTCTTTGGCATGGGCCAATCATATTTTAATAGGAGCAGATATTTGCTCCTCTGTTGCGTCAGCGTGTGACTTTCGTATTACACCTGGAAAAGTAACATACTCTTTCTTTACTTCTCATTAATTCTACATAAATTACAATAAGCATGTCTATGATATAATTTAAATTAAGTTACAGGTAATTATATGCTATATTATATGCTTTATTTCTAATATACATATATAAAAAATATGTGAGAAATATTAATATTTTTGAACATATTTTATTTATTAATAACTGATACCAACATGTCGGTCTTTTAATTGGTATAAAGGAATATTATAGTATTTTCATTAATAAAAAAATTAAGATTGCTTTTAAATATTTTACTTACTTATAATTATTTTGCAATTTAGAAAAAATTTGTTTCTTTTTCGCACCATACCAACTGTAATTTATTGCAACTTCATTAGACAGGATTAGCCTCATTAGTTGTAAGCATGAGGTTTTCATATTTTGACACGTGTAACGTGTCAATTGTTTAATCTGAAAATATTTTAAATAAACATTATTATATTACTAAAAAATTCGTATTATAGTTATTTAATTAATGGTTATTTTCGAAATATGAAACATTCAAATTATATTTAGTTTTATTTTTAAACAACTATCTTTGTATAGAATCTCTAAATGAAAATAATATTAACTTATTAGTTTTTTAATAACAATTTTATAAAAATAACACATAGTGTATGCAATTTAAAATAAAAATATTCCAGTAAATATATGTTTGTAAATGCTTTTTTATAAAATTGTTATTAAAAAATTTGTTTAATATATCATTTATATACATCTGTTTTGTTTAAAAAATTTACGTACGTAATAAATCAAATGTTACACAATCCAAAGTAAATAATAGATATGATTATACCATTTAATTATTTATACAAAAAACAATATTTAATATACAAAATTTTTTAACGACTTATACATACGATATATGGAATTCCTTTTAGAATTGTCTATCAGATCCTGTTATTCTTTCATTTTTCAAAGATATTTAGTAATGTAATATTGTATTGAAATATATAAACATTTGACTTACCATTTGTTTTCGATAAGATACATCATTTTTTAATTTTGTTTCCATATCCTCCAAATATTTTTGTTGTTTCAACGGTAAATCTTGCAAAATATCAATTTCTTCTTTTTCCTCTGTTTCGAAAGCACCTTTTGACAATTTTTCTAACAAGAGCTTTTGATTTTCATTAATCATTTTCAGATTTTGATTTACGCTATTCATTTTTAACTCCAAACCAATTAATTTCCGTATAACAAATCGTTGAAAATTTTCTGATCCTATAAAACAGTCAAAAAATTTATTTTACATAAAAGAAAACAAAATATAAGATTTTTGAGAAAAATTATACAGATTAAAAATATAAAAAAGATAAAAAAATATAAGTGTATAAATATATTTAAAATATAACAAAAATGCTCTAAAAATAACATTATGAAAATATAGCGTTACCGTATATAAAATAGAAACTATTTGCATACTAACTTGTTTCATTATTACAATTTGGACTTGGTACTTGGCATACCGTATTTGTTGACTTTGAGACGCTAGCATCAATTTCATTATCGAATTGTTCATTATTAAGCAAATTTTTTTTAGTACATTGTGAATCTAAAAAAATTCATTATAAAAAACATTTAGGTATATAAATATCCCAGGTAGCACACACGGTCTTATTGACGTCAATTTTAGGTCATATTTCGTCCAAGACGTCATTTGTCTTCTATATGACGTGTATTTGACGTCCTATTGTGGACGAAATTATGACGTTATGAAAAGGACGTGAATTAGACGTCTTTTTAAGACCAAATTTTGTATTAACAATTTTATTTTTATTTTTTAAGTTTTTCTTAATTAAAACAGACTTTGTTCGTTCCACTTTTAAACTTTTTACTTATGGTAACTATATCGATATGTGATAATGCGGTAGTTATACCATAAGTAAAGGAATCAATATATGTAAAGATATTTAAACACAAATAGAATGATGAAAATAAAAAGTAGGCAATGAAAAATATAGTTAATATTGCTTCATTATTAATTGCTGCGTTTGCGATTTCATCCTAGAGCATGGAAATTGCATATCTATATAATGGCATCGATAGAATCCTACCCTATCACGCGCCTGTCGTAACAAACGATCGCCTGGGCGTATGATAAGGAGAACCTCATTAATGCCGTTCAGAATACATTTGAACCGAGTAGCGCGAACGTGAAGCGCATGTGCGCTTCTGGGTTCTTGATTGGACAAAACTACGACATGAGTTGCGTAACAGTGCAATAGCACAGTATACACTGTGGCAATAGCGGGAAAACGAGAAATGTAACACGTGCGCAATAAGTGATTCTGAAGCCGGTCGAAGTTTTGTGTATCTATGTGTATCTGGTGTGTCTCTTATAAAATAAAGAGAAAATAATATATTAGCAAAAGGGTAAATATTGTACACACTCCTTTTTCAAACTTATTTCTTTTTCTTATGTGCAATATACGATTATTAATAGGATCAAGTTCTTCGTCAATTGTTATTAAGGATTTGCTTTTTGTTTTGAGATCGTAACCGGCGAGTATTTGCTTTCACATTGTGCCTTTACATATAAAACTGATGTGTACAAATTTGTTTCTATATAAATTGCAGGATTTTATTATTATCATTTCTGTGGGTGAAAAAGTTAGATACGTATATTAATGCACAAATTGTGATATTGAAGCCTAACCTACAATACTACATAAATTACTATGTGTATTTATGTCAATAAGGAACACAAATGTAAATATTTGTTATATTAACATTTTAATAAATTTGATAGAAGATTTAAAGCGTACAGGTGAGTTTATTAAAATACCTCTCTAATCTTGTAATACATAAATATATACATATATATTATATTATGCTTTGTCTTTGCAGGCGAAATAATCCAAAAATAAGTATGGCTTATGTTGTTGTAGAATTTGATGAGAAACACGGCGGTGGTGTAGCTGCTGTTAACAGTGCGTGGCTTACACCTTTAAAAAAGGAAGTTTTTTGGCCTCCGTATAAAGATCAAAATAAATTTGATAAAGCTTTGAGAACAGGGGAAACAGTTGATACTGAAAAATGGACACTGCACAGTATTTCGCGTATTTTTTACAGAAGTGGTAAGTTAGTTTCCCATATTTATTTATTTATTTATTCTACATATATATATATATATATATTTATTTTACATATATATTTATTTATTTATTCTACATTTTTTCTAAATTGCAGATGATCTTGTAAAGACAAGAGAGAAACTAAAACAGTCAGAAATTATATCAAATTTGGAGAGTGAAGAAGAAAACGAAGGTACACGTAAGAAACGAAAAAGAATATCTAGAAGAATATATAATTCATCGTCAGATGATGAACAAGAGGAAGAACGAGGAAAACAACGAGAGAAACAATTACCCAGACCACCCCTAGTAAAACAAAAAAATTTTAATGTTTCTAAACATTTAGAGAAAGGTATCTCTTTATTTTACATATATTCAAATATTTGTTCTATTGTTTTATATATTACCTTGAAGAAATAAATATTTGTTACATTTATTTTCAGATTTTACTTTGGCCCGTTCTGATTCACCTTTGTCGATTAGTACTCTCAATACAAGTGAAAATATAAGCCCCAGTGTAGCAAGTACTGCAAGTAATTCTGTTAATAACATTTCAACGACTCCACGTTCACATCGTCAATTTATTCATACAGCGGATAATTTTGGTTTGTAAAAGCTAATTTGTCAAAGTAGATATAATGTCAACAGTTTTTATAATGAAATATTTTTCAGAAAAACTTGTTTCCCTGATAGCTACTGTCAAGGAACAGAATGATGAAATATTGCATTGGATGAACAGACAAAATACAAAAAATGTAAACAATGTGACCGGATTACCTAATATACCATTTTCATTTCCATTGAACACAGTTGAGGAATTAGATCAGTTAGATGTTTACTTGAAAGCAAATAATGATGATAATATAGCTTTGGTATGTATACGCAATAGCATTTGATACCATAGCACGTAGATAATGTAATTTCTTTTCAGTCGGCATATTTGGCTAGTCTGGGTGGAAATCATGTACCAAGCAAAACAAATAGAATTTTGAAATATATTTTGACTGATGCTGTGGCGATAAATTTTAATTATTACGGCAAACGTTCACAGAAAAGAGCCTTCTCAGATTTATCCCTGAAAATTTTAATTGTGGGTAAGTGTATTTTTAAATTTATTTTTTGTACGCATAAATGGGCATTTTGTTTTTTTCTTTAATTTGATGTAATTTACCGTATATATTTTATAAATTTTAATTAATAAGAATGACAGGCAATTTGTACATAACTTAAATAAAATTCAATTTATAAATTTATTTAAATTTACATTTAAATCCACTTTTAAACAAATTCTTAATTAAAACTTTATTGCTAAAAATTTTTTTTATTGTTACTTATTTAAATCTTAGTAATTCTACATTTTAATTTGAATTAAACTTATCATCTAATTTACTAGATATTTTAAATCTTTTAATATAATTTATAATATGGCTTAAATTTGAAGGCAAACTTGATATTTCTTAGGTGCAGTCAAGAGAAGCGTTACCAATACAACCGATAAAGAAATAGAAGATGCAATAAAGGTTTGGCTGAAGCATGCTCAAGATCGTATGAAGAAAACGAGAGAAAATGCCCGAAAAAATTAGGTATAAGTTGAAACCTATTGTAGGTAAACGCCAATTTTATCGTAGAATTGCACTGACTGTTCGTAAAACACTTCAAATTTGTGATAAGGAACCCAACATAACACATAAGAATATTTCACTTAATAGTATATATGAAAATAATAATAATGATGATGCACTTGATAATAATGTGTCAAATATATCACATGGGAATATTTCACTTAATAGTGAAAATGAAAATAACGATATTAATAATATACTTAAAAATAATGTGTCCAGTAATTACGATGCAAGTTTATCGCTAACGTTGTCTGACAACACTTTAGTTTCATCTGATTTAAATATAAATTTAAATAGTACAGTTTCTCAGCCATGTTTAAACTCAAGCTTAAGGCAGTGGGCTCTTAATTTTAATGTCACACATTCAGCAATTACTGGTTTATTACACGTATTACACGTTTTTCATCATGAATTGCCTTTAGACTCCAGAACGTTATTAGAAACGCCAAGAAATATTCAAACAAAACAACTCAATAATGGGCATTTTTATTATTTCGGTCTGAAAAATATTTTAAAATCTATTTTATCGCAAATAACAGAAAATTTTGGAAATAAGTTAGATATCAGTTTTAATATTGATGGACTTCCCCTATTTTACAGTTCAAATTTACAATTCTGGCCGATTTTAGGACTAGTAAAAAATTTTAAAAGTAATCCCTTTGCTATTGGTATATTTTGCGGTAGATCAAAACCACAGCCTTTAGAATTATTTCTAGAAGATTTTATTGACGAACTCCTATATTTGTTGCAAGAAGGTATTGAAATCAATAACAAAAGGTATCACATTGCTATCCACAGTTTTGTGTGCGATGCACCTGCTAGAGCATTCATAAAGTGTATAAAATCCCATACTGGCTATTCATGTTGCGAAAAATGTGTGATACGAGGACAGTATATACAAAATCGAGTTGTACTTAAAGATATATCTGCACCGAAAAGAACAAATGTTTCTTTTGTTAACCAACAAGATGAGGATCACCATATCGGAATCTCTCCTTTAGTTAAATTAGGAATCGGAATGGTCACTGTTTTTCCAATTGATTATATGCATGCTTGTTGCTTAGGAGTAATGCGAAAATTATTAAATTTTTGGATAAGTGGTGCGTTGGCAACACGATTATCTGGTCGTAAGGTGAATATTTTATCACAACACTTAGAATCCTTAAAATCGTATATACCGTTAGAATTTAATAGAAAACCCAGAACACTTCATGAGCTTCCAAGGTGGAAAGCGACAGAGTTCCGTACGTTTTTATTATATTTAGGACCCCTTGTACTAAAAAATATAGTCGATACAGCCGTTTATGAGAATTATTTACTTTTTCATACTGCGATATCAATTTTAATATCTGCAAAATTTATATCCAAATTTAGTTGTGCATTTCCACAAGAACTGTTGAATATATTTGTTAAACATTGTGAACAATTATACGGCCAAGAATTCTTAATCTATAATGTACACATATTATGTCATTTAGCTGATGATGTGCAGATTTATGGGCCATTAGATTTATTTTCATGTTTTCCGTTCGAGAATTATCTTGGCCAGATTAAAAATTTAATAAAATCTCCTAATTACCCTTTGCAACAAATTGGTCGTAGATTACACGAAATGAATGCAGCATTAGAGAATAATTTACCTATCATAGAAAAACAGTTTATTCATGCTGTAGAAGATAATTTGAGTCCATTACCTGAAAAATTTAGAAGTGTTTTCTGTAAGCAATTTAAAAAATTTAAACATAGAGATTTTACTATTACCACACATTCTTATTCAAGTGCAAATTCGTATTGTTTAATGAAAAATAATATGCTCATTCAAATTCAAAATATTGTCGTTATAAGTCTACAAGAAATATTTGTTGTTGGAAAATACTTCACATCTTACGATTCTCTGTATAAGTATCCCCTAGATTCAAAAGAATTAAATATTTATGTTGTAAAAAATTTAACACATGAATCTGATATATGGCCTTTTCATGATATACTTGCAAAGTGCATTGTGTTTCCTTTCGATAATTGTTGGGTTTCTTTTCCTATTATTCATACATATTAAGAAAATATGGTAAAAATATTAGAGCTAAACGTTAAAATAAAAGAAGAATAACATTTTGAATAAAATATTAACTTTCATTTTTAAAAAAATTTTATTTTAAAGAAACATGTATACTGTTAAAAACTAAAATAAGTGAGCTTAAAATTATGTTTTCATTAATTGAAATGGTATATATACAAGTAAAATTATGTTTTCACTTATAACACTTAAATATATAATACACATATATGTGTGTTTCATATTTATAATACTTGAATAAAGATATTTTAAACTCACTTATCTTAAATTAAATTTAAGATAAAAGTTGAATTTTTTTTTATTAAAGGCTGTGCTATAAAATAGATAAATGCTACAAATAAGAATTTATTTTATCGTCGCCGTTTATATAGGTAGAGTCTGTATTAGATGCTCAGCCATTTTGTTATTATTTGAAAGTCTATTTTGTAAAGCACACAAGTCTAAATATTGTAAAACATACATATGTATAATAAATAAATATATTTTGTTTAAATATTTTCGACTTTTTAAAATTCTTAATTAACAAAAGAAATATGGTACACACACACATATCTTTTTAAATTTAACGTTATTTTTAAGGCAATTTTAAAATCATTATGACGTCATACTAATGTCATCCAATGACGTCATACTAATGTCATCCGATGACGTCATTTATGCTGTGACAAATGGCCGTCAGTATAGGGTCATTTAGACGTCATACTAACCGTCAGTTTAACGTAAATCCTGAAAACGTACGTAAAAAAGACGTCTAATTGACGCCGTTATGCTACCTGGGATAGAATATAGAATTAAATTTCTACAAATTATAAAAATAATATGAAAAAGAGTGTGAGAAATATATCACGTAAAATTGTTTCAGATTAAATAACGCATTATGATTTTAAACTACAACATGCATAATTAAGTAATATAAAAACAACTTGCATACTATAACTTGATTCAAAATTTAAAAATACACTTGATGCTTCATTGTTTGTTGATATTGTAACACCATCAATCTCTTCCCCTTGTTCAACGTTCAGCAAATTTTTTTCATTTCATTGTGGATCTAAAACAATATTGTGGAGTAAAACAATGTTGCCATTATATTATTTATTCCATTTTTACATAGATTATTTGAATGTATAATATTTATCTCATTTGTGATAAACACAACATTGTAAAAAATGGATTAAAATAAATAGAATCTAATATTTTTTACTATGTTATGTACAGTCGGCAGCAATGAGGTTGCGACACTTTTTTGAATGAATTTATGAACACGCACTCAAGTTCAGGATGCGAATGACTGTCATATGGTCATGCGCGATGAGCGATCACGACGTTGTCAATTTGCGTATACAGTGTGTAACATAAATTTAAATGCCGCGCGCGGATAATTCATATAATAAACATTAAATTCAACACAAAAATATAATGTCAGTAGAGCACATTACAAGCAATATTAAATTAACCTGTTTTGTATCTAGTAATATGTATTATAAATAGAGATAAAGTATCGCTATATTTATATTTTATATCATAAATATAAAAGTAGTATAAAAAAAATGAAAAAAAAAGAAAAATATTATCAAAAATTAAATTAATTCGATATATAATTTTATATTTATATATTCTTCTATTACATTACATATTACATATTATTATATATTTACATCAGTTTAAACGTATATTATACTAATAATAAATTTAACAATGAAAAGTATCGTTAACGATTAATAAATTATGAAACTAAAATAATAAAAACAAATCCGTGAACAAAACAAACTTTGGCAAATCTTAAACATTTTTAATTATTATATACATTTTTAATTATTAAAAACGGGTAC
The DNA here is from genome assembly GCF_030444845.1 of Prenolepis imparis. Lineage (NCBI taxonomy): Eukaryota > Metazoa > Arthropoda > Insecta > Hymenoptera > Formicidae > Prenolepis > Prenolepis imparis. The sequence goes on along the minus strand of NW_028141166.1, from coordinate 2,743,081 downwards.
CGCTTCCTTCATTCTCGATTACTTCAGTTAATCTTTGGGGCATAGACGCTATTAAATTATTAAATAAATCAGGTTTTGCGCGGAGACCTTCCCATTGATCGAAAACATGTTGCACAAGTGCCTCACGCGTTCGCTGAATTCGAGGGTTCCAATTTTGAACTATTATGCCCCAAAGATTTTCAATGACATTCATGTCCAGGGACTTGGCTGGCCAGTTCAACGTCCTAAGGTTAGGTTGTGCGGCCAGCCAATTCTGGACAGCTCTCGCTCGATGGACCCCTGAATTATCCTGAATGAAATTTACGTAAGGTATGCCGGGAAATGTTTCCGCAATATATGGCAGTATCACATCGGATAATATGTGGATGTATTCCTCGCTGTTCATATGCGGTGTGGTCTGAACCAGTGGTCCAGGACCATGTGAGGACATACATCCCCAAAATCCCAATGTGATGCGTCCAGATCGTTGACGGAAACGAACATTTTCCTCGGCATACCTTGTTCCTTTCATTCTCCATAATGTTACTTTTCCGTTCTCATCTGTACTAAACACTTTTTCATCCGAAAAAATCGTTATATTCCATTCGTCATTCCAGCCTACATGCTCTAACGCTATCCGTTGCTCCTTATGATTCGCTTGCAATATTTCTTTTTCGACAGGGATATGGTGGAAATATCCGTTTTCTCTGAGCCTGTGCCGTATAGTGTCCCATGAACATCAATCCATTATCAGCTTTTATCTGTAAGATATTAGAATATTGTTTAAATATAAAAATCTTATACAATATTACAAGTTTACATATTATATTACATATTTGTATTGCCTTAGAATGTCATGATTTTTTAAAATTAAAAAATTACTCTAAATAACAACAATTTTACAATACAAATCATTAAATAAATTTAATATTTTATTTCTAAATTGAGTTGATAAAATAATAGAAAAATTACTTTTTTTGATGACTGAAAACCATTCATCCTAATTGAATTTACAATGATCTCCTCTTGCTCTCTTGTTGTGCATTTTTTTGATCCAAGACATGGCCCTGGATCTACATGGCCTTCCTCTTCTTTTTTTTTCACAATTCTATATACTGTCGCTCTCTATAATAAAATATATATTATTAAAGTCAAAAAATAAATTTTATGATTAACAAAAAAGTTCAACATTTTATAAACTTTTTTTAATTCAATGAATGTTTTAAAAATTTATTCATTTAAAATTAACTATAAGTTAAGTCAAAAGTGTTATTAACTTTTTAGTGTTATTTTCTTTATATATAGATCATTCATTTGGATGGTGTTCAAGCACGCCCACTAAAAATGGCCCAATTTAATAACGGCAATATGTCATACGAATTACTAATTAAATCAAACACTATTGTTTCCAATTTGGGAATATTTGATCCGATAACATTAGTGGACTCAGAACCTGAACCGGTTGAACTTTGTGAAGTTCTCAATACCACAAATCGAATTAGTGAGTATTTTTTCTTATATCTTTTATATGCATATACCTTTTAATTTTTTCGTTTTCAATTTATTATTCATTTGAATTATATTTTTATAATCGTTCAAAATAAATAAAGTATAATGTAACACATAAATTATATATTATTTAATATATAAATTCTATATTATTAACATATTTATAAACATTTATAAACATATAATTAATATCTATTTATTACAATAGTAAGTTTTATTAATACATTCAAACATTGTGAAATACTTTCGAATATATTTTTTTATAACAAATATTTTTTTATAAATAATAAATCCTTATTAATAATTATATTATTATATTTTGCAAATAATTATTATATTTTAAATACTATATTATGCAAAATAGTAATATATTAATATGTATAAAGAATATATTTAAAAAATTAAATTATCAAGTGCCAACATTAATAGATTATTGTATATATTAGCTTATACACATATAAAACTATTTTTGAATTATAATTTTATTAATAATAAAATATAATTTTATTTTACTTTTTCTTATTAAATGTTTATTTTACAGTCTTAAAAGGATACGTGAAGACAAATTTTTTAACCACGCACAATAATAAATTAAATAAATTAATTGGCTGTGGGTCTATCACAGATGGGACATATAAACTCGAAGTACATATATTGAATTTTACGGACGAAGATTATTGTACACTGGATATTCAGAAAGGCGATCATATAGAAATTATTGGTATAATGCAAAGTACAAGTAATAAAAGTTTGTAATACATGTATATAGTATATAGTAATTTTTTAAAATCATGAAACTAATAATAGAAGTATTAATTTTCTTTCTGGATTATACATTCAGCATAAATTTTTTAATTTTATACTGTTGTATACATATACAGAGGTTGTCCCAAAATTCGCGAATGAAAATACCATAGCAAAAAGGTTTTTTAAAAATTAAAAAAATTTTTGATTCCAAATAGTAGTTTTTGAAGTAAAAAGGTTTAAAACTGGCCAATTATAGATTACTTTTAAATGGACGTTTAATGGGTCTATTCTGTAAAAATACTCTATAACGCTGTATCTTTATAAGCTATATAGCACTGTAAGCAATTAAAGATAAAAATAATTGTTTTTACAAAAGTTGTTTTATTTGTAGAGGAAACGTTATGCAATATGATTAATTTCTTTTATAAGCAGAGGTGTAATTTCAAGATTAATTTTATTTTTGTATTTATATATGCTATATTTTTATCTATATAATATGTACGTTATTAATGATTTTATACATAACGCCTTTTTACAAATAAAACAATATTTTCCACATGTACAATTTCTTAATATTAATTAATAAAAATTAATATTTTTATAAATTTTTAGCTATACCGCCGTATTTAATAGTAAACAACTTAAAAGATATAAAAAAAATTGCTGGACACATGCAAATATTGGAACTTCTCAACGGTACATGTACACTAAAGAGAAAAATAGAAGAAGATGCATCTAATCACACACAGGTATCATTATTGTGCAAATATTAAAGAACTATATTTATATTTTTAATTTATAAAGTTTATTATTAAATTTATCAAACTTTATGCAGGATTTACACTGCGTCCAATATCCTATACCCAATAAGAAAATTTGATTTGATTATTAGAGACTCTGACAAAACTCTAGAAATCAAATTTTCTTATTGGATATCGGATATCATACATCGGATATCGGACGCTGTTTGAATCCTACAATAAATTATTGATTATTTTTTTTATACGCTTTAAAAACAAAGTTTACCTTGAAAAATAGAATTTAGTTTTTTTTTATTTTTTATATCTCAAGAAGATTAAAACATTGTATAACTCCTTATAAAAGCAATAAAAATATATCAATAAGCCTATATTATTGCCTAGAGGTTATCTAGAAATTTTCATTTCAAAGAATTCTATAGTATAATTGACTTTATATCATTGTTAAAATGTTTATTTTACCAATCTTTATCAAACGTGTCGGTTAGTTTCGAATTAACTTGTACACGTGCATACAACACACACACACACACACACACACACACACACACACACACACACACACACACACACACACATGTATATAATAAATTTGTTATTTTTTGCAGAATCGAAGCAAGTGGAATTCAAATTAATCACATTTATTTTATATATAAGGAAGATTACATAAGAAGGATTATAAAAGGATTAATAAGAAAGTGTTGAAATTTAAATGTTCATGTTTTTATTTTATTGAATGAAATTTAAATTCTGAAAATATATTTAAATATTGTGTATATATTCTCTATATTTTCTATATATTGTCTATATATTGTCTTTTTTATCCCTTTCTTTTGCTTATTTTATTCCTCTTCTTTAATCTGAAATAAAACTTCCTTCTCTTTTATTCTGCTCTCTCTTTTTTCTCTTTTTTTTATTTCTACTTTCTTTTTCTCTTTCTCTTTGTCTTTCTATTCTTTTCTATCTATTATATTAAAAATATAATTATTAATATAATTAACAATATAATTTGCGTCTTCTTTTAACTTTAAATGAAACATTAATAATTTGTAAACTTTTAATTACAGTATGTTAGAGATGAGGATAATCGTAACATATTAAATTTAAAATTGAATATTGACTAAAATATAAAAATGAGAAAAAATAATTATGTTACTAATTTTTTGTTGTATTGCAACAACTGTTATTGATATATATGGTAATATAATGATAATATCGTTGAATATTTAATTATAGGTAATATGTGGAGAATTTCGAGTGAAATCACGCTAATTTATGGAAATTATCCTAGATAACGAAGGTATTAGCATTGTATATCTTATCTTTTGAAAACAAAATATGTATGTTTTTTTTATAAAAATTTATTAATTACAAAATTATATATGATTTAAACTTCTTGATAAATAATTTATGTATATATAATTAATATTCTATTATATATATTTATAAATAAATAATATTTGAAAATATTATTTTATTATATATTTACAAATCAATTTTAATGCACTCGATTACAACTTCAAAATGATTGTTTTTGTTACGAAACGAGAATATGTGTTATGCAACCTAGACAACCTAGAAAACAAACCTAGAAAACAAACTTTAATGTGTCTAATTGTGCCTGAATCTTCAAAGACGCTACGAGTTATCAAGATTTTAATACAGTATGTATAATAATTTTCTTCTTCCTAATTTTTTTTATTTTTTCCTATTCTATTGTAGTGTATTTTTTTTAATATAATAAATTATCAAAAATAATTTCAGTATGTTTGTATATGAGGTTATGTATATGTATATGTTGTGTATGCATGCGTGTGTATATGTGTAGAAAAATATATTAGCTAAAACATAACAAAAAATATATATTTTATTTGAAAATTTTCATATACGAATTATAATTGTATATGTATTATTATATTATTATTAGGTTTGTGCATAAGTTCCTAGAGTTTTTTGAGAAATTTTATTTATATATATTTAAAAAAAACAATATATATTATATTAATCAAATTATTTTCTCTCTTACTATAACATTGGATCATACTTCAAGCAACAAATAGATTTTTCGATTAAAGAAATAGAAGAGAAAAACAAATCTTTCAATGTGATTTTATTTCTAAATTAGCAGAAAGATAGTTCTGCATTAATCAATAGGTGAAAATCAAAAAGTGCAAAATCAGGATTATATACTGGGTATGATAAAATTTCCAATATTAAGCTTCAGTAAGATGTTTTAGCTGCGAAACAAAAATAATTAACAAAGATAAAACAAAGATTAATACGATTAAAATAAGTTTTCGAATTCCTTTTTAAGTTCACGCCGCTTATAAATAATATAAAATTGACTACACTCTGTAATAAATTATTTCGTTCAGTTTGAATAACTCATAATAAAACATGCATCTATGATTTTATCAAATGTATTTGTTTATTATTAATATTGGAATTTCCAGTTTGAAAGCTTTGGAACTAACAACAAGATTAGCATATGCTACAGAGTATGCTTATTACTACATCTTACAAATAATTTTATTTGTTTCAGCGACACTTTTTCCGCGATAAAATTGTTGTAATATGCAGTGTTAAATATATACATTTTTAATTTCCATTTCCAATTAAATAAAATATACACATTTTTAATTTCCATTTCCAATTAAATTAAAAATATGTTTTAAATTTAATCTCACGAATTTGTGCACAGACCTAATAGTTTAACAATGTTATTTTTTTTTGTAATTATGTATATGTTTTTTAAAATATATTATAACTTAAATATGTTTATATATACAGGGTGTCCCAAAAGTCTGGAAACGGTTGAATATTTCCTATACAATGCATATTAGAAAAAAATGTTTCAAATAAAAGTTGTTTGACTCAAAAGGGGACATAAGATGGTGCCATTGATTTGACCTTGAAATGTCAGTTGAAGATCAACTTCAATTTCTTAAATGGAACCACCTATTTTTCATTGCATATTCTTGTAGCTTATCTCGAGAGCTTTCCCAAACACTATAAGAAAGTATCGGTATCCAGACTTTTGGGACACCTTGTATAATACACACACACACACACACACACATACACACACACACACACACACAAATACGCATATTTTTAAAAATGTGATATTTTAATGTTTTGAAACATTCTCAACACATTGGCGTAAAAATGTAGAAAAAAAATTTTTTTCACGAAAACAGCCTCTTATATGATTTAAAAAAAATTTTTAATTTAAAAAATAACCACATAGCAGCCATCCCCGAAAAATTTGCAACACTTTGGTACCAATTTCGAGAAAATCGGTCCATAAATGTGGAAGTAGTTTGCGGTCATACAGACAGACGGACGGCACTTATATATAAAGATTTTTTAATTTATTAAAAATTAAGCATCATAACTTTTATTACATTATCCCAAAATTATGCGAAAATATGGACCTTTAATAAGTATAACATATCCGATTTGAAGGAAAACACAAGCAAACAAAAGAAAATAACAAAATTTAAAACACGAATAAATCCCTGATTTACATTTACTTTGTGACATCAATTACAGCTCTCCTACAGATTTTTTTGTAACCAAAGTTTTGAAGATTGTATGTTTGGAAACTATTATTTCAAAATTGAATTTAATAAGTATCTATGGATTTAAAAAAATTCTCCCTTCTATTATTTTTAAAGAGTACTGTAAATTAGATATAGTAATAAACGGGATAAAATATGACATTAATTCATGCTATGCATAAATATAGACATTAATACCACGTTTAAAACAGTTAACCATTATTGTAAGTCCATCAAAAAATGTATACTTTTATATATCAAATTGATACCTATATGCTATTGTCCTTATCTTGGTGCAGTGTTGTGCTTAGATAATTTTAAAATTAGCCAGATAAAGATGAGATAAAAATATGTAAATTCAACTTAGATAAGATGAAGATGATTGTGTTTTAAACGTATCTAGATAAAAGATAAAATTATATGGCGATTCATCTAGATAACTTCCAGATAATATTATTTTTAAGACTGCTTATGTAAACACAGTTATAGAAAAAATGTAAATTATAAAAGGGATATAAAAATATATTCATACTTTTATTTATAAGTTTTTATCACTTAAGTTCTACCACTTATATACTTTTATATGCTATGACTCTAAATCAAATTATCTGACATTATTTTAGATAATTTAGTAGAGATAACACTTTTTTTCATCTTAGATGCAGATATAGATAATACATATTTTTATTATCTATATGAAGATAAGATGACGCCAAAATTTCATCTAGATGATCATATATATAATTTTATTTAGATAATAACAAACACTGTCTTGGTAAATTTAAGGTAAAAGAAACACAAGAATGGGGTTCTATCTCCCAAAAAATCTCGCGGATTGTTCTGCATATATTATGCCTACATTATGTCAAATAAAAAAATGTTATGTTCCAGCAAATTTTTGAAATATTTGTTTTATGTTAATACAAACGATGAATAACATAATTTAGTAAAAATTATTTCATTAATATTAAAATATTATTTTTTTTATATATTGCATAAGTTTATTGTATTATAGTAAAATTGGATTTAATAATCAAATAAATTTTATTATAATATTATATTCATTTAAATTCTTTTATATAATATTATACTAATTGTCAGTGATACGTTCACGACTCAGAACGCGAACGCATCGTGTTTCCGATTCGAGCTTTGAAGTACATCTACCTATAAACAAAAATTATCAAGTTATACAAAATTTATTTAATCACGCGCCAGTTTCCTTTCGGTTCCCAGTCCTAGTACTATCTATCTAATCAGTTTTGATATCATGTAGACTGTAAATGAAACGTGCGTAATTGACATTTTAAGTACAATTATTCACAATATGATGAATATGCTGATGAAACATTTTTATTGAAAGTGTCACATTTTATCAAGAAATCTGTTCAGAGAAATGCTTTAAAGATTGAATATTATACGCGCAATGAACTCCGAAATTAATTATGTCAAGAAAAATATACTAAACATTAAATGGAAATTATAAGCTCGTATACATAAAAAATAATGAAACAATATATAGAGTGATTCAGAACAAATGCGACAAACTCTGAGGAACATCAACAGAACCAATACCTATGTAGATAAATTTATTTCGTAATTGTAATAAATGTCATTTAAAACTTCGCGATCGCGTAGCACCTAAACGACGTGTCAGAGAACATGGGTTGCTTAACAAAAAATGATCCTTTCTGCGAGACCTATCATTCCTTAGAGTTTGTCAAATTTGTTCTGAATCATCCTGTATAAAGGCCTTAACGAGACTCAATGTTGGTGAAAATTTTATTTTATTATTAGATAAACAAAATAAGTATAAACATTATCGATATGTTTCAACACTTACTTGTGTCTTCTCCAATCGACTTAAATTATAACATGCTTTTCTTATGAAAATACAATAATAATGCATATAGATTTCGAATTAATAACAGTCGAAGAAACATCATCGTTATTCGCATTTTTATTTCTAAATTGACACATTTGTTTTCAATAGTAAAGTGTATAATTAACTTTAATATTTTTCTGACTCCTCTTTTATGTTGTAACTATAACAGAGAATATTAACGAAACTATTTAGACGATTATCAAGTCAAATAAGTCATTATTAACTATTCAACATTAATTGAAATTCTGTTGTTCACGTCAACAAATGATTTAAACAATTTTTTTACAAATAAATATGATATTAAAATAAAAAAATGTGTCAATTAAATAAAATTATAATAATTAATAACTCCTTTTCTCTCGACCAAACTGGCAAATGTATTTATTAATTAATTACTATCACAACGTTTCGACCATTATTTTTTGGTCCTTATCAAGTGATCTGTACAAATATAAAGAATATTACACAACTATTTATAATATATGGCTAATTGCGATTTCGATAAGACTTACAATTATAATTAAAGTTACAGGAGAAACTCCTTATATCAAATTGATATGCGTCAGGCTCATTGGAACAGTATAACGTGACTAAACTATCTTTATTATTTTGTCATATAAATTGTTCAAATTTTCAGTGTCCTTCTGAGAATTTATTGTGTTATTGTTTTTCTTTATGTAGAACATCTCAGCGATTTCTCTTTTCTTAACGTGTTTTTCTTTATGTAAGATATTTGGATGTGCCCAATCAAAATCATGATTGAATTCAATTTTGTGTTTACTGATAACCGATAGATTACTAATATGCATTTTTATGTTTCTGAAATGTTCTTTAACACGGGTGCATAAATGTCTTTTTGTTTGTCCAATGTATGATGCATTGCAATTTTTACAATTCAATTTATACACTACTTCCGTTGAATTTTCAATCGGTAACCTGTCTTTGCCATTTTTAATTAACTTATTAAGTTTATTTGGTATATGATGTACAATATTAAATCCGACTGTTTTGAAAATCTTATCTATGTTATTTAAACTTTCTACATATGGTAAAGTAATAAGATTAGATGTTTCATTTTCCTCTTGGTTGTTATTACTTGAACGAAATTTAAAGATATTTAATCTTTTGTTTATATATCGGTCAATTATATGTTTTGGAAACCTGTTGTTTGTTAAAATTTGTTTAATTATATTTATATAATTAAAATGGAATTTTTTGTCTGCTAATAAAATTGCATGATCTACTAGATTGAAAATAGTATTAATTTTATATTTGAAAGGATGGTTGGAGTAAAAGTTAATGTATCTATTCGAACATGTCGGTTTCCTATACCAATTGTTGTTAATTTCCCTTTAAATCTAATGATCATTGTGTTGAGGAAACTTATGCAATCTTTTGATTCTACCTCATGAGTAAACTTCAACCGAACATGATAATTATTAAAAACATTTAAGATTTCGTGGATGTTCATTTTTGGTACGATCGTGAATATGTCATCCACATATCTATAGTAAGTTTGAATGTCGAAGCTCAAATTTGTCAAGCACTGCGTTTAAAAAAAAAAAAATAAAATTATAATTAAATTTGAAATATTCACCATTTTTTTTGTATACCTTGGAGTCGTTCGCACTACTTATTGTCGCGCTCGCCGAATTTTCCGTACTTTATGTATTGTTTTTAAATCAGATCGTGTTTATATACATATATATATATATATATATATATATATATATATATATGTTATGTCGTGAGTCAAACCGAAAATCAATTGTTATATGTTATGTTTTCTTCTTTAACATTTCAAGTACTGGAGCGTAAGCGTCGTTAAATAGTTCATTATTATCTTCGATCGTATTTAGACCATTTTGTTGTTGTTTAATAAAGATAGTTTCAGAAATACCCCTTTTATGATAAACCAATGTTTCATGGTCTAATATTTTTAAATTATCCCAATCCATGGTATGTTTTTGTTCTGTAATATGTTTAGATATGACTGATTGAAGAAATAGATATATTGTATACATATATATATATAATGTAAACATTTGTGAAAGTAGTATTCTCTTAAGAACTTTTCCTTTTCGGAAACAATAATACTTCTATGAAACTGCAAAGATCTCCCAGGTAATGCCTGTGAGATCCTTTGAGTTTGTTAAAACCAATGCAAACTTGCCTTTTGTTCATTATACATGCTCCTGGCAAAGAGGTAATAAAGGAAAAAAATATATAAAGATATATAAAAAAATATAAAGGAATATAAAAAAAAGGAATATAAAAAGATATATAAAGGAAAAAAAAATAAGATTATAGTAAGGTCTGTCGTCTTTATTTAACTTCTACGACGCCATAAAAACATTGATTTATTTTTTTCAGATTCAATAAATTCTTGCTTATTATTTGTAAAGATTAGAAAATTGAGAAATAAATTAAAATTTTGTAAAATGTTATTTTTTTAGAGTCGAGTCAATTTCGTCATTTGATCCCTATATATATGCGAGTAAGATGACTTTTAGTAATGAATAAAATGACGAAAGACTAAATTAAGTTAAGTTTAGAGTAAAACGACCTTTTATGAACAAATTAATTTAATGTTATAATATTTAAACGTACAAATAAAAGAAAAAGAAAAAGAAAATTGTTAGAGTTGCAACAATATATTTAGATACGCACATGGACAGTATCTGAATGTAATTAGAGAGAAAGGACACACATAATTTTGACCAGAATTTTATGGCTCTTCTGCGGAAGCTGAGAATCTATGACACAAAGTCCGGGCTAAACCGTCAATAAAAAAACCCGTTAAAAGAAACGCTCTTAAAAGAAATAACGTTTCATGTATCTTAAATATATATCTTTATTTTACATTAGTAACGCGTAATTCACTGTGCGCATTTTCTAATTAAATAAGAGTTAATAATAAGAATTAACTGAATATATATAAAGTTATTTTTCCAATCTTTAATCCATAATCAACAAGAATAAAAAATTGTATTTATATGATTGAGAAAAACGACAATTAATAACACATTAAAACAAAAATAACTATTTATAAGTACAATATATATAATGTAAAATATAATAAAATAAAAATAAAAACAAAATAAATATCTATTATTTACTCAAAATTAAGGAATATTTAAATCTACGCGATTATGTCAAAATACATTTATAATTATATTATCTATTTTCTTTCAGATAGATTGAGAACTCAATCTACAAGAAGTGTTTTGTTATTTCATAAACTTTTAATGAATTGAGCATTGACTCGTTATTCATTATTATTACAAAACAATTAGCATTTTATCAGTTTTGTCATCTAACGCCTTACGATTAGTACTGTTATTTTTTCGAAGGAACGAAGGAATCTTTGAAGGTTCGAAGGTTCGAAATTTCCAAAAATTTGTGTTAAATTGTAAACTATCACATTTATGCCCTATTTTTTTAGTTATAGCCATGTACACTTTGGTTTTCTCAAATTTTCGTTAAACAATGGCTAAAATAGTTGAAAATTTTTATTTTAAATAAATGGTGTCCCTTTCCGCAAATTAAAAATCAATTCAAAATTATTTATTTTCCACTAAGAATATAAAGGCTCGATATATATCAAATATAAATCGGTAATAGATAGGCTATTCGAGCCGTACGCGGATGTCGGTGCGTCGATTCCAACAAAAATTAATTTTTCGTTGGAATTAACTAATTGTGCACGGGGCACAAATTTTGCTTGGTACACCGCCAAGCCTTTATTACGGAACAATCTTAATTCGAGATTTTTAATTCCAAAGATCCCCTCTGTCCCCCCTAAAGAAATGTAGGCAAGAAAAATATAGATCCGAAAGTCGAAGTATAATAGTCCTACTTACGATGTAAAACAAGTCCAAAATATTTTTCAATTTTTCGATTTTTATGTTATTTAATTCTTTGATGTTTCGAGAATATTCTCTGAAAATTTCAAGAAAATGTAAAAATTTATCGCGAAACAACGAGATATAAAGATGTTTGTGAATTAAGTTCGCGCACTTTTCTTCCGTATGTTTGTTTATTTGAATATTATTTGTCTTCTGCTGTTAAAGGCACTATATTCTATAGAACCTATTTGATATTTTGTACGTTTGTAATTGTACTTTTTTTTAAATAAAAAGATGGTTCTCTTATTGTCTTAAAATCAAAATAAATTATCTCTCTTTACATATAACACATAAAAAATTCTAAGAGAATTCAATTTTTTAAAATAAAGTATATATATATATATATATGTATATATATGTAATATAAACATTTTTGAATAAGCATGATTTTATAATATGCAAGATTTTTATTGAGTCTGAAAAAAATGGATCATTATTTTTATATTACTTTTTATATTATTTTTTATATTATTTTTATATTATAGAAAAATGGACAAATTTTAATATCATCAATTAACGTCACTTATTTCTTTTAGCTATCACATACTATGTCAAAAACATATGTAAAGAACGAAAGATTGATGTGTACCTAAGAGATCTTTCGAGTTTTTCAGAAACTATATTATTTCCGAAAGAGAGAAAGTTCTTTTAAGAGAAACTTTTGAAAATGTTTACGTTATGTATATGTATACATTTTTGATCAAAAAATTGAATTTTCTTAGAATCATATATGTGTTACACGCATAGACATATTAAGATAGACTGTTTATGAGGCAGTGAAACCGGGAGTGGGGGCGTCTTCCTCTGAGGGAAAAAGATAGCAGGAATTGACTTGGCTTGCTGTCTTCTTCTAGTGGACGTGGCTTATGACGTAATCTACACACCAGTATGCGCAGTATACCATTAGAAGAAGACAGAAAGCCAAGTTAATTCATGCTATCTTTTTCCCTCAGGAAGACGCCCCCCACCACCTTATAAGTAGTCTATCTTAATATGTCTATGGTTACATGTAAAAAGAGATATTTAGTTCGTTTTTAAGATAATGAAAACCATCTTTTTATGCAATGAAATATTCAAGAATGCTAAATGTTAATCGAATATGTTTACAATATATAAGGCGTAATAAAACGTAGTTGTCTCGCAATCTAAAAATTGTATACTCTAATTGTATGTAAGTCAATGTTAAAACAATGTAGATTTAGGAATCTAGGAAATGGACGGAATCTAAAATTAATGCGAAGAGAATCTAAAGCGGAGGAACCGCTCTTTGCAACATTCTTTTCCTATAATATCTACTATCTTACACATAGATATGTATGTATGTACATAGATACGTATGTATGTACATACATATTAGATATGTTTGATATTTGAGGCTTTTGCGGTGTAGATAAATGAAGGTGCTTCTCTCTGATGAAGTGAGCTTAAATGTTCACGAAACGTCAGAATCAAACAAAATGTCTACGCGGTTCAAACCCAAAACTCAATGCTAATGTACATATACATAGATACGTGTTTGTGACATCTTACATGCCACTGTGTCAGTGAAGCGAAATAAGAGGTTAGAATAAAAGATGTATATTTCACTATACCCACACAGAACAAAAACCTCTAATGGATGTCCAGTAGACATCCACCATGAAGATTCAAAACCTCCATTAGATATCCACGAATTACGAATCACGAATTGCGAATACGCGCATAGTCTGGCGCTAGCTTAAAGCTCGTGATTTGTATAACGTTCGTGAATAGTGTGGAGGGCAAATTCGTCGATTCGTCATGCGTGATTCACCATTCGCACTGATTCGCTAGCCGAGCGGTTTTTTGACGAAACTCAAAGAACGCGAATCATTACGAATCGATCTATCCATGTCGCGCTACACTGGTATACTGCGAATCGCGAATAGTGTGGACGGCTTACACTGGCGAATAACGAATCTTCCCGAATATCCAACGAATCTCTATACAAATCATAAATTACGAATCATGAATTACGAATTGCGCATAGTCTGGCGCTAGCTTTATACAAATCACAAATTACGAATCACGAATTGCGAATACGCACATAGTCTGGCGCTAGCTTTATACAAATCACGAATTACAAATCACGAATTGCGAATACGCGCATAGTCTGGCGCTAGCTTCAGAATATCCAATTACAGATTCTGCAAAAGATAAACGCAAAAATATATTTCGAAATAAAACATTAAAACCAAATATAATTTCACAAGTAAAGAAAGAAAAGAAAAAATATGTAATTTGCAACTATAGTAGCTACATATTTTTTTTATGAACAACTATGTGTTTTCTTTGCACCAATTGATTTCTCTCATTATTTTGTGCATAAAAGAATTAAGGCAAGATTATCGGGAAACAAATATTTTACGATATTTCATAGTTCATGTAAGATATGTTAAACTTAAGTGAAATATCTCGTAAACTATTCACTTTTTGACTATCTTACCCTTATAACTTTTTATGCAGAATATTGCGAGGAATTGATTTATTTTTAAAAAATATAGTGGTTCCATTTAAAAAAAACAAATGACCTTCAAATAACCTTGAAAAAATCATTCTTTAGAAAAAAGTCAGTAGCGCCAACTTCTTCCCCCCTCAAAATCCTACAACTTTTATTTGAAACATTTTTCTCTAGAAACAATATTTTTGGAGATAAAAATTCGTTACGTTTTATTTTGGCCACCCTGTATATATATACATATATATATACATATGTGTGTGTGTGTGTGTGTGTGTGTGTGTGTGTGTGTGTGTGTGTGTGTGTGTGTGTGTGTGTGTGTGTGTGTGTGTGTGTGTGTGTGTGTGTGCGTGTGTGTGTATGTTTATACATATAATATAAATTCGTAAATGTAAGTATATGTATGTATATATATGTGTATATATATATTCACTGGTTAATTGAAATTTAACATTTACATGTCATCTTATAATAATATCAACGCTTTCTAATGTTAATTATATGTCCTTTTATTCATTTAAATAAATAAATAAATAAAACGACAAACAACTGTAAAACGATGTAATTTAAATGCATAAATAAATTAATAGGAATTATCTAACAGATTATATTTCCGAAACACTTTGAAGGATATGCTATCTTTCATACTTCTCAATTTTTAGAAAATTTATTTTAATAGCAAGCGAACATAAATTTGTATGACGCAAAAAATTGATTTATTTCCAAATTTTTAACAGGTGTTGATTATAGAGTTATTTCGCGTTCGAAATATAATTCAGCTAAACTCAAATCGACAAAAGATTGACTCGAAAAAAAAATATAGCTTTGATAATTACAACATTTTCGAATAACTACAGATCTATTAGTAGCAGTCGTTTCATACCGTGCATGTCTCATTCGTATACCTCTAAATTTAATTTGAATTTTTTATATAAGTGTCTGAGAAACTAGATTTTTTGCAAACGCCCATAAAAAGGATGTCTCGTTGACATTTGTCATAAATCAGCCAGACGAACGGACACTTGGAATCCACCTCGGACGAATTCGTGTTTTTAACGGATTTTTGTCCGATGAGCAAAGTCAATGCACCGGCGAATGTGACCTTTTTCGTGACACTGACGCGAACACGATGCACAGGATTTTCATAATGCACCCTCTGCTTTTCTTTCGTGAAGAAAGTATCCAGATCGATAGCGTCGATCAATAATTTCTTGACGCCTAAAGCCTGCAGCAGTTCACGGATGTCCAGATTTTTCTCCATGTGGAAGATCGGCCAAGAAATGTTTCCAATATTAGTTGACGTTGAATCATCATCTAACAGATTGCGCAATTTGTGAATTTCTTCGCTGGTCGACAATCGTTCGATCAAAGCGCAAAGTTCAGAGTCTCTACAGCTTATTTTGATTTGCTTTGTTTCTGTATTCAAATGAAGCAGGTCGTAACATGAAAAGCGACGAATTACTATTCTTATAGGGAAACTCGCCAACGAGTATGTTTAATTTGTCAGAAAACTAAAAAAAAAAACATGAGAATTTTGAGGACAACAAAAAATATTCAAGTTAGATGAATAAAATTCTAAATACATTCGGTCTTTGCGTAAAATGACTAGCATTTTAAAAAATTCATATAATATTTCACATTTTCAAGAATTGAAAATCATTTATGCAAATGTATTTTGATCTAGTATTAAAAACATTAAAATGAAATATGTGGAAATGCATTAAAGATCGAAGTCTTTTCTTTAACAATTTCAAACATTTAGAAAGAATTTTTATTATACTGAAATTTAACTTTTCTTAATTAATGCATCAATTTTCCTTGCACATTTGCATCAACGTATGAGTACCCGGGCACCAACTGTATGTAGTCGACACATTACAAAGTGACAATTCTTTATTACAGTCTCGAAAATTATTTTCTGTTATATATTAGGAAGATTCCGAATACAAAGATTTTTGTATTTTGTTTCTGGAGAGAAAAAGTTACGACACATTTTTAACATTTAATGCAGTTTTGCGTACCCAAGTACCCATTCACATTGACAAAGGGATATAGTGGCATGCTTTTTACAAAATAAAATATGTTTACCAAATATGTTTCGTTTACGATTAATATTAAAAATATGACTATAAAAAAATCCATTATATTTAAAATCACATGAAAAAAAAGATACTCACAGTTTTTACACTTCCGTTCATCAGTCGATCTGCCTCCTGCGTTAGGTACAGGTGTTGTTGATTTTTCAAAATTCCGAACATTGAAACGAAGTACAGTACCGGCCAAAATTATATCACCTTTTGATTTTTTCAGCATAACTTGTTTTAAAGTGCACGGATCTCTACACGAATCATAACATATTTTGAAGGACGGTATAACATATATTGAATTATAATTCAATGTTATACCAACCTTCAAAACATGTTATGATTTGATAGAGATCCGTGCACTAAACAAGTTAGGCTGAAAAAATCAAAAGGTGATATAATTTTGGCCGGTACTGTACAGTCGTCAAAACATTCTCCAAATTATCATACTCCGCCTCTAATTTTACCTTATCGCAAAAGAATTTCGCTGTCATACATATTTTTATATTTATGTTATGTACATTTATATTCAGTGAAGTATTGTCATCTAAAATTATGAATACAGTTCTGAAAATTTCTCTCATCGGTTCAGGGTTTGTGAAAAACTTTCTTTCTTTAATCCAACACATACTTTCATTCTTGTATACGCATGCTAACGCATATGCATCTATCTAGAACCAAGAACATCAAATGTTTGTAAGATCTCTTTTTATTTTGAAATAAAAACTGCGGTTATTTCTTTAAATTGTTCTACACATATTTTTATTTACACAGGCTAAATCCTTATGTTATATATATATATATATATATATATATATATATATATATACCGGGTATCCCATTTTAAAGACCCACTCAAATATCTCAGAAACACTGCGTTAAATCAAAAAATGTTTCCTACAAAAGTTGTAGGGTTTCGAGGGGGACATAACATAGTAATATTCATATGACCTTGGGTGGCGTCTCCAAGGTCAAGTGAAGGTGAGAATAAATTTTTTAAATGGAAACCCATATTTTTTATTATAACATCTTTTTCTACTAATTAATTTGAACAACTTTTATCTGAAGCATTTTTTTATTTTCTTCAAAATTCATTCTCACCTTCACTTAAGGTTAACCTTCACTAACCTTGGAAACGCCGCCCAAGGTCAAATGAATATTACTATCTTATGTCCCCCTCGAAACCCTACAACTTTTGTAGGAAACATTTTTCGATTTAACGCAGTGTTTCTGACAATGAAATATTTGAGTGGGTCCTTTAAAATGGGACATCTGGTATAAAATCACGTCAAGATACTTCATTCAACTTAAACTATATATAAGAGACAAAGTTATATAACTCGATAAACAAGATTTATGGATTTTATTAATAAAGGATTTCTATTCTTAAAAAATTGCTTAATGACATATTTAAAATATCAAAGTCTCGAATCTTTATTTAATAAGTATCTTTACATGTCATTTTACACAATGTGACTTAAAAATTGAAACTTATTTTTCTATATGATCTCCATCATTTTTAATGCATCAAAATTACTTACCTCGAAGATCGTGGGACGTTTTAGATCATGAGAAGTTGATGCTTTGTTGATAAATTGTGAGAAATATTTATCAAAATTAACAGTACCTCTCAAATCATCTTTCGAGACTTCCGTTAAATAAAGGATTTGTCTTAAATGATCTTCAATAGCACCACTGGACGTAAGATAAACTTAATCTAAACTTAATCTAAACTTAATTAAATACAAAATAAAATTAATTAAAATTTTTGCGACACTTATTTTGCATGTGTATAGAAAAATTTTTATTATTTTTTAAATTTAATTTGAAATTTGAAATACAACATAATCAATAATATAAATACAATGATAATCGAAATAGGAATTGAGAAATAGATTCGTAAATATATCCTTACATATGTTTACTAATATGTCTACATTTAAACTTTAAACTTTTTTAAATATGTAACGAACTTAAAATGTTGATTATATTTCCAGCAAGTAAAATAAACGTAAAATTCGAAATCGGTCGATTATTATTAATGAAATTTAAGAGTAATATTTAATACTTAACAATTAGAAGAAATTATATTCTGTGATAATTCTATATATCTAAACATCTGATTTATTCAAGTATGTATATAGTTAGTTGCAATGTTGTGCTTAGATGATTTTAAAATTAGCTAGATAAAGATGAGATAAAAATATATAAATATATCTTAGATAAGATAAAGATGATTTTGTTTTAAATATATCTAGATAAAAGATAAAATTATATGGCGATTCATTTAGATAACTTCCAGATAATATTATTTTTTGACCGCTTATGTAAACAAAAAAATGTAAATTTTAAAAGGGATATAAAAATATATTCATATTTTTATTTGTAAGTTTTTAACGCTTACTGCTTAAGTTTTACTATTTAAGTATTTTTATGTGCTATGCCACTAAATCAAATTATCTGAATATTATTCTAGATAATTTAATAAAGATAACACTTTTTTTCATCTAAGATGCAGATATAGATAATACATATATTTTTATTATCTATATAAAGATAAGATGGTGCAAAAATTTTATCTAGATGATCATCTATGTAATTTTATTTAGATAACAGCAAACACTGGTCAGTTGTCTACGAAGTGAAAGCTGTACCTTAAAATTGAACATATTTCGTCTATATCTAGATGGCGTAACGATTCTCTAAAATATTGTTAATACAGCGGCAAACTTCGAAATAATGTACGTGACTCTATTTGAATCTACATAATCGCGAGACTTACTATGCAGTGGTCGTTATTACATCGAAATATACAAAATTACGTGAATCATTATTCGCGCTTCCTTTAATGACATGTACCGTTGTGAGGTATTCCGCCGATTTCGGATGTCACGCTCGGTTCGTCCGTAAGCCATACGAGGCTCGTGCTCTTCGTCCGAATCTCGATCATAAGCGCGTTCGCGGGATCTAATCTGCCTATTGTAGCGCCTATCCGCTCCCTGTTCGCGTGTGTGTTCGCGTGTGTGTTCGCGTAGATTCCGTCGATCTCCTGCGTCTCGATTTCGAGGGTGGTCGCGGTGATCACGTTGATTATTTCGGTCTCGCTCGGGAGTGAGTTCGCGTAAATCTTGCCGACTGTCGCATCTCTCTTCCGCATCTTGATTACGGGTGTGTTCACGGAGACGTCGTCGATTATCGCGGTGCCTATTTGCATCCCGTTTGCGTGCGCGTTCGCGGGAGCTTTGACGACTGTCGTTTGATCTCTCTCCGCGTGACCTCCAATCGTACATTTTATTTATTTCTGTCCGCATTTCGATTCGTAAGTCTCGTAGGCCTTGTAATACGTCGCGCATCAAAGGATTTTCCTCGTTCGCGTTGTTTTCGACGGGTGTCCTATGTTCGGCGGGTGTCCTGTGTACGTCGACTTCTACGCGATGTATGTTCCCGCGCTCTATAGTTTCCCGTAGGCGACCAATTTCGCGGTCTACAGCACCCACGGATACGTCCGCTGCACCATTTGGTGGAGTGTGCATTACCGACATGTTATCTTCGTTAGAGTCAAAATCGCTACTATCGTACGTAGTTGACCATCCGCTTTTCTGTGACGCGTTGCTAGGGGTTTTGCTTGCGCGTATTTTAATTTCTTTTATATTTTCGTTATTACCGTTTGTTCGCGTCTTTAGTATACTTTCGTCAAAGCTATCGAAGGGGAACTCGCGCTTAACAATGACGTTCGCGGGTAATTCGTTTTCGCTTTCGCTTGAATATTCGTTCTCTAATTTTCTACGAACTCGCTCGAGTCTTTCTACAGTTAATGGTAACGCTTGAATCGCTCGTTTGGCTGAGTCGCTATGTAGCCAAGATTTGTTCGCTATCGGTTTCGGGGGTGTCTTGTCCCCTTCCGACATTCATGCAGGAATATTATAAGGATCGGACTTACAATATTACGGTTCGCATCGTTACGCTCTTTATCGCTTAGTACGGCTTGGCTGCTGCTGCTGCAACTCGATCGCTCGTGGGCTGATAACGGCTGGCGGCTCGGTGCTCATGATTGATACGGCAGGTCGTCGCTCGGTGATGATGCGTTGTCCGTGAGATTGTCGCAGGTCGGCGTTGTCCTTGGGACGTTGGCGATCCTACTCGGTTCTCAGCTGCTTGCTTATCGCTCTTTGTACTGCTTGCGTTGTCCGTCCTTCTCTCTCACTGCACTGTGGCTTCTGCTCATTTCCGTCAGCTGTTTTTCTAACTGACGTGCCTGCTTCCACACGTTGTGTATGTGTGTATTGCGGGTCTTAATTTTTAGTATGCTGCTTTCTGTGTTGTCCGTCGATTATTTCGACGTGCCTGATTTTTCTAATACGGTTGTATTGTTTTTCAGGTCTTCAGGTTCCTGCTGGTCCTGGCGGTCCGTCGGCGCAATCCCACCGCTGCCACCAAATTGTTGTGCCGCCGTACGGCACTGGGGTTGCGCCGAATGAAAAGGATGAGAATCCTCGGGTCGCACAGGACGTCGTAGGAGCCAAGGGGTGTAATAATTAGAAATAAACTCCTTGTATTTCTATTATCTTGAGTTTTCCCTTTATTCTCGCCCTTCTCTCGATTTAGAGGTATTCTTACTGTAGTCGGTTGTTAGGTATTAACCGCTTCGTATTAACTCTGATTAATAATTTGATCTATTATTAACGATTTCGTTACTTCTCATTCAGATCTTAATTTGCGACTGCCCCGCGGGCTGACTCTCGGTCTTTTATATTCTTTGTTTCTTGAATTTCTTTCGGGAGAGGTCCTTGGAAACAGGTCTCTGATTGGTTAGTAATATTCACGCGTTTTTGTTCTAACTGCAAGCGAAGCAGGTTGAAGTCGCAGGTCTTCGCTTGCATTTCGCGGTTTCCAGTGCTTCGCGCGTGTCTCGCTGCGTTAGCGTTTTCACGCGACGAGCGTTTGTCGAGAGCGCTCTTTTATACGTAAAAATATCTTATAATATTCTATAAAAATATTTAGTGAATTCTTATTCCTAATAACTACTGGTTATAGTTCGGGCTATAACATCATGATAAATCATCGTTATTAATAACGATGATTTATCATATTCATTTTTCTATTGATAAATTCTGTCATCAAAATAATATTGTGTAGATCTGAGAATCCATGTCCCTGGAAAATCCTTGTATCTAACTGACATCTGAAAATGTTTCTCATTCTTCATATGGAGCTTTGGGGAAGCTTTCTTCTTGGAAAACAACACATAGTTTCATTTCGGACGACACGATACTAAAATCAAAAATATCAAAAGAAATGTTGGTAAGATTCTTAATCATTTCTAAATAAAATACTTCTATTTTATTTCTTTAAATAGTTTCATTTATATTTTTATACGTGTATCTAAATCATTATATTAATTTAAAAACACGCCAAGTGACTTTATTCAAATTAATCTACATATATAATATAAAAAGAGTCAAAATTAGGTGACTTGAGGTTTGTCTGGATTTTATTAAAGATTTATTATTAAAAAATTATTCAGTGACATATTTAAGATGTATCAAAGTTTCGAATCCTCATTTCGCTTAGAAATATATCCTATTATTTTTTTGTTTTCGTTATTACAACTTAATAAATTCTTCAATGTTGCAGTATTTTAATTTGATAATAAT
Source organism: Prenolepis imparis (assembly GCF_030444845.1). Lineage (NCBI taxonomy): Eukaryota > Metazoa > Arthropoda > Insecta > Hymenoptera > Formicidae > Prenolepis > Prenolepis imparis. The sequence continues at coordinate 2,720,518 of NW_028141166.1, read as the reverse complement.
CTTTACATGTTATTTTATACAATGTGACGTACAAATTTTGACTCTTCTACGATTATTATTTTCATCACTAATGCAAAAATGCGTCAGAATTATTTACCTTTTCGGGTGTGTCGAAGTATTTATGAAGATTAATATTATTTAATATTAAATATTGTTTGCAGAATTGATTTAAATATAAAATATCTTTTAAACTCTTTTCAATGGCACCACTTGACATAAGGTAAACCCAAGGGTAAACCATTAAAAGTCCTTCATATATGTTGTACGGACTGAAGACAAAATTTTCCTTTGGCTTGATCTTTACATATTCACTCAGACTCCTGATCGCGAACTTGAAGAGCGCATCCTTGATTTCATTTTCTGACGAATAAATAGGATGAATTAAATAAAAAAATCAAGCAAAATTAATAAAAGAAACATGTTAAAAAAAGAAATTCCGAGTAAATTACAATTAAAATAATAAATTAATTATAACAATTATCAATAATTGTAATATAAAAAGGTGTTAAATACAAAATATGGTGTAATAAAAATTTTCTCGACACTTATTTTGCATGTGTATAGAAAAATTTTTATTATTTCTTAAATTTAAATTTGAAATTTGAAATACAACAAAAGCAAAAATATAAATATAATGTTAATCGAAAATGGAATAGAGAAATAAATTGGTAAATATATTCTTACATATGTTTACTAACATATCTACATTCAAAGTTTTTTAAATATGTAACGTACTTGAAATGTTGATTATATTTCCAACAAGTAAAACAAACGCAAAATTCGAAATCGATCGATTATTATTGATGAAATTTAATAGTAACATTTAATACTTAACAATTAGAAGAAATTATATTCTGCAATAATTCTATATATCTAAATATCTGCATTTATTCAAATATGTATATAGTCAGTCGTCTACGAAGTGAAAGCTGTATCTTAATATTAAACTTATTGCGTGTATACCTAAATCGCGAAACGATTCTCTAAAATATTATTAATACCGGCAAACTTCGAAATAATGTACGCGACTCTATTTGAATCTACATAATCACGAGACTTACTATGCAATGGTTGTTATTACATCGAAATATACAAAATTAAGTAAAAACAGTATGTTAAAGAAATAATATAACACAAAGGAAATATTAGCACTGCATATCATAATTATCTGTTTGTGAAAGCGGAACCAAAATTGTTTGATTTTGTAAAAGATCTTTCGACTCACCAACGTGTTCCTGTCGAATTTCCATCTCCATTTTTGGCTATAAAATATCAAAACTGTGGTGAACTTCTCTCGTTTATTTGAGTCTCAATATTGTGTAGTCGCCGCTTTTATATATATTTATATTATGAGGCGCATGCGCGTATATTGTTGCCAAATCTTTGTGTGCGACAAATTAAATCGGATGTGATTTAAGTTTTTTGTATATTATATTTTAGTCGTCTAAGACTTTTTCCTTAAGACTATAAGTCTTTTTCTGTACAAATCTAAGGTCACTTTTTGACTTGGTCTCTATCCTACATAAGTATATATATTATGATAGAACAGTTTGATAACTAAAATTGTCAGCGTTGAGAAAATATTGTGGAAAATAATGACTCTATTTATTTGGTTTTTTTTATGATTGAGGATTATACTACATTGCTGAGCTGTTTTAAAATCGTTAAAAGATTCAAAATTTTGTTGTATCGTTTAAGAGAAATTTAGATTTAATTAATAATATTAATATTGTTCTTATAATAATAATTTTTAAATATAGTAATAAAGCATTAATATTTATTTAATATAATTTTTTAATAATTATGTTATTGATAACTCGTAATGAAGAAATTATATTATGCAATTAATTTTATATAAATAAACAGAAATATATATAACAAAATAATGTGTCAATGGTTAAGAAAGATACAATTCGATCCTAAATTGAGTATCATCACGTTGATTATATAGAGCAACTCGTAAAAAAACTCACAATATTGATAAACTAAATTAATATTATTACGTAATGTTAATGTGCGTGAGTTTGTGCGAGAAATTTGTGAGATGCTAACACTTGAGATGCTAACTTCACATACGTCCTTCGCTTGATTCTTGATTCTAGACTGAATTTAACCGTATTATCAAAATCATAATTAATATGCACATATATACACAAATACAAACACATATATAAACACATAAACGGAACATATTGTCTGATTTTAACGCCAAAAATTTGTAATTTATTTATAAAATAATATTAATATTACGTCATTTCGTACATTATGATAACAATTATGAAAATATAAAAAAAATAGATAGACACATATAAGTATACATATATAGCGTACGTATAGTGAAAGAGATGTCAAATATCCATAGATTCTGTTATTGCTGGACTATAAGAAAGAAGAATGATATAAATATTTAAATATATAAATTTTTAAAACTAAATAAAATAGCTTGTATTCTTTACAGTTGCTTTGAAAATATTTATAAATATTGTATATTGCGTGGTGGTTACCTAATTTTTAATTTATTTCATGTAATATTTAAAATATATTGTTTTATAAACTTTTTTTTCTAATCAACTGATGAGGACATAAAACAACACTTACATTAAGAAGCATTTATATTATCATGTGATAGTATGTATATTTAATAAATTTCGATAAACAGGTAAAAATATATACACATACATATACATACATTTAAATACATATTCCGACATATATACATATATTTATATGTAAATATACATGTGTTATGTATGTTTGTATAATATTTCTGTCAAAAATAATATTAAATTTTTTGTATTTTATAGACAAAATATTTGCAAGCAAAAAATGATTCGTAGTTGAAACACTACAAACTCTGTTCACAAAAATGTTATTTGTGCTATCTTAATGCAATAAGAAAAAGGATAATGTATCTTTCTGTCTCAAATATGTGTAACAATGCAATGTCTATAACATTATATTAATTTTGCTATAATATTGCTATAGTTAATGGCATTATAATTTTTTAAATATTTTAATATTTTTCGTGTATTTTCTTTTTAATGGTCCAACTTTAACAGAATCGATGAATTTGTGACTTATTCCTTTTTACTTAATGGACGCAATACATATATACAGGGTGTCCGGTAATAGTCACGCCAACCGTCGTGTGCAGATTCCTGGGATCATTTGGAGACGATTTTTCCTCAGCGAAAATGTCGAGGGAGGTCATTATTTTTTGCATGTTTTCAATTTTTGCCATCATGTATCTTTGTAACTAAGCCTTAAATGAAAATTCTATTAAAGTAAACTCTACCTAAAATTAACTGAAGAATGTGAATTTATTATTATTTTACTTCCACAAGGCTTAGTTTGCGAAAAACCCTTTATTTTCAATCGCTTATAACTCGAAAATTATTGGTGTCTCGACATTTTTGCTGAGGAAAAATCGTCTCCAAATGATCCCAGGAATCTGCACACGACGGTTGGCGTGACTATTACCGGACACCCTGTATATATACATGTCTATACGTGTCTATTTCTTTATATTTTCATAGTTGTATCACGAAATGTGAGATAATATATATTTGTATAATTATAAATTTTAAATAAATTTTGAATTTTTGATATTAATATTAAAGTGATATGTGTTGACGTTTAAGTGTATCAGTGAATGAGTGTGATTGTATTTGTCTGTATATGTTATGATTATGATAGAACTGATATTAGAACATATATAAATGGAAGGGAAATAGCAAGCTGAAATATGTGTCCGGAGGAAGTAAGAAAAAAATCGTAGTTATCTCTCTGTTAATTGCTTTCTATTGTGATTAACTGCTCGAAAGTGCGCATGCGTGGCTTACATTGTTTGGCCCATAGATATAAGCCGTGTTTCGAAATTCACTGCCAGTACTAAAAATCTATAATATATGTGACGTAAACTAAAGATTTCCAGAACTCGCAGTCAGTTTCGGAACACAGCCATAATATATCTATAAAAGAGAACAACAAAGAGGCAACTATTTTCTATCTCACTTTCTCCAGGACATGCTTTTCTTTAGGGGTCAATAGGCATTTCCCTTCCATCTATATATGTCCTAAAGAATGGTCATCTTTAGTCTACAAGGATTCGGACGAAAGGACGGTTTTAGGCTTGAAAATTATACGAAAGAATCTCAGGCCGAGTGAGAAGATATATCAAGAACAAAATAATTTCACATTTGTCTCAATTATCATCGCAAAATTACATCCTATAGCAACGCTAATTAACAATACGCGAACGAAACTACAATCGACAAATATTATTGCAATCAAAGCTGTTAAATAAAATATTTGCGAATTACGTGAAACACAGTTTTGTCTCCGCTCTTGATATTTTATAACTAAAACAGGATGGAACACGAGGAGATAAATGAGGATAAGGCAAAAGAAATTGGTAAGTACAAAAATTATTGCATAAAATTGTGTAATTAATTGAGTAAATTTATCAAAAATATAATCTGAAATATATCTTGTGAAAATGTTTTTTTATTTATTTATAATTTTATATATTTTTCTCTCAAGAATTCTTATTTCAATGAAATTTAATAGCTATGATTTGACAAGTCTTGTAATTATATTGACTTACGTATTTTTTTTTTTTTTAATCTTCATCAATTATAATTTAGTTAATCGTATAACGTTTTATATCTATGCATAATAAGTTTAAATTTTAAGTATGATTTTGTCCGCTTTTACAGCAGAAACAAAAAGCATTAGAATTTTAGATATATTCATTGCAGAATGTTTTTTTTTATTGTTTTACACATTATATATTACTTCCAAGTTTCATAAATATAAAATCCATCGATCTCAACTTTTGCATTAATTGTATCTTTTAAAATGTAAGTGAAATATTGTATCTTGAATTCGTAATGTATTTGAACGTTGTCATGTTATTAAACATTAAATTTGTTTATGTATTGAACCATGTTTAAATGTAATCATGTTGTTAAACGTTGGTAACATTACATCAATTATTTTCCTTTTTTCGATTGTCTTTATATGTATATTGTTGATTCTGTCATATTTTGGTTTTAAAATTAAATATGAGTTATAACAAAATTTTACTTTAAGAGTTTAAAATAATTGTCGAATAAATTTTAATACATTATATGCTTTTGATTTTATTATATGTTTATAATTATATGTATTGATAATAATTTATAAGATGTTTTCATAAATTATTATTGTAATTTATTATAATTACATTACTAGCATTGCTTAACATACATATCTTTTTTTTGAATTTGATTTTTTACTTATTTATTTATTCTATTTGTTAGAAACTACAATGAAAGAAGCGCGTTTCCGTTTCACCATCGAATGTCTGGAAAAAGTTATGAAAGTCAATCCGAATGAAAATTTAGTCTTCAGTCCGTTTTGCATATATGAAGGACTTTTCCTAACATATTTAACGATAATGGAGAACAAACTTCGGGATCGATTACAAGAGATTCTTTTTATATCAAAGTACAAAAAACGAGATTTTTTAAATTACAGCAAATATCGATTAAAACAAAGGGTAAATATTCCTGACGATTTTCGCATTAGATGATATATACTATATGGAATAAAGTCAAAATTTGCAGTCGATATATAAAATAACATGTAAAAATAATTGTGTAATGTAAACTCCGCCAATCGAATAGATTAATAAAAGGTAAATTGCGTTGATAAAAATAAGAGATTTTCTGGCGAAATCAAAAGTCAATGTTTAATAATGATAGATTCTTTAATAAAATTCAAAAATTTTTTTTATCAAGAAATCTCTATAATTTTGACATTTTTCATATTGATTAAATGAAATAAAATAACCTGGCGAATTTTCTAAATATAGCCACATATAAATACAATACTTGCAAGAATAAGAACTTGAATGATGCAATTTATAAATGATTGGTATCTGTTGTCTATTAAGGAATAAATATCTTACAAATATTAATTTGATATTTTTGGTTTCAGAAATGGATGGTTCAGTTGAATAATTGCTATTATAAAGTTGTATGCTCGACTAACTATAACTTAAATTATTTACATGATGCGGTATATTGTTTCTTTGGCATACCACTCTGGTTAGTTGGTTAGTTTTACCAAATCGATCGCCACATATATCCACGGATATTTCTGAATTAAAGCTGATTAATGAATTATTAAGAAGGAATGTAAATGGATACATTCGTTATCCCGTGTCATTACCTGAGAACGAACAAAATAACGATATTATTTTGATGACTTCTCTCTGTTGCGATTTCTATTTAACAGCGTCCTGTTCAGCTGACTTACTAACAATAAGTGAAATTATAAGCAATCCAATTATTAGCTGTGAGCACACCATATTTAATTTCATTTAACTTACATATTATAAACCTTTTTATAATATAATTTTTTTGATGAGTAATATATAAATCCTAAACAGATCATATTATGTTTTTTAAAAAAAATACCGCTTAAATTTTATTTTCAATAAACGTGTATTCGAGTATTTAATAAAAAATTAAATATATGTCGGAAATTTTGCCGCCTCAAACAAAATATTAAGTGCTTTACACTCAAAAGTAATCTATTACCATATAATAGAATAGATTTTCGATGCTTAGGAGCTGCTATAAGGAATTTGTCGCGGTGCTATTTGTCAAAGACACTTAGTTGGTACTCGAATACCCATACGTTAATGAAAAAGTTAATAAAAATATCAATTAAAATGTTAAATATGACAGAGAAATTAATTTTGAAAATAAATAAAATTAATATTAAATGTTTTTTTCGAAATTGTTAAAGATATAATTTCGATTTTTACCGCTTTGTGTGACAATTATTTCATTTTGAAATGTCCAACATTTGATTAAAATGTGTTTACGTAAAAGATTTTTCATTCAGAATGTGAAATTTTTCATTAACGATATGAAATATTATGGATTTTCAAAAATGTATGATATTTTACGGAAAAAACAAATGTATATTTGGTTTTATCTATCTTGATCATTTTATGTAATTTTCTATTCTTAACGTTTTTTTTAGACTTCCATGAGGATTTGAGCATGCACGTGAGCGACATACCCTGTAGTGATGGTAAGATGTCGCTGTTTGTGTTCCTACTACCTGCTTCGTTAACCTCAGGTAGATGGATGATCAATGAGAATGTTAACCACACTGATCTTTTAAATTTGGCTAAACGATTGTCGAGCAGCGACGGAATCTATATAATTTGCGCAATCTGCTAAGAGATAGTAGAACAACGAACTTAAATCTTGTTACACCTGCTCTTGTTACACCTCGCTCTTGTTTTCCGCACTTCGAAATTGAAAGAAATCTGACAATCCGCGAGCTGCTGAAAGCATTTGGTGACGAAGAATTGTTGACGTCTGAGATCTATCAAGCTGGGCGTGATCAATCAGGGCAGGACTTCAGTGTGCATATCGGCAAAGCTGTACACCGTACTCATATCAAGGTCACAAGGGATGAGGTGGTCAGAGGTGCGATGACTTTGATTCACGGAGAGTCCTCTCCGGACAACAATATAGTCGACGTAAATTGCAACCGTCCGTTTGTTTGGTTGGTCTATCTATGACACTGAATCTGAGGAAATCATGTATGTCGGCACTTGCACTAATGCTAAGACCGTTTCTCAAATTGTACCAAAGGATATAGGTCAGTCATCTCAAACACACGACTCGCGGGACGCATGCGGCTCGCTAATGAATAAGCTACGGCTCACCGAAACCTCTTAAAAATAGTGTGGACAAAACAAGATTTGAAAAAATGGATCCTTTGAAAAAATATATTTAAAAAAAATGGTATTTTATTAATTATTTGAATATTAAAAGAATGCAACCCTCAGTTAAAATAGCAATAGTTTAAAATAGTTTATGTGGCCCATGATGCAAAACGAGTTTGACATGCCTGATAGATATTACCAATAAGTTTAGAAGTATACAAATTAGTTATACATTGTGAAACGATTGATGTAACAGATTTGTAATTGCTTTATGATATGTATTAATTATAAAAGCTATATATCATTTTCCTTTACGCGACTTAATTTCTTTATTTGAGTTTACATGCATTATACTTTGTGCGCGATATACTCTAAGTCATTTTTGTTAAAAATGCAATGGCGAATAAAATAATCGTTTATCGTGAAATAATTATTTAAATTTAATGTGTGCATGTACTAATATATAAATAATTAAATATATCAATTTTTGAAACTGAATAAAAAAGCTTGTATTTTTTACAGTTGCTTTGAAAATATATATAAATATATATTGCGTAGTAGTTACCTAATTTTTAATTTATTTTATGTATTACTTAAAATTTATTGTTTTATAAATGTTTTTTTTCTAATTAATTGATAAGGACATAAAACAACACTTACATTAAAAAGCATTTATATTATCATTTGATAATATGTATATTTAATAAATTTCGATAAACAGGTAAAAATATATACACATACATATACATACACATACATTTAAATATGTAACGTATATGTATTCCGACGTATATACGTATATTTATATGTATATATTCACATGTGTACGTATCTTTGTATAATATTTATGTCAAAAATAATATTAAATTTTTTATTGTAGTTTATGGAAAAAATATTTGCAAGCAAAAAATGATTCGTAGTTGAAACACTACATTGAACATTATTGTCTATATATTTAAATAATCTTCACAAACTCTGTTCACAATAATGTTATTTGTGCTATCGTAATGTAATAAGAAAAAGGATAATGTATCTTTCTCTCTCAAATATGTGTAACAATGCTATATATAACATTATATTAATTTTGCTATAATATTGCCATAGTTAATGGCATTATAATTTTTTAAATATTTTAATATATTTCGTGTATTTTTATTTTAATGGTCCAACTTTAACAGAATCGATGAGTTTGTGACTTATTCCTTTTTACTTAATGGACGCAATACACACACACATATATATATATATATATATATATATATATATATATATTTAATAATATTTTGTTTTTATTAATATGAAAAAATACTGTTTTTATTAATGTTATACTATCGATATCTATTGATATTATAAATTCGAATCAATAAAATATAAAGAAAATTAAATTAAAATTTTAATATATATATATATATATATATACAGGGTGTTTAAAAAAGACCGGAATCCCTGTATATACAGGGTGGGCCATTTTAATCAATCCTCGCGAATATCTTTTGAACAATGCATTTTAGAGAAAAATGTTTCATCAAAAGTTTTTTGACTTTGAGGGGGACATAAGATGGTGTCATTGGTTTGACTTTGCATAGTCGTTTGAAGATCATACAAAGGTCATCTTCAATTTCTTAAATGGAAACCCCTATTTTTCATTACATATTATTGTAGCTTACCTCGAGAGCTTTCCAAAACACTATAATTAAGTTATTTTTTATTTAAGTATTTTCCGAGTTATAAGACTTAAAGTTTACAGTATTTTGACATAAAATATAAAATATTTTGTGAAACATTCAGTTTTCTGTAATCTTATTGTAATACTTTTATGCACAGAATAATAAGACCAATTAATTGGTGTAAAGAAAACACATAGTTGCTTTTAAAAAAAGTATGCAATTTGCAATATATTTTTTTAAAAGCAACTATGTGTTTTCTTTACACCAATTGATTGGTTTTATTCTGTGCATAAAAGTATTACAGTAAGATTATCAAAAAATGAATGTTTCACAAGATATTTTATATTTCATGTCAAAATACTGTAAACTTCAAGTCTCTCGGAAAGTATTTAATAAAAAATAACTTAATTATAGTGTTTTGGAAAGCTCTCGAGGTAAGCTACAAGAGTATGCAATAAAAAATAGGGGGTTTTATTTAAGAAATTGAGAGTGACCTTCACATGACCTTCAAACGACTATCCAAGGTCAAACCAATGACACCATCTTATGTCCTCCTCGAAGTCAAAAAACTTTTGTATGAAACATTTTTCTCTCAAATGCATTGTTCAAAAGATATTTGCGTGGATTGATTAAAATGGCCCACCCTGTATATATATGTATGTATATATGTATATATGAATATTTCTTATTGTAAATATAAGTTATTAAAAGATATAAATAAAAAAAATTGTCTTAACAATATTGAATATTAGATATTAATTAAATATTAAATATTAGATATTAAAAATATCAACCTAAAAAAAGTATCAATTTGTTCCTTACACTTTACAAAAAATATATAAACAGGGCATTAGACAATTTATGTGAAAACACTGTGCTTTACATATGAAGTATTATATAATATTTTAATGATATTATTATTTGTGCTTCTTTATTAATAACTTTTTCTTTATTTTTTTTTAGGTAGATTCTTTTGTTTATGGCACACACAGTAAACAGGAAAGTATTGAAAATCAATAGAATTATTTAAACTTATCTCTTTCTTCTGTTGTTTTTTTTACAATTCAGATAAAGAATATTTATATTTGGAAACATGGGATGGGGCATTATTTGGAACATTATTTTCATCAATTGATACACATTGAAAAAATATTAAATGCAGAGTATCAAAATAATAATAATATTATATTTTTGTTTGATATAGTTTGCGAGCATGTGCCCTCCGTAAGTCTCTTGTGGTAGGAATGCTTCATAAAATATACGGGCAGAAGATGTCTTCTTATGCTCTTGCTTTATTATAAATTCAGCAGCAGTGGTATCTTGAGTACAGTACACAAACTTGGATAATTATTACAATAATACTTTTGAGTATAAAAATGACGACTATTGCAAGCACGTCTGTCTCGTGCGCGGCCGGAAAAGTTCTGACCCGGCGTAGGGTGCTGCGCGCGCACACTGCCGCGAACGGTGGCGAAGACGTCCGAAGCGTCACGAAGGCTGTGACGAAAGACATATGCACGCGACTCGCGACGGGCGATTTTATTCGATAACTAAAACTCCTTGGGAGTATTGAACAATTTTATTGTTGTGTGCATAAATGGAAAATTTCTTTTACTTATTTTTTTATAGACTTATTAAAAATTGATAGAAAAATTGCTTATTTTAAAAAGTTGTTGCATGTATCTGGACTTAATGTTACTTTTTATAACGATTGATGGTGCTTTTGTAAATAATGCTTCTGTAAATATCTGTAATGAAAGAATTAACCGGTTTTTATATATACTCGGCCAAAAAAAGTGGTACACTTGAAAATTTGAAAAAAATTGTGAAAGTTTATAACTCAGCTAATAATTATGATATCGAGGTGTTTAAAACTATTACTGTCGAATACTTCATTGAAGTGTTGTGACCCCATATCCCTCATGATATGGAATCAGTATAATTCTCCACTTATCCTTATTCAAGGCGTCTCTTATATTGTCCTGGGGGAGAGCTCCCGTGCATTCCTTGACCTGGTCAATCCAACGCTTCGGGGAGCGTCCTCACGGCCGTACTCCTTCAACCTTTCCCTGGACAACCAACTTCTCTAGATTGTCATCATTCCTCCGGATGACGTGCCTGAAATATCCCAGGATTCGCTGTTTTACGGTGGTTGACAAACGATCTTGGACATTGAGTTCTTTTAGTATAGATGAGTTAGTTCTCTTTGCCGTTCAAGAAATCCTCAGAAGTCGTCTCCAGCACCACATTTCATGGTGTTTAAAAAACGAAAATGAAACTTGAAGTCTGTAGTTTGAGAAAATTTTAGTGCTGATTACGTAGAATAATCAGTTGATGACAAGTGCAGAGTGAGAATTTGCAAAATTGATAAATGGAAGGATTATTTTCCTGAATTGCACGGCGTGAATCAGTTGACGTAGCTCAATGGGATGAAAAACACGTAAAAATTCAAACTTTTCTCTTTAAAATGCGCTTTTGCAGAACTCGATACAATAATTTTTCGCTAAGTTATCTTAATTTGAAAAAAATCGGTTTTTTAACGACAAATTATGATTTAAAATGTGTATCTGCTACTTTTATCAATTCGAACCGTTGCAATTCTATTTAAGAATGTTGCACTGAATGCGGGATGTTCCGAAGCGATGCAAATCGTTCCGGGCATCTCGCGTAAACACAGTCCGAATAGGATATTCGTGGGGTTTTCGCCAGTACGAGTTCAGCACTACTTCCTCTGAGATTAGAGGATATTCATGAGAATTTTCCCGCGTAAAAGAGAGAGAGAGAGAGAGAGAGAGAGAGAGAGAGAGAGAGAGAGAGAGACAAGAAGAAAAAAAAGTCATATTGTTTAAAATTTTATCTGTGTGTGTGTGTGTGTGTGTGTGTGTGTGTGTGTGTGACTTTTTTCTTTTTTGTTCCTTTTTGTCTTTTTTTTTCTTGTGTTTTACGTAAGGAAATCCTTATGAATACCCTCCGATCTCAGAAGAAGTAGTCGAACTCGTATCGGCGAAAACCCTGCGAATATCCTTTTCAGACTCTGTTTACGTGAGATGCCGGAATGATTTGCATCACTTCGGGACATCCCGCATTCAGTGCAACATTGTTGAATAAAATTGCAACGGTTCGAATTGATAAAGATAGCAGATACACATTTTAAATCATAATTTGTCTTTAAAAAAACGGGCTTTTTTCAAATTGAGATAACTCAGCGAAAAATTATTGTATCGGGTTCCGCCAAAGCGCATATTAAAGAGAAAAGTGAATTTTTACGTGTTTTTCATGCCATTGAGTTACGTTAACTGATTCACGCCGTGCAATTCAGGAAAGTGGACCTTTAATTTATCAATTTTGCAAGTTCTCACTCTGTCATTTGTCATTGTAAAACTAATCATTCCACGTAATCGGCACTAAAATTTTCTGAAACTACAGACTTCAAGCTTCATTTTCGTTTTTTAAACACCTCGATATCATAATTATTAGCTGAGATATAAATTCTTAAACTTTCACAATTTTTTACTACTTTTCAAGTGTACTGCTTTTTTTGGCCAAGTGTAGATGAAGAAAACCATAATAACAATTTTTAGTTATATTTTTTATATCATGTTAATACAAAAAAGTTTTATATTTTTTAATCCGTCACACATGTTAAAATAAATACGGAATTGTTTAGAAGATTTTCGTATTATAATTGCAAAATGTGAGGAAGAGAGAATATCATGGAAATATTTATTTTGAAGAACTTCACATTATTCAAAAAAATGAGGAATTTTATTTAGTGAATAAACTGAGCAACTCTTTCAAACATTTAAAATACTAAAAACAAGAAATGAAAGTTCGGTTTGCAGCCTAATTATTTAGTAACAGTGTTGCTGATTCATTTACAGTTTTAAAATATATGAATATTTTTTTCATTTAAAGATAGCACTGCTACAATCTGTTTTATAAATTAATGATCTTTTTGATATTATAAATATTAAAAATTGATATTATAAATATTAAAAATTTAAAGATTTTGCATTTTAAAAAATTGTTACAATATTCTGTACAAGAAAACAAAAAACTAACAGAATCATAATGAGAAATTATTTTTGAGAAATTATTTTATTAATTATTTAACTAGAATGCGAGAAATATATTTTTAATTTGAAAATAAAAACTGAAAAGTTTATTTTTACAAAAATAAAAATGAAATTTATTGGCTTTCTAATTTGTATTTACAGTCTTCAATTATATCATAAATTATGTGAGAATAAAATTTATAAAAATACATATATACATATATATCATCATATAAAATGAGTCAAGACATAACGAGCACACAATGGCTGTAATAACAATTCTATATCTTGACAATTTGTTAATATATATAATAAATCTTAGTAGACTGAAATCTTAGTACTATAAAATTCGCAAAGATTACAGCTAACTGTATACCTCAGGACAATATTTCCTTATTATAAATAACGTCTAAAATCGATTTGGTATATGTAATTAATATGATCACATTATCAATTAAACGTGTCTTATTTAATTAAAATAAATAATTTAAAAAATCAAAACTTAATTAACAAAAGAATTGATGACACCAAAAGATTTTATTAACTTTAATTCAGAATTTTGATACACTCTTATGTAAAAAAATCATGTACTGTATGCGAGGTTAAATAATTATTTCTTATATAGCAAGGTTTTATTGTTAAATCTTTATAGAAAAAAATAAAAAGTGAAAATTGTTCAAAAGCTTATAAAAATACATCATTTGAATTCTTCTTTAATTTTAATACAGAGTAGAAGTTTTTTAATTTATCACCTAATTTTTATTTGTACAAAAGCTGAGAAAGTAATAAAAATGTGTCTTTATAAAACTAGTGGAAAGTTTTTATTAAAAAAATTTTTGGATCAGTTTTTATAATGAATCTTATAATTAAGACAGTCATTAATAAGATTTAGAAACCCTGCAATCTCATTTAATTTAATATATTTTATTGAGGTTGTAATAAAAAGCTTATCAAAATTAGATTGAATTATATTAGCTCTCAGACTGTTGATTTTGTGAGAGACATTTTACAAAGGATAGACATTTTACTAAATTAATTCAGCATAAACACCAATAAAAGTAGTAGGAATACAAGGAGAGTTCTAACTCAGGTCCTCCGAGGGGGGCGCGGGGCGGGGGGTTCTCCGCGGCGAGGGGGTATGACGTCACGTGGGGCGGGGGGATCTTGTAGGCGAGGGGGATGACGTCACGCGGGGCGGGGGCGCTTATCGCTGTGCGGGAGACGCTTATTGCGTATTGTTTTTCATAAACAAAACAGCGTATTGTATTACTTTGAATTATCTAACATGTTTTATTATAAACAAAACACCGCAAAATGAGCGCCGACATTCGGCCACCCTCGCGATACCTCCCCTCCCCTCCCCCATAAGGGACGCGCTTTGGCGGTACTTCCGCCCTCCCCCTCCCCTGCCCATATGTGACGTTTCTTCCTCATTGTTTAGGAAGAATTCTTTTGCGATAATTTTGCCGACATTCGGCCACTCACGCGGTTCCTCCCCCTCCCCCTCCTCCATCTGAGGGGATCTTGGGAGGTCACGCTTATCGCAATGAACACGTCGGGACACGTGTTTATTTTCGCGGTAAAAGGTCGTGTTGCATTACGCGCCGATATTCGGCAGCCTTTGCGGAACCTTTCCCCTCCCCCTAAGCGGAATTCTTTCACATTGTTTAGGGAGCGCCGATGTCCGGCCGCTTGAATTTTTATAAACAAAAATGAGCGCTGATGTCCGGCCGCTCTGTGTCAAAAGCGATAACGCGATGAAGGGAGATCACCTTTCTGATATGTAATTAAACAATCCGTTAATCAAGAAGAGGGGAAGAAATGATTAGACGAAATATAATAAGGACTGCTGCCACTTCAAATCATAGTACGTAATTTGCAAGCGCACAGATACGTCGGTCGAAAAAAGAATAGCGGGTGCAAGTGCTCTATAGAACGTGATTTTAAAAAGTGTGGAAAAATTGTGCAGTAATGTGTCAAAAATGGAAAATAATAATTTCGAGGCAATATTAGATGAATCGTCTGATGAAGATGTGATTGTCATCGAAAATGGAGAAGAGGTCTTTGAGAATAATGAGGCCATTGAGGAAGATGAAGACATGTATATAGATGTCGAAGAAGTGGACAATGAAGAAGTTATGAACATAGAAGAATCATCCGATGATGAGCATCGCAGACATAGCAGACTTTGTTCGAAGGGGATTAGAAAGAGAAACATTTAAACTTTTTAGTACTCCTCTCTCTTGAAGTGTGTTTGGAAAACCATTATTCTCCGGATGCTGCTTCTAATACAGAAACTATAGGCAATTGCCGGTCTATACCTATGTATAAGATCTATGCATGTATAGGTTCTACGGATTCTATATATGCGAGGTCGGGAACAAATATGACGGATCCCAATTGCGAACACGTGTCTACATTTTTAAGCTTAACGGTAAAAAATTTCGGTTTTTTTACAAGTATTCCTATAGTGTATTTTTATCATATATTTTTATCTGTTTTTCATTACTTTCTTACTGTTCGTTCTAATTGTTAAAATTTAAAATACAAGGTTTTTATACGCTTGTATGCAATACATAGAAAAAATGTCATTTTTAATAGCGATTATTGCACGTTCGACGCGGTCAATTGTTTTTAATAAATTGTACAAACGTGTAAATACCACATTTATTACGTATAGTTAAATTTTCAAATTTTTATTGTTAATTGCGATTTGCGAGACAACTATCTTAATAACAAAAAACGAATAATATTCAAATAAGCAGACATACGAAGAAAAGTGCATGACGCGCGCGAGCTTAATTCAGAAACATCTTTATATCTCGTCATTTCGCGACAAATTGATTTTGATTGGAAATCTTCAGAGACCTTCTCGAAACATCAAAGATTTAAATAACATAAAAATTGAAAAATCGATATCTTTGACTCTTCTAAATATATATATATATACATATATTGTGACGTTGCCGTCCCGACGCGCGTCCATCTCATCATAATCACAGGGCAAGGGCTGAGCGACCGCACCATGTGAGAGATTACAAATGCCGCATATTCCCGGAGAGACGAAATGCGATGGTAGATTTCGATAATTAATTCGCATTTTATTTTATTTTTTTCATGTAACAGAGAGAGAGGAGCCTTATCGCTGATTGTCCAGGAAAGAAAGTCGTAAGCTTGGCAAACGTAATATTTGCCGAGAAACGGAATTCAGTCGACCTGGCAACGCAACGGTTAAGGCAAGGAGAGTGCGGATTCTTGCGGTGGCTCAGGGTCGCATCCTGCAAGGGCGAGAAAATCATCTCGAACAGCGGAGGGAGAAATTATCGCGCTGCGGTTTGGCGAAGCCGGACATTGGTCTCGCACGCGCCTCTCGAGTCCACGAGGCCCAGGAACCGGACCAGCTCTCGGGAAAGTTGCAGAATGAAACGTTTGTAAAAATTATTGCGAGTTAGCGTAAAGGACGCTGTCGCCCCTAGTACGGTTTGGTAGGCCGTGCGGCAACAACAAGCGATGCGACGCCGTCCACGCACCCCTTTCGCACAGGATTGAGCCCTGCTATCGACCCAAGGCGATAGATCCTTCACTCTCGTAACGACCATTCTTGTGATAGCGCGCCCACTCAGGAGTTTGTCAAGTACCGAGATCCTGTTAGCGAGAAAGTTGGCGACCTGTCGGCCTACAGTGGAGAAACAGAGATCCTGTCTGGAGATTTATTATCGATGAGGTTATCCGTGCCATAAGTCAATGAATTACGTTCTTTAGTGTCCGAGCCTTAATCGTTCTAGCGCCGAATCTTTAGCGAACTTTTGGTGCTTGCGTGGGCTCTGCCCGTTTTTTTAGCGACTTAGCGTTTGTGAATGACTGGCGTTAAGCGGCGAAAACTTTCGACACTATCAGTCCGTGAATTCGACCACGCGCAGTATTAGCGCCCTCACCGGGATTTGGTCAGATATTGCGCATCGCGACTTTGCATTGTCGCGCACTTGTGTAATTGCGTCTTCGTTGGAAAAATTTGTCGTCGTTGTAACCGGCCGTAGCCGGCGTGTGAATCTTATTTGCAAAGGTCAATTGTCGTTAGTCGTGTGAGCGTGAATGTGAGTCAGTTTCGCGGGAATCATTTGTTGGAAAGAGCGCGCGTTACTTGTTACCGGCGAGAGAGAACGCGAACGCAGAAGCGAGAGAGAGAGAGAGAGAGAGAGAGAGAGAGAGAGAGAGAGAGAGAGAGAGAGAATAAATTCGCGGTAGCGTTGTCCGCCCGTCGGATATCGATTTCGCCGCCTTAGATCGCGCGTGCAACTTCTCCGACGCATTATATTTGATATAACATCCTTTTCGTAATAATTTTGCTCCGTGAAAAGTGTATTTCATAGCCGAGAAAATCTTTCTCGTTTTTGCCTGCGACTCGCGCCCAGCAAAAAAGTATACTACACACTGAGAAAAAAGTTTTGTTACATTATGAGGAATTCTGGTAGATTCAACCAGTACATCTGTTCGAAAATGAACGAAACAGAATTCTTATAGAAATTACTAGACAATTCTGATAAAATTTTTTAGTTAGATTATCAAGAAATTCTGGTAGATAACAAGTCTCGGTAATATAGGAGGGGATGCCACACACAAGCTACGACCATGTATGTACATGTGCGGTTAACGTGAATATAACTAGAAGTTTTGTAGATCCAACAGGAAAATATTCAATCAGATCCTTATAGTAAATAAGTCTACCACACGGAGTAGTTATAAAATGTTGAATTTTGTCATGATAACCAAAAATTCTGTTTTGTTTAACTAAAATGCTCTACCAAGACGATTTTGTTAATAAAAACGAAATCTTTTTCTCAGTGTATATTTACATAAATATATTTACGAGTGGCGATATCGAACACATCCCGAGAACCTAATATTATTTGCGCTGTTGTTATTTGCAATCTCGCGGCTATTTTTGTTCTATCATTAGTAATATATTATTCCAATTATTTTCTATTGATCAGTGTTATTACATTATTTTTTAAAAATTTTATTTGTAACTATCGATATCAATTCCACTATTACTTTCCTTTTCTTTATTGTTTACGGTTCTTACTATTATTGGTTCTATTGTTATTCTCATTTTCCTTATTTTATTTTTGTAATAAATCTTTATTATTATTTTGTTAATTTTATCTCGCGTCTTTTATTTGGTCTCAGTGTCTTGTCATGTAAAATTATCGTTCTTGTTCTTGTCTTCGCTCGCATTTCAATATCTCTGATTAGAATAATTTTGCGGCAACTCCACCCTGCCCCTCTACCATTAGGAGAGCTAACCGGCCCGTAGCGAGACTTCGGCCAAGATTTGAAGTTTGGTTGTTGTTTCGCGAATTGACGCGTGAAAGATCGCGTCTGGCGCCCAATTTTGTTGTTCCGATTATCGCGTGAATTACGGCCTTTTTCCGCTGCGATACGCGCGAAACGCCTTGTATTCTGGTTCCCTACGCGCGAATTCATATAACTCCTTTTTTGTTGACGGCCAATCCCCTTGCTCTGTTTATTTAATATGTAAATGTGCAAAAAAAATTATAGGTATCCATTTAAAAAAACTATGTTGACCTTTATAACTCAAAAAGGTCACGAGTAAAAAAAAATTTTTTACATGCACTTTGTAGCTGACTCAAAGCCGTGCAAATTTCTCTTATTAAACTTTCTTGTAACTTTGATGCGAGATATTTGCTCGGACACTTATAAACAAACACCCTGTATATATATATATATATATATATATATATATATATATATAGTTATATATAATATAAAATATATAATAGAATAAAATTACAGGCGAAACAAAAATAATTATTAAATAATTTAAAATTAAGAAACATTTAAATCTACGGTTATGTTCAAAACATTTAATTATATTATCTATTTTCCTTGAGACAGATTGAGAACTCAAACTACAAAAGATATTTTATTTACTAAAAACCTTTAACGAATTGAGCGTCGGTTTATTATTCTTTATTATCTTATTGTTAGAACAATTAGTAATTTGTCATTTCGCTTCGTCATTTAATGTGTGTATATATACACTCGTCAACAAAATTAACGCATATGTATTTTAAGTCAAAATTTCGCATAATTTCAAATAAACATAACTCCACTAAAAATGATCGGATTTGAAAAATTTTTTTTTCACTGTCAAGCTTGAAGTCTCTACTTTAAAAACTATTCGTCAGATTTTTAATTTATCCTTCTCCCCCGTACGCCACTGCTTCAAAAGTAAGGACGTGTTTTGTCTAAAAAAAATTGCGTACTTCGACGCACTCCACGGGGTGAAATAAATTTTTTTCGCAAATCTTATCAAAACTATCGTAAAATGTGGATTTTTTACTACAAATTTTAAAAAAAAGCAAAGTTTGTACGATTTTTTTTCGCAGAGTTATTACATATGAAAGTTACTCATCCATTTTTTCCATTTAATGACTCCAAACCCTCTCTGCTGTGTGTGTGTATGTGTGCGTGCGTGCGTGCGTGCGTATGCGTGCGTGCGTATGGTTAGGAGAGGGAAATGTAGGAATGTTCTCATTCAAAATTGTGTGTTCCCGCCTCGTCTTCAGATTACTTCTTCTATACGTTCACGCATATTAATACATGCTCTAATTGTTGTTTAAGGAATTTGAGCCCAAATTTACACGCACGCACGCACGCGTGGGCGCATACACACACACACACACATACACACACACACTATGCGCCAAATCCAACCAGCAACCTCGTGGTGCGTGTCGGGTAATACTAAGTAATACTGGCGGTAAATGGAAAAAATGTATGGGTAACTTTCATATGTAATAACTCCGCGAAAAAAAATCGTACGAACTTTGTTTTTTTTTTTAATTTGTAGTAAAAAGTCCACATTTTATGATAGTTATGATAAGATTTGCGAAAAAAATTTATTTCACCCCGTGGAGTGCGTCAAAGTACGCAATTTTTTAGAGACAAAACACGTCCTTACTTTTGAAGCAGTAGCATACGGGGGAGGAGGATAAATTAAAAATCTGACGAATGGTTTTTAAAGTAGAGACTTCAAGCTTAACAGTGACAAAAAAATTTTTCAAATCCGATCATTTTTAGCGGAGTTATGCTTATTTGAAATTATGCGAAATTTTAACTTAAAATACATATGCGTTAATTTTGTTGACGAGTGTATATATATATAACTGTATATTGTATATTATAATGTATATATGTATATAACACTTATATAAATAATTGTTTTTGTTTTAATGTTTTATTAATTATCGTGTTTCATTTAGTCAAATAAATAAAATTTTCTATTCTGTTTTTATTTTTTTTTTATTTTTTTTATTTTTGTGCGTTCAAATATTATAACATCAAAATAATATGGCAAGTTCGTTACAATAAATTTTCTTCCGTAAGAAAAGTCACTTTCAAATTCACTTTCTAATTTAACCGTACACAACCGGAGGCTCAGGACGAGGCCGACGAGTCTCGGAAAATGAGAAGCATGGAACGACGCCTAATACGGGTCCTGCGCCTTGCGGAAAAACAAGGACCACCAACAGTGCAATTGCCTCGAAGCTCCAGCAGTGTTCAACGCAGACACGTTATTCTAAAAAAATGTCAAGAAAATTTATAATGAAAAACTCAAAAATATCATTCTTTTAAATATCTAGAGTTTGAAGCATAGAGTAACGTTAGACATTGAGAAGAATTTTCATATAGTTATATATAATAATAATATTACCACAGATTACATAATAAAATACTATCTAAAGTTAGAGTTATATAATAAAAAAATAATGACTAGAGAAAGCCGTTACATAAAATTATATTTATTTTAACTTGTATTACGTAGTACTAAATTTGAGAAGTTAAGATTCTATCATAATATCGAATTAGACGCTAAGATAAATAATATGACTCAAAAAAGAGAGAGAGAGAAAATAGTAGAAAAGAATAAAATTATTGCGTGCAATAGGAATGATTATTAAATTATAGACTGTTGCATTATCAAAAAATATATTACATTCATTAAATAATTAAATATGAAATTCTGCATATCAAGCGGCTATCAAATATTATCAAATGTTAAGAAAATACGTGCCTAATAATACTATCGCATTGCGCATAAGCTTTAAACAATTGTTATATTAGGTATACATACATTACGGTGATATCGGGTCGATAGCTAATAAATCGATACATTGCAAGTTTAATAATAGCACTATATTGAGCATTATATGTATATATTAATCAGTCAAAAAAAATATATATTCCGCATTTATTGTAGTTATAACCATATACTAGGCATAGAAACAATACATGACAGTTTTAACAATAGTACTACATCACACACTACATAGAGAAAAGTATGCTAAATCGTACTCCTTAAGGTAAATATTAAAATTGCAATAAAACTATCAAAAAAATGACAAAATTTTTTATTATTTTAAAATTATGGTTTTTTGTCATCGATATACACTAAATATTAACACAAATTTATCATTGTTTTATATCGTAAACGTAAATTATAAATTTAAAAAATTTATACGATTTATCGGTGCGATTTATATATCGGTTTGCTAAATTGAACCCATGAGTTTTCAAAACATATCTCTAACAATAAAATTAAAAAATTGTAACAAAACAAATGAAGTTTTATTTTCTACAAAAGTTTTCAGTCTGCAACGAAACATATTTATATAAGAATGTTATATTTATAATCATAAATTCTCTTCAAAAATTTAACAGAAATACTTTTTGTATTACAAAAATATATATAAATAAGTATTATCTCAATAAAATTATAAAATTTGATAATATATTTTCTTTGGTTGTCCATCTAAATATAAAGAAAAAAAACAGGGCCTAAGTAAAAAAATAAGTTTAGTAAATCGTACCAGTACAATATAATAAAAACAAAATGTAAGATGTGATTGCCAGTCGAATTTTAAAAACAAGGTTAAGAGTATTTTATTGACCAACACTGGCTAAAGCAATAATTCTTTTATTACGACGTTTCGACCCTAAATTGGGTCCTCTTCAGGCTATTCTTTAATGTAACGTGGTAAACCCTATACGCACATGATGTTATGTTAGAATGTGAGTTAAAATTGACAGAATCATAGTCAGTATCAAACTGTTTGATACTGACTATGATTCTGTCAATTTTAACTCACATTCTAACATAACATCATGTGCGTATAGGGTTTACCACGTTACATTAAAGAATAGCCTGAAGAGGACCCAATTTAGGGTCGAAACGTCGTAATAAAAGAATTATTGCTTTAGCCAGTGTTGGTCAATAAAATACTCTTAACCTTGAATATAATAAAAAGTTAGCGGTACGTTTTACAGACTTCCATTGCTTTATTAAAGTGAATAAAAAAATAATCTTAAAACATTTTGCCGATTTTTCAACGCTTCCATATATAGAATTAAATAAGATGAAAAAATGATTTAATAATAAGTTTAATTGCTTATCTTTCTCAATGTAATAGGCGCGGGGTGCCGAATATTACATGAAAATTATACAAAATAAATTTATGAACGTCACTCATCAACGGATCACTTGAGAAGAAAACAAACATTGCGGTATTCGAGTGAGGCTAGCTGCGATACAACAGCATTAACATCTTAAAATATTTTAACTCTAGTTAAGAAATACAGTAGAGGTACGATTTAACGAACGGTACGATTTAGCATACATTCCTTTATTAACAAAAGTATAATAGTAACAAAGCAAAGCGATGGTATATTTAAACATGATATACGATACACATATACGCTAAAGTATTTCACAATTATACAAATACGCTAAAGTATTTCAGATAACGGAAATAGTGAAAATATTGTGTATGGGAGTAAGTCGGATAATTACAAGAAATGCTAATGAATTATTAAAATCACGTGGTAATTGTTACATAATGGAAAAGACAAAAGGAAAAATTAATTACAGCAAGAATTAATACGAAACGTTTTGTAACCTAGTAAAAAACCTGGGGCTAGACCGGTGGACTAGAACAGCGGGCGGGATCCGAATGTGCAGTAAGGATCTGACCAATAGGAATTTCGCGCGAGTCGACCCTTGCGGTAAACGAGTCAGGATAGCCGAGGAGGCAGACAAAGCGAGCAGTCTGATACAGGATGCGGAGATACAAGCATCAGGAAGAAAATGTTAATAATGAATACATAGAAAGACGGAATAATTATTAAACGCGGATATCCAAGCTTGAAAACGTAAGATGTGATACGCGTGCGATAAAGCAATAGCGGTAAAAAAACGCTACGTAAAGACCTGCAAGTGCGACGGCGAAATAGTCGTGAAAACGAAGAACTGTTGTATTGTGAAGTGGTTAAATATCTAATATATATTTTGTTAATTGAAAATGTGTCCTTACATCTACCGTCGTTTTCCCCGAAATTCCGTCTATCCTTCAGGGACACTAAATAACGGTAAATCCGGGAATTTTAGTGAGAACTATCAGTGTGTATCAGACATTATCAGTGCAGTGGTGTTCCAGAAAGGAACTTTTTTTTTAAATAATAAAAAGAAATTTAATTAAGGTGTGAGACTTATCGCGGACAGAACAGTGGACACAGCTAAGGAACGAGTTATTTGCTGGCTGAAGCGATTTCCGGCAGAAAGGTGAGTTGCGACACGTGCGTAGATAGGCGCAGATTCATCCCGCAGAGGCGAATATCCTTGTGTATTAGCAGTAAAATAGACCGGCGGCGACCGTAAAGGAACAAGGTAGGACAATTTTCCAAATATTGTAATTAACATGAAGGACTGTTCAGTCATAATTTAACTCTTTTGTCTAACTCACTAATAAAAGTCATCTAACTCACATATGAGAGTCAGATGATGAAATTGTCACGTCTCTAAAATATCTAAATTATAAGAAAATTCTAATTTATTTTTCGGAATTTTCTAATTTTTACAAATAACAAGTAAGATTTTAGAGTCTGAAAAAAGATAGAGCATTGTTTTTACGTCATCGTAGGAATTAAGAAAAGACATAGGAATTAAAAAATTGATAGACCGTTATAATTGTCATTTTACTCTTCATTTTTCTCTATATCTCTTTGTCAGAAGTTTATGTAATAAACAAGAGGCAAGTTTGCATTTATTTTTTCTTAAAAGTGGTTTTTTTTTTTTTTTTTTTGGAAACAAAACTTCTTTGAAACTCGAAGTCTCACACAGATACGCATTACTTGAGAAATTTTTTGTGCTTCAAAGACATTTTATTGTTTCAAACAAAAAAAAATTATTTTTAAAGAAAATTACTTTTGAAAATATACATTTTATTTAAAAAATTAAATTACCTTAAAATCTTACGTATATTACATCTCTAAGTTTTAGAGCAAGGAAAAAGAATCAATTGCAAAAAGATTTCTTGATAAAATGTGCATTTTTTAAAATGGATTAGTTTATGGATATAAATGTTGATATATGTTTCCAAAGGTAAAAAATTAAATAATTATTATTTATTATTTCAATAATAATTATTTAACAATTGTAAATTATTTCTCTTTCGTAAAATTTTTGATTGCTATAAAATATATACACGCAAAATTATAAGAGCGTCTATTGTGTTCCATTCCTCACTCTCGTTTTTTCTTTGTGCGCATAATTATGTGACAACTGTGTAATGAGAATACAAATCTTCGAGTCAACAGATTTACAATTCAGAGTAAGGGTGGACATAGTGTTGAATAAGTGTAGTGAAATGTATTTGTACTCTCTGTAATCGATAGACGCGTAAGGACAATGTATCGCAGTAGATTTGACATTCAGAGAATTAATATGGGAATAGTTTTTTGCAATATTAATTTATATAATTTTTGTTTTGAATTTTTTCTGTAATGGCTAAGAGAATGTTCTTTTATCCTTAACCACAAGGATATCAGTGTTAAAATAACTTCAGATTCTCGACGTACAAATAATTCCGATGGGCAGTCAAATATGAAAAATATAAGAAAAAATGTTCTCGCAGAGATAAATCATTTTTTTATAAATTTTTTTGTAATTTTATTTTCTGTAGTTAACCTATCGCACAATGTATCACTTCTGCAAAAGATATTTTTTATAAAAATAAAATAAACAAAAAATATAAAATATAATGTCAAACAAACACAGATAGAAAATGGCTAATAAACATTACACAAACGGATACAAATTTATTCTTTTTACTAAATTCAACTATATTTAGAAAATTTAAGAAATTAAATTTATTTCCTTTAATAGAATTAAATTGAAATTGTTTTGAAAATAACTGTTCCCGCCTCTATTCTTTGAACTTTGACGGCTTTCATTGGTCCGTTTTTATATATATAATATAATGAAGAAAATATAATATAATGTAAATATAATAAATATATGTTCGATAATAACGCGGTTGCACGTAATCACGCAAAAGAGAAGAAGAAAATGAGGATATGTCAGACGTAATTTGTACACAATTAAGCTTATTAATAAATTAAAATAAAATAAAATAATAGAAAAATGGTTTTGATTATGCAGAGCGGATAAATAAAAGTCGATTCAGACATATTCATATGCCGTATCTTTGACATATCCGTTCCGTATCCGCACCTATCAGTGCAAAATATTCATATACTTCAGTTCTATATGCGTCGATTCAGTACATCTCAGAACGTATGTACACGGAAAAAACAGTATGGTAGGTTCACACATAAACCTGATTGTGCCAACCAGATTTACTATTAATCTGGTTAGCACAATCAGATTTATGTGTGAACCTACCATACTGTTTTTTCCGTGTAATAATAATAAATTTGTTATTATTTAACATATTTTGTTGTTCCAATTTCTTTGCTATTTTAGGTTACTTTTATCTTTATCATTTTCATTCAGATATTGTAAATGTGCTAAATTATAAAGCTTCTTATAGTCGCGAACACATTCTATCAATTTTTCATCATCCATTTCAAATTATTACGAAAAACAATTAAAAAATTAAACTATACAGATTTAAATATGTAGCTAAACTGCTCTAAATACAATATTTGAACACTCGAAGGATTTTCTCCTCTATACGTCAGTGTTTTGTTTTAAATCAGACATCACAGTGCTATCATTATTCCGTTTCATTTAGTGAAAATATCGGTACAGATCACTGTCTACATACTAAAAGGTCGATTCAGACATATCCGTACCGTATTCGTGACGTATCCGTTCTGTATCGGATTCAGACATATCTGTACCTCTAGTACCTATCAGTGTAAAGTTCATATACTTCAATTCTGTACACGTTTTCGTTCAGTGCATTTCAGAACGTCATGAGAGAAAGATGAATTTTTCAATCAAAGAACTTGCAGTGATGCACTAATTTTGGATGAAAAAGAAACCGTTTTACGTAAAAAAGAAGGCGTAAGTAAATTCATGAAATTTGTAAAAAAAATTAAAGGCGAATTCGCAACAATGTATAAAGAATTAATAGACGATGAAACGTATCAATACTTTCGGATGTCTCAACGATTATTTTATAGAAAAAAAATTTTATAAGAAAAAATTGAATCTGAAATTAAAAAACAAACGACCTTTTGAAAAGAACCAATAAGTCCAAAAGAACGACTCGCTATTTGTTTAAGGTAAAAATAATAAGATAGGTATATAATATAAATAACTGCATGACGTTGTTCAACATATAGTTTATAAAATACTACAACTTATAAAGTGAACATATAAAAAGATATTGCTTACAATAAACTTTGATTAAAATAGATTATTTGAATTGTGAATTATAATGAATTCTTTTAAAATTTCTTAAACATACTCTATCGTTTTAATTTCTTCAAATTTAAATAATTTTATATTATTGTTATTATTGCTTTGAATAAGGAGGATAATATTGCCGGGAAATATTAGTAAACGATGAATTGATGACTGTTCTTGAATGGTTCAATGATTTTTATAATTTAAATTAAAATTAAAATATTTTAATGTTTTTGCTCACAATGTTTCCGCCCAAAACTATTTAATGTGATAATATCCTAGTAAACAATTAGATGATGATGAAAAAAAATTTATAATTATTGTTTATGTCACGTAAGGAGAATTGTGGAAAACATTCTTACTCAAAGATTTCGCACTTATCAAAGGAGGTTACAATCAAAGGCTTACAATCAAAGCTAAAAAATGTTGATTTTTGATAATTCTTGCTATGTTTTGCTGTGTTTTGCACAATTATATCAAAGATTTAGACGAAAGTATGATTAATGTATCCAATGATTCTGTTGATCGTGCAAATTCTGATACAACATTTTAAGATATTTCTATTCGAAGTGGAAATGCTACAGAACAAGCCTTTTATGTTAGAAATTTATATAAAAAGTTTTTCAATTCACCAATAGGGTCAGTTCTTTGGCAAAATGAAAAAGTTAAATATTTGTGTATTTGTAAATTAGTAAATAACTTCAATTTATATTACTTCGATTTTGTACTATCACCAATAATAATACTAAATTGGTTATTATTTAACATATCTGGTTGTTCTATTTTTGCTATTTTAGCCTATCTTTTATCTTTATAATTTTCATTCATATACTGCGAATGTGCTAAATTATAATATATATCTCTTCATACTCGTGAACATATTCTATTAATTTTGCATCGTCCATTTTAAATAATAATAAAACAAAAATTAAAACAACAAATTGATCTGCACAGGTCCAAATGTGTAACTAAACTGCTTCAAATCTTTGAATCCTTAGAGGATCTTCTCTTCTACACATCAGTGTTTTGTTTAAAATCGTTCAGACGTCACAGTGCCTTCATTGTTTCATGCCGTCTGTTCAGTAAAAATATTGGCGCGGATCATTATCTACTCACTGACACTGATACAGATGGTTAGATACGGATACTGAAGTGTAAGAATACTCTAATATAAAATTAATGGAGATGATACTTTCGTCAGTGCATGTTTGTGCGCGGAACGGATACGTCACGAATACAGTACGGAAATATCTGAATTGATCTTAACACTGATACGGACGGCTGGACATTGATACAGATACTGAAGAGTAAGAACACTCTAACATAAAATTATATAGAGATTGAATCTGTCGAGAGAGCGGTTAAATCAATTTTCTTTGTGTGACGAAAAAAAGGGAGTTTCTTCTTAAACCGTTAATAATAAAAATTGTGAACCTAAACATGACCGCGACTCTGGGGCGCCGTATAATTGGCAGCTGAAGGGTTCACCTATGTGAACTTGGCACTCAACTTTTAATAAATAAAGTTTTCAATAAAACTATAATATTTTGTTTTTGATTGTTTGTCGTAACAATATTTTCGATTGCAGTTCAAGCCATAAAAAATAGAAAATTTTTAAAGAATTTTTTAAGAAAAGAAGAAGAAAGAAATTTTTAAAGAACTGTCATATTAATGATTTTTCCATAATTTTAAAGTCAGACAGCTTTTAAACATTTTTTTATTTTTTATCGCTTGAATTACAAATGATAATATTGTCAAACATCTAAATACGAAATTATTATCGTTTTATATATTGAAAATTTATTTATTAAAAGTAGGGTACCAAGTTTACATGGGTGAATAGTTCCGCTAACCTTCATACGTGTGAAATGTGAATTATTCTTTCTATTAATATTTGTGCTATGTAATCGTGTAATAACATAAATTATGTTACAGATTCTACAGTAACGAATACAGATTACATTATTGTATATTATTCCATAATCAATACGACAAAAAACAGTAATAATTTCGGTGCAATATTTAAATGAAAAAAATATTTTTCCTTTTGATTTTCAAATAGTTCTTTAATTTTTATAGTTTAATTTGATATGTGAGTATTTATGATTTCGCATATATTTTTTATTAATTACACATTTTATAATTTTTGAAAACGCATTGATGGGATTTAAATCTAAGATTTCGAAATGGTAGTCTAATATGCTAACGCTGAGCTAAAAATCTATATAAATGTTTTTTAATATATATTTTTTTTATATTTTCTATTCTTTATCAGTATGACAGATTTGGTTATTATGTCACACCATTTTTTCTTGCACGTAGAAATCTCTTTAGACTGTTTTAATGTCTACCATTTTTCTTAGCTCTTTTTAATGTAATAAAAAATTATTTTTATTTATCAAATAAATATTTTTTCCTTACAGATATTATTTCTATTGCTAAAATAATATAATACTTTTTTATTTCTTTTACTATTTCTTAATTCTCAAACTTTGTAATTTTTTAAGAAAGTAATTTATTAAAAATTTCCAGATATATATATGCATTATAGTATTTTATACATTTTTTGAATATTTTGAAAAGTCTTTTAAACAATTTTAAAAATGCAACTTATACATATAAGTTTAATCTGTAATAAGAAAAATAAAAACACTAGTTTTTGGTTTAAAACATTATTGTATATACATTGTATATACATATACATATAAAAAATACAATTTTATCTTTTCAAAACTTATGGCTATTTTTTGTGATATATTTATCACCATTGTGCAAAATGTTTATTTTTGAAAAGTAAGTTATCTGCAAATTAGATATGTTTAAAACATTCCAAGTAAAATTGTCAATATCAGGTATAAAATATGCTTCAAAATGTTCATTAAGAAAACAATTCTTTATTTTCTTTGTTATACTTATAATTTCTTTGTTATATTTTCTTTGTTAATCGAGTAATCATCTTTATCTTTTATAGTTAAAATAATGACATGAAATAATGCTTTCATTTGAATGTAACAACAATAAAATGCTGTTTAATAGTGTTTTCATAATATTATAAATGACAGTAAATTTATTCATCGTTTTATAAAATAGAATCACGTAAAATGTGTATGAAATCTCATTTATATTATTAATGTAATGTCATCTATATCATTAATTTTAATAGTTTTAATTGGACCATTTTCCTATATAT
Source organism: Prenolepis imparis (assembly GCF_030444845.1). NCBI lineage: Eukaryota > Metazoa > Arthropoda > Insecta > Hymenoptera > Formicidae > Prenolepis > Prenolepis imparis. The sequence goes on along the minus strand of NW_028141166.1, from coordinate 2,690,136 downwards.
CTATTGGATTTTTTAACTTAAAGAAACGATAATTTAGTTTTAATCGACTTCTAGTGCAACTGTTCGACAAACATCTATTATTACTATTTTCTGTTATAATTTTTTCATCTTTGTGCATACTCTCATATCTGATTGAACTTACTTTCCACAAAAGAACAATTCTTTCCATTATTCTAGAATAGTGTAGGTAATAAAAAATGATGCTTTGGCCGTAAATGATTTCCAAATAATTTTTCTACTAACTGTAAATAATCATTTATTAATAATTTTAAGAAGATATGACTCTTATCAGAGATAATTAAACTACAAACTATATTAATAATATTTTTTAATGTTAATAAGACTTTCCAGTGCTCATCATTCTCTTGTGCAAAGTCATCTAAAATTAAAGAAGCGTAAATTATAAATATTAACACTTCTAAGCTCATAATTATGTTTTGTTTTTTTTATTTGTGATTCTTTTATTTTAGTTGGTTTATTTGAATTACAATTTGCTCCATAATTTAAATTTCTTATACGAGAATTGAGCTAATCTAACGAAAAAAAAAAATTTTTTTTTTTTTCCATAGATATACATATATAGTACATATAAAAAGACACCAATATCATATTTACAAATACATTCTAATACATCACGTTGAACATCGACACTCAAATTTTTAGTTATATGAAAGCCTGAAATTTTAAAATGCATACTTCTTTAATCCAACTAACAATAAGTTTGTAATTGTTTAAAAATAAATGAGAATTATAATTTTCAGCCGTACAATATTTACATTTTTTATATTAATAATATTTTTTGTTATTACTCTAACATAGATAAAAACAACTAAAATAAATGCTATTAAATGATTCTGTGAATCCAAATATAGAATGAATACCAAGGTTATCAACTAAAATTAAAAGTAAATGCAAATTAAGCTTTTTCCGAATAGTAAACTGATTTCAATGCCGTTATTACTCAATTTTTTTTCTTATATTATAAGTTTTAAGGTAAATATTAACAAGAGGGGACCCAGCCCCAATCAACTTGACCTTGACATATGTTGTCAAGGTCATAAGCCTGAGTAACCTCCAACAAATTTTAGCCGTCGCTTGTTGTTTAATAAAAAGTTATTATTAAAAAAAATTGCAAAGAAAATATAAGATATCAGAAACGTATATGCATGGTAGGGGATGCATTGCGAAGAATTCAATCACAATGGACACATGCTGTAAGTTATAAAGCGAGGTCCACCCTGCCTACTGGCGGAGCGGATGCGGGAGGGGGGCCGAAGGCCCCCCTTGCACCTCTCCGTGTGTGTGTGTGTGTGTGTGTGTGTGTGTGTGTGTGTGTGTGTGTGTGTGTGTGTGTGTGTGTGTGTGTGTTTAGTAAACAGTTAATCATAGTGAAAATTTTGTAGATCCAAATACTAAGGTTCATACTCAAAACATAGAAAGATTGTGAAGAGAAATACGCACTAATCTTCCACGTTTTGGCACTCGAGAATATCATTATAATCATTATAATATATTGCCGAATTCTTATTTAAAAGAGTTTATGCTTTAGATAAACGTATTGATCCTTTTTTTGAAATAATGAGCAAAATGTATTCAATAAATAATTAATTCATCATATTAATATGTTATTTTTGAACACTCTATATAAAAAATTGAATGTTTTAGGTATATATAGGTATATAGTATAGGTAGAGCTATTTCTATGAACTCTGTCATCAAGTTTTTCACTGTTAGACTACGTACAAATTTTTACAAATCTTTTTGTTGTTAATAACTTTCTTCTTAAGAAGGAGCGACGGCTAAAATTTGTTGGAGGTTACTCAGGCCTATGACCTTGACAACATATGTCAAGGTCAAGGTGATTGGGTCTGGGTCCCCTGTTGTCAATATTTACAAGTTTTTTAATAATATTTTATAAGAAATTTTTTCAATTTTGCAATCAAATAGAGAAAAAAAAAATATTTTCCAGTTTGGATGAATATTGTGGCAAAGATAATATACTTAAATAAAAGGCTCCGCATTTTCCTCAATGACTGTTTAACACATTATTTGTTTCATAGTATGTTGTTTCATCATAATAGCGATAGGAAGGACTATCTTATTATCGTCAGACTTTATGTCATTTTTCCAAAACTGGATTTGAATAACATTGAAAATTATTTTTTTTAATTTAATACCGTTTGCATTACTTGTGAAAATATAAGATTCAAAAGGTAAATTCAAAAAATTTTTTTGAAACTGGAAATTGGAACACACATTGAATATTTTCTTTTATAAAATCAAGAGTTTTGTTGCCAAACTTGCCTCTTAATACAAATTTTTCACGAATGATATAATTTTTAAGAAGGATAATTGATGAAGTAGAAGTGACATTGAATTAAATGCTTAAGCTGATAATTTTCAGAAAAGAAATCATAAAACGATTGTATATATAAAATATGTTTTAATCTTGCAGTATCTAAATAATTATTTTCTAATTTCTTTTAACATTTAGAATCTAATCAAATGTAATGTGAATTATTTTTTATATATTTAAATTGTTATAATATTTAAATATGAGGCCTGCACATTCATTAAAAACTTGCGTTTTAAAGTCGTTTTCGTCAAAAAATTATTACTTTTTTCTGAAACATATTCTTCAATCTCTTCATCAACTAATTCTGTCTCATTTAAAATTCTAATTTTGTTCATAATTCTCTAATTCTATATCTTTAATGTTATAAATTTCAGAATGATTTTTATTTCTATAATTTATAAAAGAATGTAGGAAAACAAATGCTCTTTCACAATTAGCTTTTTTATATGTATAATTTGTATAATAAGGATGATGAATGTACATGCTGAATCAGAAATTTATTACTTGTAAATATATTTTTCCATAAACTGCAAGAAAACATATTAATATGCACTTTACTATATAAATAATAACTCTCAAATTATAGGCCGCGGCGCTACCATCAAACGACGCGGTAGCGTTGAGATACTAAGTACATATAAAAATACTTTCTCGTTTGTCAATAGTTTTGCCTATGCACAGAAGTCGCGGCGCTACCAAGTAGCTTATCTGAAATTTCAGATCAAATGACTTAAATAAAACTTTCGATCAAGATATTTCAGGAACTAATGCTGTATTAAAAAATTTAATGGCATTTTTATTATATAATATGAATACAAACTTTCAATTGATCAGTTATACTATAATAAGATTGGTGCAGTTAATTCTGAGAAATGATAATGAAAATTGTAACCATTTTCATTTTTATTTTTTTTTTTCGTCAGATTCAGATCATAAAGTAAGAGTAAAGAGGATTATCTCGATAGTGTAGAGAGAAAAAAGTTGATCACACGAAAAATATTCCCTACGTGGCCAGGTTTGCCGAATATAGAATAATTTGAATCATTAGATCGCCATCTTGAATATCGTATATGTATATAGTGTTATGTTTAATTGTGTTATTAATTAGTAAGTGTGTAGTGTTTGGTTAATAAATAATTTTGATAATACATTTTTTTAAATGAGTATAGTTACAATAAATTTTGTAATCGCAATGATATTAGGAAAAAATTATAGAATTTATTTTAGCATAAACTTTAACTAAACTTTTAGTTTTTAAAACCTAATATTATTTGCATGTCAAATAGATTAATATTAATATTTAGTTATTAACAATATTATAATACAATTAATATAAAATTTAATATAAAATAAAAAATAAATAATAAAAAAAATAAATTTAAATAAATATATAATATAATATAATATGATAAAACATAAAATATACAATAATATACAGGGTGTCCCATAATTCGCGAACCACCCGTCAGTTGCAGGTAGAGCATGTTGAACTGAATAGAAAAGTCCTCTACCATTTTGCGATTTTCGCAATAATCAATGAGAAATAAATTAAAGAAGATCAGCCAATTCGCGTGACGACGGCGAGAAAAGACAGCCCAGTTTCATATCGTTACTAAGCATGCGGCGAAAAGAAACAGTATAATGTTACACGGTTGCTAGGCGCGCGATGAAGCGGGGTGGAGCGCTTTACTAAAAGACAGTAACTACATACGAGTAGCGCTAACTCTGGACCCCCGAGTGGGCTGTCTCTTCTCGCTGCACGCTTATCATCGCTCGAATTGGCTGATTTTCTTTAATTTATTTCTCATTAATTATTGAGAAAATCGCAAAATGGTAGAGGACTTTTTGACTCAGTTTAACCTACTCTACCTACAACTGACGGGTGGTTCGCGAATTATGGGACACCCTGTATATATACACACACACATGTATTAATATAAAATTTTGAAAATTTTCTTTTAAAGATTTATAACTTTATTTTTATTTATTTGTTTTTCTTTCAATTTTATATTTATACATTCCGCTATGACCATGCATTTCTAATCTTTTCGTCTCATCATTTATCATTTACAATTTTGAGATGGCGATGAAATGGTCCAAATTATTCCATTTGGCCATATACAAAACATCTTTCGTCACTTTCAATTTATAGATAAGTCTCCTTACTCTTATTTCATGATTCAGACTAATATATATGTATATACTATATATATGTAATATATACGTATATATACTTGCACACATATACACAAAGTGATTTTGTTCCTCAAGCGGTATTCACATGTACAATTATTCATTTAAATGTGTAAAACGCTTAAGAGACAAAATCTTATGTTTATAAGTGTATGTACATATATGAATGTAATGTGACAAGAAGAAAAATGATAAAGTAATTAACGATTATGAAAATATATTAGAGCAATACATGGAAAAAAGTGATAATGATATAAAATTATTAATAGTATAGTAATTATACAGGGTGTCCATAAAGTCCGTCCCCATCCCCTATATTTCGGAAACTGCTCAAAATTATGAAAAACCGAAAAATACGTGTTTGATCATTTTGAGGGGCTACTCTTTTAAGAGATTTGTGAGGGTTATCTCCCCAAGGGAATACCCCAGGTAAACCCTAACTCAAACGTTTTAAATAGAATCTTCTACATTATACAATATGGTTTAAAAGAGCATAAAGAAAGAAAATTTTTGGCGTAAACCGGAGGTTGATACGTTGATCCATTCAGGAGTTATTTAGGATTAAAGTTCGAAAAAAGCCAATTTAAAAAATCGTTACTACCATTTAGAAAATCCTAAAAAAGAGTTCGAGGTGTAAAAGTGTTCGTATTTTTAAGTCTTTTCCATAAAAAATTTAGATTTGACCTTGAAGTTTTTTTTTTCAGTTCGAAAAAGAATTCAAGCAACTTGTTAAATTCAGTCTTGCTTGGATTTCTTTTTCGAACTGAAAAAACCTTAAAGACAAATCTGAATTTTTTATGGAAAGAAACTAAGAAGACGATCATTTTCAAATCTCGAACGTTTTTCTACAATTTTCCAAATGGGAGTTACGATTTTTTGAAATTTATCTTTTTCGACTTTGACTAAATAATTCCTGAACGGGTCAACGTTCAACGTATCAACTTCGGTTTGCGCCAAAAATTTTTCTTTTTTTATGCTTTTTCAAACGATATACTACAATATGGGTGGTTTTAAAATTTTTGAGTTGGGGTCTTCCCCTGAAGCACCACTCTGGAGGAAAAACCTAAACTAACTTTGGAGAGAAAACCTAACCTAATCCCCGCAACCATCTTAAAAGAATAACCCCTCGAAATAATCAAACACGTATTTCGCGCTTTTTCTTAATTTTCAGCCGTTTCCAAAATATAGAGGATAGGGACTGACTTTATGGACACTCTGTATATATATGATGTATATACAGGATGTCCAATAATTCGCGCCCAACCCGTCCGGTGCAGATAGAGCAGACTAAACCTAGTAGAATAGTCCTCTACCAATTTGCGATATTCACAATAATTAATGAGAAATTAATTAAAAAACATTGGCCAATTCGCGCACCTACAAGCACGCGGCGAATAGCGACAGCCCACTCGCGGGTCCAATGTTATGTGCTGTTTATTATATGCTATTTAGAGTTGGTCTAGGAAGAGTTGAGCCAATATCGATCGGTAGTCTCGAAGATGCCATTTCCCGATCAAAATCGCATAACCAACATCGATGCGCGGAATTTTCAAGTCGCTTAAACTTTACGCTATGCATTTTATGTATATATGTATATATGTATACTGGGTGGGGCATTTATAGTGACGCGGACATATTTTTCGGAAACGAAGCGAGATATCAAAAAATGTTTCAGACAAAAGTTGTAGAGTTCCAAGGAGGGCATAACACCGTTACCTTAGATTATTCTTGGAATGCGATTTTGAAGATTATTTCGAGGTCAATTTGGTTTTTTTAAATGGGAGGGTGTACTTTTTCTTCCGGAAATAAAAAGAGCGTTCAATTTTGAGTCTAAAAGTACTAGTATACTTATGACCTAAAATTGATAGGTGATGAGATATTTCAAAACTAAGACAACAGATATCCGATTATTCAAAATTCAAACAATTTTATTGCAGTAAATGTTCGAAATAATGGCCATTAACTTCAATGCATTTTCGAAAACGTTTTTCAAAAGAATGCTGAACTTTTATTAAAGTGTCTTCATCGATACTCGCACAGGCATTAATAATCCGTTGACGCATATTCTCAGGCGTAGTCGGTACTCGGTACTTCTTGATAAACCTTATCTTTTATGAATCCCCATAAGAAAAAGTCTAGAGAAGTGAGATCCAGAGAGCAGGCCAATTAACAGGTCCTCTACGTCCTATCCATTGACCAGGATAATTTCTGTCTAATATTTCTCGAGCTGCAGCTGCATAATGAGATGGACAACCATCGTGTTGATACCACATATTCAACCGTTCTGCAATAGGTACGTCTTCAAACAATTGTGGTAGTTCTTGGTTTAAAGTTTCTGTACTTCGGTCCATTGAGCGTACCTTCATATCTCATCACCTATCAATTTTAGGTCATAAGTATACTAGTACTTTTAGACTCAAAATTGAACGCTCTTTTTATTTCCGGAAGAAAAAGTACACCCTCCCATTTAAAAAAACCAAATTGACCTCGAAATAATCTTCAAAATCGCATTCCCAGAATAATCTAAGGTCACGGTGTTATGCCCCCCTTGGAACCCTACAACTTTTGTCTGAAACATTTTTTGATATCTCGCTTCGTTTCCGAAAAATATGCCCGCGTCACTATAAATGCCCCACCCTGTATATATATATGTATAGACAAATGTACATACATACACATATGTAGACTAATTAAGAACACAATACCATATTATAAAATAAAGAATGTTAATAATATTTTATTAATAATAACTTTAACATACAACTTTAATAAACTTATTAACTTTAATATATTAATAATAATATACAACACATTTAAAATCAGTTTCTGTTAAAATATTTTACAACATTACAACATTAAGTATTTATTAAATATTTTATTTAACAAATTTTACTTAAAAAATAAAAAATGTTTTATTTAACAAATTTTACTTAAAAAATAAAAAATGTTTTATTTAACAAATTGCTATCATTTTACTTGCTAATGTTGTACTTTTATTTATACGATTATTTTTAGAATTTATTTTTAAACGAAACGCTGCATATATACAGGGTGTAACTAAACAAACGTATACGAAGCACACCATCAGGTGCAGGACAACAAACTAAATCGAAAAGTCCCGAGCCATTTTTTTATCTGAGCTTTATTTTTTACGCTATAAATTGCTAAAGTTTGCCAATCAGCGCGTGGCTACAACGGAAGGCAACGTAGGCGCCGCCTACTGGGTGGGGAGCGCGGGATCGGAGAGTAGCGAGACAAAGTGGGGCGAAGCGAATGTAGCATGTCTCTGCTCTTTTTTGTACGTTTTGCTCTTAAAATTTGATTATTCTCGATACTCTCGGCAGTGTGGAATATTTAATTTTTCCATCTCGTTAGCTGTCTCCATATTTGTGTTTAGAAATACTTTTTCTTTGAAGAGAAAGGTCACATGAGTTGTAGTCCGGAGATCGAGCAGGCCACGGACTAGTACTGAATCCTTCCCATCCTTGAGGAAAATTTTTATCGAAGTAATGGCAGATGATACTTTTGAATAAGATTCATTGAAATTAATATTAAAAGTGGTTCCGATAATTGGACTTAAATATTAAATTTATTTTAAGCGCAAAGTATGTTTTTATTTTTAACATATTTAACAAGAAAAAACTTTCTTGATGTATGAAAACATTATAATACATATGTATGTAGTAATGACTACTTTTATTAAGATTTTTAGTCTTGATGTATGAACTTGATATAAAAATTAAGCCCTGAGAGTAGAATACAGTATTGAAACTGAGATAGCGATCTTCACAATTTCGATAGATTCTATTAAACTACGCAATAAAATAATAATTATAAACATTTGTATAATTATAAAATAAAAATAAATAATAATATAAATATAATAATAATAAAATAAGAGTAAAGATATATTATACATATTAAAAATAAATATTTTTATAATAAAAATAATTCTTACGTGCAGAATGGGCAAGTGCGTCATCGTGCATGAATATCGTAGCTCATCTATTTAATGTTACCTCTTCTAAATTATTCTCTGCCGGAACTAACAAATCTGGCAGATCATTTTGTAAGAAATCGAGACTACTTTTGAGAGTTTAAGCGTGATAATATAAAAAGTTCGATCTAGATTTCCTGTCAATAAGTTTATATTAATAGGAAAAATAATTCAATAAGAACAATACTAGTAATAAAAGTAAACAGTAATATAACGATTACACATTATTTTTCTAGAGAGAAAATGTTTATTGCATTGATTAAATAAAAAAATAATTCAAATCGATAGACAGACGAAAGATAATAAAAAAAGTTACATTAGAGAAATGATTAAAAAGAAAACAATAAAAATAGTTTCAATTTAATTAATTTAAATCTTAATTTAAATTACAATTAAATTTTAATTTTATTTCAGTTTAAAATACCTACTTACGATTTGATTTCTCGGCAATCCATACCAAATATTTACGGAATTCGATGTTGAAAAGATCTCTCTCGAGTAAGAAATAGATTTCCAAATGGCTGCAGTAATGATAATGATAAGAGAATGTGGATATTAAACATTCCTAAAATGTTTCTTGTAAATGTACATTTATCGACATACAAAATTCGACTTCTATAATTTGGTTTTTACTAGATTTAAATAATATTCAGCGAAAATCACGCGAAGCTGATAATATCGTGGAACTAAATGTTGTACTTTTGTATAATAATACGAATGCTGCTCATTTTCTTTAAGCATTCAGTAAACATTCATATACGATATACTAAACTGACGAGCAATAGATCTTGTATTTAATGTGGGATTATTGCGGAAGACAATTATAATAGCATCTTCCATCACAAGATTGTGTACCTCCATCTCTATTATTCGGTAAAACGCTACCAGGTTCTCGTAGTCGTCGAACAGCACCAACTATTACGTTTAAATTTGGATGATCATGTCAATTCGGATATAAATTAACATTTTTTACTGCAGAGAGAGAAGAGAGAGAGAGAGAGAGAGAGAGAGAGAGAGAGAGAGAGAGAGAGAGAGAGAGAGAGACCGCGCAGGTGCAGCCTGTTCTCCACTTGTAAAATATAAACGAATCATATCGCAATAATCTTATGTATAATAAAAGCGCATGAGATTATTAAATAGTCTTATAACGTAACAACGAATAGTTGAAATGTTCAAAAAAAAAGATCAGATTTATATTTTTTCTTTCTTTAATATTTTTGTTATTTATAAAGAATCTTTTCTAGTGCTTTGTTTTGATACGTATGTATGTATGTTCATATTTATGTATTGTATGTATGAAAACAAAGCACAAGCGCGAACGTTCTTATAAACAAAATCTTCTGATCATTTCAATTATTCATTGTTATGCTTTTATAAGTGAATGATCTTTTATAAGTGACCATTTAATAATCCTCATCATGCCCGTTTATTACGCACAAGATTATTACGAAATGATTCGTTTGTATTTTATAAACGGAGAACAGGCTGCACCTTCCGCAGTGCAATATGCTAATTTATACCCGAATCGACATCATCCAAGTCCAAATGTAATAGCTGGTGCTGTTCGACGACTACAAGAAACTGGCAATGTTTTACCGAATAATAGAAACGGAGGTCGTCCACGTCAAATACGCAATCTTGTGATGGAAGATGCTGTTATGGCTGTCTTTCGCAATGATCCTACATTAAGTACAAGATCTGTTGCTTGTCAGTTTAATATATCGCATATGAGTGTTTATAGAGTGCTTAAAGAAAATGAGCAGCACCCGTATCACTATACAAAAGTACAACATTTACTTCCACGAGATTATCCATTTCGTGTGAATTTTGCTGAATATTATTTAAATCAAATGAATTTGAGACCTAATTACGGAAGTCGGATTTTGTATACTGATGAATGTACATTTATGAGAAACGGAATGTTTAATACCCACAATTATCATTACTGGAGCCATGGAAATCCATTTCTCACTAGGTCAAGTTCTTTTTAATACCGATATTCCGTAAATGTTTGGTGTGGATTGCTGGGAGATCAAATCGTAAGTATTTTAAGATTATAATTTAATTGAAATTTAAATTAATTGAATTAAAACTATTTTTATTCAGTCCTTTTTAATCTTTTTTTTTCAATGGAACTTGTTTTTTAATATCTCTCTTAAGGCCGGTTATTTAATAATAGTTTAAAATTAGATCGAAGTTGAAACTATGTACACATGTGTTCTGCGCAAAGTTTAAACTTCGATCTAACAATAAGTTTAAACTATTATTGAAAAACTGGCCCTTAATGTCTCTCTCGATTTGACATATCTTTTTTATTTATAATCAATACAATAACCATTTTCTTTATAGAATTCTAATTTGTAATCGTTAATTATACTACTGTTTTGTTACTAATATTGTTCCTATTATTAATATAACTTTATTAATTGAGCTTAGATTGGACCTTTTATACTACTAGAACGTTTAAATGCTCAAGAATATCTCAATTTCTTGCGAAATGATCTGCCAGATTTATTAATTCCGGCAGAGAATAATTCGGAAGATGTAGCATTAACTAGACGAGCTATGATATTCATGCATGATGGCGCACCTGCCCATTCTGCACGTAAGAAATTTTTACTATAAAAATGTTTATTGCATACAGTTTAGAAGAATCTATCAAAATTAGTTAAGATTGCTATCTCAGATTCAATATTATAGTCTACCCTTAAAGGTTAATTTTTATATCGTGCTTCATCAACACTAAAAATTTTAATAACAGTATTTATTACATACATGTGTATTGTGTATAATTTGTTTTCATAAAGAAAGTTTTATTAAATATGTTAAAAGTAAAAACATACACTTTGCACTTAGAAGTTACCATTTAAGTCTAATTATCTATTGAATCACTTTTAGTATTAATATCAATGAATCTTATTCAAAGGTATCGTCCGCCGTTATCTTAATGAAAATTTTCCACAAGGATGGTTTGGAAAAGGTTCAATAACTCCGTGGCCTGCTCGATCTCCGGACTTCAACCCATGTGATTTTTATCTTTGGGGAGCGATTAAAGAAAAAGTGTTTTTAAATAACAACATCGAAACCGCAGACGAAATGGGAGAATTGGTATTCCACACTGTCCAAAGAATTGAACATCATCATATACAAAAAGCTACGCAAGACGTACAAAAAAGAGCAGAAATATGTATCGAAGTGGGAGGAACTCATTTCGAACAATTTCTTTAATTTTAGTTAAATAATTATTTTGTTAACACATAAGAATTATTTTTATTATGAAAATATTTATTTTTATTATAAATTTATTTTTTATTATAAATTTATATTTATTATAAATTAAATATTTATTTTTAAATCTTTATTTTTTTTTATTATTATATTTATATTATTATTTACTTTTCATTTTATTATTATAAATATGTTTAATTTTATTATAATTTATATTATTATTTATTTTTATTTTATTATTATACAAATGTTTATAATTATTATTTTATTGCGTAGTTTAATAGAATCTATCGAAATTGTGAAGATCGCTATCTCAGTTTCAATACTGTATTCTACTCTCAGGGCTTAATTTTTATATCATGTTCACACATCAAGACTAAAAATCTTAATAAAAGTAGTCATTACTACATACATATGTATTATAATGTTTTCATACATCAAGAAAGTTTTTTTTTTTGTTAAATATGTTAAAAATAAAAACATACTTTGCGCTTAAAATAAATTTAATATTTAAGTCCAATTATCGGAACCACTTTTAATATTAATTTCAATGAATCTTATTCAAAAGTATCATCCGCCATTACTTCGATAAAAATTTTCCTCAAGGATGGGAAGGATTCAGTACTAGTCCGTGGCCTGCTCGATCTCCGGACTACAACTCATGTGACCTTTCTCTTCAAAGAAAAAGTATTTCTAAACACAAATATGGAGACAGCTAACGAGATGGAAAAATTAAATATTCCACACTGCCGAGAGTATCGAGAATAATCAAATTTTAAGAGCTACGCAAAACGTACAAAAAAGAGCAGAGACATGCTACATTCGCTTCGCCTCACTTTGTCTCGCTACTCTCCGATCCCGCGCTCCCCACCCAGTAGGCGGCGCCTACGCTACCTTCCGTTGTAGCCACGCGCTGATTGGCAAACTTTAACAATTTATAGCGTAAAAAATAAAGCTCAGATAAAAAAATGGCTCAGGACTTTTCGATTTAGTTTGTTGTCCTGCACCTGATGGTGTGCTTCGTATACGTTTGTTTAGTTACATCCTGTATATATATATAATATATATATATATATATATATATATATATATATATATATATATATATCTAGAAATAATTAAATTTTTGAGATTATGGCATTCAGGCAAAAAGAATGATATATTATTAAGTTTTATACTAAAAAAATTTATGTAAGTTAATATTATTTTTAAAAAGAACACTAGTATTAAAAGATCGAAATATTTTTTCCATTTCAAGAAAAAAATTAAACGTTTTTTGATTAACAAAAAATTAAGTATTTTCTTTATAATGCCTTTACAGCTATTAATTTATTATAATATGTTATTTTTTGTTTTTTGCTACTAGCAGATTTTATACATCAATTGCATACCTTCTTCGCTTTAATAATACTCATAATAATGTACCCGGCTATATTATATTTAATATATTAATTTCTACATTACTTAATATTACGTTAGAAGCTAAAAGCAGTGGTATCAACGCAGAGTACTGCGTTACTTGTAATATTACTTTCCTTTATGATATTTTCAATAATTTTTAAAAAATCGGGCAAATGTCCCCTATCATCTTCATCATAATTGCTATTTGTGACTTGTCTCATATACTGAGATATGGTGACTAGTTTTAAATTACTTTTTAATTGTAATGCATTCAATGTCGAATGTTTCGACCTAAGCACGGAAAATAAATTTTCGATATAATCTTGTGTAAACCGATCGCATAAAACAAAAATTTCCTTTTTCAAGTAAGTACTTGGCTAATTCGATTGTTGACAGTGTCGATATAACAATACCTTTTTGAAATGGCTTTCAATCGCTTTCTCCACCGAAATTTAATGATGATATTAAATCGATAAATTTGTATAAAAAATTTATGATTTTGTTATATTTTTCTTCATTGTATTTACTAAGTGTGAAAGTGAGGTTTCTGGCGCTAACGATTTGAAACCATTTTGCAATTTGTGAAACTAGCCAAGAAGTTGTTTTATACTTTTGTCGATCGTATTCATCAGCTAGATAGTTTAGCGCAGAACTCACTTCTTGACTCAAAACGTGATATGCGCTCTTTACCCTCATTTTCATAAAATGGTTAGATCTATCTAAATATTCCTTTTGTAACTTAGGTACAAGCAATAAGTCCAAATCTTTTTACAAATTAAGCAATTGTATTAAATGTTGTGAGTTCATGACGTTTGTAGGCAATTTATATTTTTCAACAAATTTGGAAGAAATATTAACATTTATATGATTGAATATTCTTTCTTTTAAATTTTTTAATGCGAGATAAACGTCGTGAAAAAAAAAACAGATGTCAAGTATTGTCTAATGGGTGTTGACATTTATTTTGTATAGTGGAATATCTCGAAATATTAATGCCAAAAGATTTCCACATCGCTAGGTTTGGTGAACTCATGTCAGATACAATTTCATGAACACGCAAACCTATTTCGTTTGTCTTCTTTTCAATTATTTTTAATATTAAAGGTTTATAAATAGATCCATCTGTACTATTTCCTGCATAAAAGTATTTAACAGTTTGCTTCCATCTCTGCCCAATACCTGCAAGCATGAATACTAGACTATGTGTCGCTCCTTCGTTACCATTATGTTAATGTTTTGATAGATGTATTATATGAGTCGTTCGCTCGAAAAACGACAATCGATTTAAGTTTTTGCACAAAAAATTGAATTAAAGATTCAACTGTGCGATTCGAGTTATTAAACGTTATGCTATTCAGCTTTTATGTTAACATTATGCTATTCAGCTTTTATTTTTTTAATATACACATTCCTATTTTGCTGAGTAGCAAAATGTTTAATAACTTAAATTATATAATTGAATCTTCAATTTTTTTTTCTTCAATCTTCAATCTTCAAGTTGACTTAAGTTGTTTTTCGAGCAAATGACTCATATGTTTTAGCTGGTGTTATGCTTACTTCATCCAGAACTATTAAAAAGTCTTTGTCGATGTCATTTTAAAATTGCTTTTACGCGTAAAAAATCAAAAATTTCATCATTTATTCCGCTCAAAAATTTCCAGTTATCTAATTTTCTATTTAAGTTTTAAATGAAAGAAGTGAAAATCCTTAAGTTAATAATTCGCGATATCCTGAATTATTGTAACCAAATTTTAGTTGATACCCTTTAATTAGTGTTGCATCGCACCACTTAGGCATTGTTTTATACTGAACAGTTAACATTTTGATTAAATCATTATTGTTATGAATATTTTCCGAACTGCATTTGTAGTTTTTTCATCAATATATACTTTTTCCTATATTTTCTTCATTTTTTCTTTTATGTCACTTGTGTCATTGTTGTACTGTCACTTGTAACGTTTCATCAGTAAAATACGTAATTTTTCTGATTTTTTATACAGTTTCTGCAGTTTTTGAAATTTCTTATTCTTAATCTTATATCTTCAGATAATATAACAACCGATTTTGTCGAAGAATCAGTATGAACCAACAACGTTGTTTGCTGCATGGACTCTGTATCTATTCTGAGCTCTAAATAATATATTTAGATAATACACTTCACATAACGCTGAACAATCTTTTATCATTGAATGTATATTTGCATTTTTAATCCATGCATCCACTGCTCTCCGGTTTGGATTCTTAGGAAAAATATTCATTTTTGTCCCGTGTATGGAATTATTTTTACAGTACGGAGCTGCACAAATAGCATCATTTTGTCCTGTAATTATTTTCAATAATATTATTTATGCAGATTTAAAACATATCAATAGTATTTTCAGATAAAATTTTTAATTTGCACATTTAAACGAATTTAACTTTAAAAGCACAATATTGCAAATTTTAAAAAGTTATTACTATTGCAATTTTACTTACCTATTTACTTATAACAATAATTATCAAAAAATATATTATTACTTTAATATTTTTATAAAAAATTACATTGTATTATGATATAATTTATATTTATTTAATTTATTTCTATTTGTTTATCTATTTTATACTTTTTAATTATATCTATTTTATTATTTTTTATACTTTAATATTTTACAATTGTTAAATACTTTATACTTTATATGTATATTATATGACATCTCTGTGTGTGTTATTATATGACAACTGTTTTGAAAAACCGGAAGCGCTGATCAAGTAATGGCGGAACCAATCAGCGAAAAGAATATTAGTTGGCTTAATTCTTCCTAGACTAACTCTAAAGGTCTTTTCTACAATGGAGATTTTAGCGCAGTAGCAGTAGGTCGTAAGAATATATACAGTCGTAGCGAAAATGAGCCAAATCCATTTTCACAGACGCCGCATTCTTTCGTGACTGTGTATACGCGTTCGCCGTAGAACATACACCGTAAGTCATAGGAAATGGATTTGGTTTATTTTCGCTACAATTACTGCTACGACCTATTTTTACGATCTACTGCTACTGCGCTAAAATCTCTATTGTAGAAAGATCTTAATGCTATTGTCTTTTGTAGATCGCTCCTCCCTTAGCAACCGCGTAACATTAGACTGTTTCTTTTCGTCGTGTACTTATAGTAACTATGTAAGACTGGGCCATGTAGAGGACTTTCCTACTAGGTTTAACTTGCTCTACCTGCTCCTGACGAGTGGCGCGCGAATTATCAAACACATTGTATATACAGGGTGTCCCAACGAAAAGTGTCCACCAGGATTATTATGAAATCTAGTGATTTTTTTTTCGAAAAACGCCGAGACAGGTCACTTTTGTTTTCGAGGAGGACAGGTTCTTGTCATAAATTCACCCACTTTGGACTAACCCCCTGAAGAGAAGTGACAACCCCCTCAAAAATCTTAATGGCAATAGGGGTCAAGTGGCATATCATTATAAAGATCTTTTAATTATCTTTACAACGGTGCTATTTCTTAAAATTTGCGTCAATAGTTTTCGAGAAAATGCGTTTCAAAGTTTCAGATATAATAAAATGCAAATTCAGTTTTGAAAACAACTTTTATTTTTTAAATGGTCGAAATATGTATTCCCCTTCCCCGCCGACCATGCAGTATTAAAGTCTTCGTGCAGTGTTACGTCGAACATTCTGCAGTACAGTTTGTACTTCACTTTCACGATTTTTCGTTTTAAGCTGTGAAAATGATTTTTAGTTGTGCGGAAAAAATCGAAATTGTTACACTTTATTTCAAGAACAATGATTGCGGTAGAGCTGCAGTCCAAATATTCAATGAGAGACATGAAAAAATTATTTACTATACAAATGTTTCGAGGCTAGTGAAGAAATTTAATAAAACGGGATCAGTACAAAACCTGAAACATCACTCGGAATAGACAAACATAAATGAAGATGTTGAAATTGCAGAACTTGGATGAAATTGAATCTTGTTCGCAGTTTAAAACGAAAAATCGTGAAAGTGAACTACAAAATGTTGTATTCTGTCAATGGAAACCAAACTTATAGAATATAGACTATTGTTATGCTTGCTGCCGATTTTATCACTTGCTAAACATAGTAAAAAAAACTTGACTGATATCAACAATCTTCTGACCTTGAAGTATCCTACAATATTCAAAGTCAAAGAATGCCGGTACTGCAAAATGTTTGACGTAACACTGAGCAAAGACTTTATTACTCCATGATGGTCGGAAGGGGGGGGGGGGGAAGTACACATTTTGAGCATTTAATAAAATAAAAGTTGTTTTCAAAACTGAATTTTCATTTATTATATCTGAAATTTATTTTCTCGAAAACTATTGACGCAAATTAAAAAAAAAATAGCACCATTGTAAAGAGAATTAAAAGACTTTTATAATAATATGCCACTTGACCCCTGTTACCGTTTAAGATTTTTGAGAGGGTTGTTACCCTCCTTAGGGTGTTAGTCCAAAGTGAATTTATGACAAGGACCTGTCTTCCTCGAAAACAAAATTGACCTGTCTTGGCACTTTTCGAAGAAATCACTAGATTTTATAATAATCCTGGTGCACACTTTTCGTTAGGACACTCTGTATATATACATATATGTATATATTATATATGGAGCAATCCATACCAAATCAACGATTTTTTCCTTGACCTTTTTTTACTTGCTTAATTTTTTTCATGTTTTTGTATTGAAAGTAGCTTCCATGACTTTTTTTAGATTTTTATCTCTATCAATTTTCAAGTTACACATTTTTTTTTTAAATTGATTGAAAAAATTTCAAATATTTATAACTTGAAGAAAAATAAAAATATTGTCATTAATTAGGTGGTCATTTGTTTGGTCTTTAAATTTTTCGAAAAAAATATTGAAAAATTTAAAAAAAGAAAATTTAATAGTATTTTAGTCAATTTTAACCAAAATTATTATTTTTTCTCAATGAGACCCCTTCGATTTAAAAAAAAAATGTATAACATTTTTAACTAAAAAAAAAAACAAAATTTTTGAGCTATTGGCAAAGAAGGGATTCAAATATTTTTGATTTTATAAAAACTATTTTTTGATTTTTTTTTCAATTTTTTTTTCAAAAATCGCATTTTTGGTATTTTACACCATTTCGATTTAAAAAATAAGTATTTACAAAATTAACAGGCACATATTTTGAAGTTTTAAGGGTTAGAAAAAAAATTCCAATATTTAAATTTTTTAAATATATTAAAATTTTTGTTTTTCCTGGCCCTTAAAACTTCGAAATGTTTTCGAAGTTCGAATGTTTATTCGCCAATAGTTTAAAAATTTTGTTTTTAAATCTACAATGTTATACATTTTTTTGAAAAACTCGATGGGGTCTCATTAAGGAAAAAAAATAATTTCGGTTAAAATTGACTAAAATACTATTAAATTTTCTTCTTTTAATTTTTTCAAAATTTTTTTCGAAAAATACATTTAAAGACAAAAATCGACCACGTTATTATTGACAATATTTTTATTTTTCTTTAAGTTATAAATACTTAAAATGTTTTAAATCAATTTAAAAAAAAATGTGCAAATCGAAAATCGATAAAGATAAAAATCTAAAAAGATTCATGGAACTTTCAATAGATAGAAAAACATAAAAAAAATGAAGCAAATAAAATATAGTCGGGGAAAAAAGTCGTTGATTTGGTATAGAATGCCCCACTATATATATATATACATATACATATACATATATATATTATATATACAAGTTTATAAAATAGGTCAATGACTAAGAAGGTCGCTTTTACGTTATTTACAGACCGTTCGCTTGGTGTGGTCCTTTTTCGGCAACAGAATTTAATCTCTTTTGCTCCGAATGAGACCCTGTGCGATTTCGGTTTACGGGAATAAAGGGATCGAGTTAATAAATATTTGCCAAATTACATAAAAATATTTATATATTCTAACATAAAGAAAAATTGAATAGAATATACAGGTTGAACTAATTTAATGTTCCACCTCAAATATCGTTTTTTCTAAGCTTTTTACAAAAAAAGTTTTGTACGAAAGTTGTAGGATTTCGAGAGAAAAAAGGATAGCGCTACTAACTTTTTTCTAAAGGGCGATTTTCAAGGTTATTTGATGATTATTTATGTTTTTAAAACTAGAATTACTTTAATTTTTTTGTACAAATCGATTCCTCGCAATATTCACTATAAAAAGTTATAAGAGAAAGATTGCCAATAATTGAATAGTTTACAAGATATTTTATACTTTAGTTTAACATAATTTCACATAAACTAAAACTGAAATATCTCATAAAATATTCATTTTTCGTCGCTCTTATCTTAATACTTTTATGCATAAAATAATGAAAGGAATCAATCGGTGTAAAGAAAACACATAGTTGTTTGTAAGTAAAGTATGTAATTTGTAATTAGCAGCTACGTACTTTTTCTTGCAAACAATTATGTGTTTTCTTTACACCGATTGATTCCTTTCATTATTTTATACATAAAAGTATTAAGATAAGAGCGACGAAAAATGAATATTTTATAAGCTATTTCTGCTATTTTATAGTTTTTGTAAAACTATGTTAAACTAAAGTATAAAATATCTTGTAAACGATTCACTTTTTGGCTATCTTATCCTTATAACTTTATATAGTGAATTTTGCAAGAAATCGATTTATAATAAAAAATTAAGGTTAGTTTTATTTAAAAAAACTTAAATAACTTTCAAATAATCTTAAAAATTGTTTTTTATATACGAAAAAGTTAGTAACGCCAACTTCTTTTTCCCTCGAAATCCTACAACTTTTATATGATACATTTTTTGTAAAAGGTTTAAGAAAGATATATTTGGGGTGGGACCTGTATATGCAGGGTGTTTTATTTTAATATCCTTAGGCAAATATCTCTGAAATTAAGCAAAATACGAAAAAAAAGGTTAAATAGAAGTTGTAGAATTTCGAGGGAGAAAGAAGTTGGCATTATTGACTTTTTCCTAAAGGGCGATTTTCAAGTCATTTAAAGGTCATTCATGTTTTTTAAATGGAACTACCTCAATTTTTTTATATTATTTGATTCCTCGCAATATTCACTGTAAAAGTTATAAAGGTAAAATAGCCACAAAGTGAATAATTTACGAGATATTTTATACTTTAGTTTAACATAATCTTACACATAAATTATGGAATCTCGTAAAATATTCATTTTCCGATGATCTTACTTTAATACTTTTATGCACAAAATAATGAAAGGAATCAATTGATGTAAAGAAAACACATAGTTGTTTAAAAAAAAAGTATGTAGCTGCTATAGTTGCAAATTACATACTTTTTTTTAAACAACTATGTTTTCTTTATATCGATTGATTTCTTTCATTATTTTATGCATAAAAATATTGAGGTAAGATCGACGAAAAATGAATATTTTGCGAGATATTCCATAGTTTATGTAAAATTATGTTGAATTAAAGTACAAAATATCTCGTAAACTATTCACTTTTTGGCTATCTTACCCTTATAACTTTTTATAGCGAATATTGCGAGTAATCGATTTATATAAAAAATTGAGGTTCCATTTAAAAAAATATAAATGACCTTTAAATAATCTTGAAAATCACCTTTTAGGAAAAAGTCAGTAGCACTAACTTATTTCCCCGTCGAAATCCTACAACTATTGTTTTTGAACCTTTTTTCATATTTTGCTTAATTTCAGAGATATTTGTTTGGGGAAATTAAAATACAGAGTATCGCATTTTAACTTACACAGCATAATATATCGAAAATTAAGCTTCATCGAAAAAATGTTTTAAACAAAGTTGGAGGATTTTGAAGGGGACATCTTGTCGTAAGTATAATCTTATTTCAGGTGGAGACATTTTTGAGATTTCAAAGTTATCTCATTATTCTTTTAAAGGAAACCACCATAATTTTCTTACATAAATTGATTCCTCGTAATATTTGGCGTAAAAATTGTTAGAGTGGGGAATAATTGAAAAATAAATTATTTACGATATATTATAATTATTTACGATATGAATTATTTACGAGATATTTTCTGCTTCATTCTGTCACATTTTAACAAAAAATATAAAATATTTTAAAATTGGTTTTCGAGTTTGAACCGCGTAGACTTTTTTGATTCCGACGTTTCGTGAACATTACAGCTCAAATGTTGAGCTGTAATGTTCACATCGCGAAAGGCACAAATATCAAAATAATATTTTATAATACACTCATTATTCGATAATTTTACTTTTATAATTTTCTGCATAGAATAGTGAGATAAATCAATTGGTGTTAAAAAAACGAATAGTTATTTTTTTTTATAAATACACAGTGACCGGCAAAAATAAAAAGCTATCTCATCTATAAGACTTGATTTGTTTCATAAAGATAAAAAAAAATATGTTTTTTATAATTGAAAGTTAATAATCAATTAAGTGTTTTTAATTAAACAGGAATCATATTTTTATTTTTTAGAGAGATATATTTCTAAACAATCGTATATTTAAAAGTGACAAAATAAAGAAGCAAGTTAAGATAATATATTTTAATTTAATTATAATATCTATAATATTATATTTATAATTTATTATAATTATAATGATTTTAATTATAATGTATTTTAATTTAAAGAAATAACAATATTATTTTAATTAATAGTTAATATGATTTTCTTTAGCCTCAATAACTTTTTGAAGTCTTTTTGGTATACTTTCAATTAAATTTTTCAAATGTTATGAATCCAGAGATTCTTTATTTTGTCATTCTTAAATATACGATTGTTTAGAAATAAATATAGTAATAAAAAATGATTCCTTTTTTTAATTAAAAACATTTAATTAATAAATAAATTTTCAATTTCAGTTATAAAAAACTGTTACGTCCTGTGGACTCCACGATTCTTTTCTTTCAAAGAATGCAAGGCGATGATTGAAAAATCACAGGCGTGGGAATAAGACTATGATCTGGCAGGCGAAGCAGCTGACCGGAGACGGTTAATCGTAAAAATAAAAATAAAAAAGGAGAGATACATACCAGATGTAACTCGAGGTGTCTGAAATTCTCGCTTTGACTAGTTGACAACTCGCGCTTGAAAAGCAATAAAAATCTTTCTTTTAAAGGAAAATTTTACTTAAAAAGTAATATAAACTTTTTAGAAGGAAATCTCCACTTGAAAATCAATAAAAACTTTTTAGAAGGAAATCTCCACTTGAAAATCAATAAAAATTTAGAAGAAAACTTCCACTTGAAAACGAATAAAATTTTACCAGACTAACAACGATAACCGAATCCAAACAAATGCCGCCGGACAGATCACCGAGATAATCTCGAGAGGATAATAAAAATATAAACCTCAACAAATTCTCCATTGGTCAAAACCTAGGGCCTTAAACAAAAGCCCTGACCAATCCCGGTAAACTTTTAAAATCAAGAGACGCCTCCGGGACTGAAAGGGCGTTATTGAAAAATTCCCTATTCGTCAGGAAATACTAAACAAACTAACGGGAAGGAGGAGCAAGAAGGTATATATACCCGCGACATCTCTCAGGGAATCTCAATCTTTTCTCAAACCTACGCACGCGGATCATTCGCGAAAAGTTGTATCACCATCCTTCGAGTAAATTGTTTGAATCTCGAACTCGTGAGCATTCGCAGTGACACTTGTGAAATCATCGTGTGCCCAGTGCTCACTGAGTACGACGATTTTCGCGAGTGAACAACTGTGAGTGGAACACCATCCTAACGGAGGAGTCCTTAGCCAGATTCACACCTGGAATAGTTAACACCTACCTGCGCACTCCATAAGTAGTAAGTTTATCAAGCATGCTACATCTCCACCCTTATACTTAAAAATAATTCTGGGACTTCAATTAAATTATAATTGTTTTCCTTTTTGATTTATTAATTTATTATCCTTGTTTAATTCTAACTTCGAAAAACTGTCCTTTCTTCCCCCATCCTTATCCCTCTCTCTCCCTCGAAATCACTCTGGATTTCCCGAGTACTCTGCGTTGATACCACTGCT
>NW_028141166.1:2506563-2666857 GCF_030444845.1 Prenolepis imparis | reverse complement strand
AAGCAGTGGTATCAACGCAGAGTACTGATGCGAAGCACGCGGTCATATATGCGAAGAGAAGGATAGTAAAACGAACAAAAATTATGTTCCACTTTTGAAAATACATGGTTTATATCAAAAAATAGGAAGCGCTATCACATATCTAAGCGGTTATTCCGACAGCTTATTGCTGAATTTAACCAATAATTCTGCAGAATCGTTTAATTCGATAATCTGCAAAGAAATTGGTGGAAAGCGCATTCATTTTGGTAAACGAAGCTCTTACAATGCCAGAGTTGCGGCAGCAGCTGTGCAATTTAATACGCAACAAGCCATTACAGAATTGCATAAGAGCATGGATAAAACTGTTCCGCCCATTGTTGAGAAACTAGAAAAACAACGACAAATAAAAGTTGCAAAAACCAGAGAATCTTGACAAGTGCAAGGAAGGCAAAAAAAATGCAAACAAGAGACAGGAACAGATCGTTATTATGGTCCGCAGTCTCAAAAACCAGATCTTCCATCTGATGTATTTGAGCAACTTCGGCAAAATCATTTAGAAAAATTGTCCGAAAATGCGAAAAACTGGAAAAAAATTGAATTTGATACGAGAGACCAAAGGGACTCGGAATTATGGTTATCATTGAGACGAGAAATGTTAACAGCATCCAATTTTGGACCTGTATGTCGCATGAGACCGACAACGTCTTGTGCAACAACAGTAAAAGCCATTTTATATCCTTCGTTCATTGATACCGCAGCCCTAAAACATGGTCGCGAGAACGAAGAAGTAGCAAGGAAAGAATTGGCTATAAAATTAAATAAAGAAATAGAACCTTGCGGATTATTTATCGATACTGAAAATCCGTGCTTGGGTGCTTCTCCTGACGGAATTATTGATGAAAATGGTCTAGTGGAAATAAAATGTCCTCTGTCAGCTGAACATTTGACAGCAGAAATAGCTGTAGAGACATTGCCTTCTTTGAAAGGTATTTTTGATAAAAAAGATGCACATAAAATAAATCAAAATCATCGATATTTTTATCAAGTTCAAGGTCAATTGAACATAACACGGCGAGAATATTGTATTTTTGCTGTTTGGACTCCACAAAGCATGAAAATATTGCGCATTGAGGCAGACAATATTTTTTGGAGAAATCAAATGCTGCCTTTCTTAACACGCTTCTATAACGAATGCATGCTTCCAGAAATCTTGGACAGTCGTCACAATAAGCATATGCCAATCAGAAATCCAAGATACATTATAGAAGCTAAAGAAGAAGCAGCAAAAAAATACTGACAAATCAAATAAAGAGACCAAATATAATAAAAAGCGAAAATGACATAGAAGAGAGCAAACGATTCAAACCGAACGTTTCGATGGAAGCAATAACTGATATTGCTGATATTGCTCTGAATAAAGAGCAAGATGATGATTGCATTATCATAAGTTACACAAATGACGAGCTATATCTGAAGATGATATAAAAAGAAATGAAAAACTTTTAAACACATTTGCTCCTCTTTATTTGGTAAAGGACAATATCTTGCGTGTGACAAGTCAATTAAACGATGAATCGTTGGATCTATTTTTGCGTATTATAAGAGAAACTTCTCATTTCGAAACGCAAAGTGTGCTATATATAGAATACCTTCATATGATTAAAGCTAGTCGTAGTGATAAAAGCTTACAAATAATTGGAGGGAATTGTAGTAATCACTGGAGATGTATTTCCTTTGACGGCACCAAACTTCGCGTGTACGATAGTCTACCTGGCTGTACGAGGGTTGTCTGAAAAGTTTCCGACCTAACAAAGATACAAGACATTTTTTCTTCAAATTAATTTTTATTTTTCTACATAGTCTCCTTGTAAGTCTATACACTTCTCCCAGCGATGCTTCCATCTCTTCAACCCGTCCAAATAGTACTCGGCGTCTTTCTCTGCAAAATAGTTGTTTATGAAGGTGATGGCCTCCTCATTCGACGAAAATCTCTGTCCTCCGAGCGCAACTTTTAGCTTAGGGAACAAAAAAAAGTCGCTTGGGGCTAGATCTGGTGAGTAAGGAGGGTGGTCAAGCAGTTCAAACCGTAATTCGTGGATTTTCGCCATGGCAACCGCTGAGGTGTGAGACGGCGCATTGTCTTGGTGAAACAAAATTTTTTTTTCTGCAAATGTGGCCGTTTTTCCGCAATTTCTGCCTTCAGCTTGTCAAGTACTGATGCGTAGTATGCTCCTGTAATGGTTTTTCCTTTTTGAAGATAATCGATTAAGATAACTCCATGACTATCCCAGAAAACAGTTGCCATTACTTTCTCAGCCGAAGGAACAACCTTTGCTTTTTTTGGAGCCGATTCCCCCTTCGCAGTCCACTGTTTTGACTGTGTTTTTGTTTCTGGAGTATAATGGTGTATCCAAGTTTCATCTACAGTAATTAATCGGCGCCAAAACTCTGATTTATTGCGCCTAAACTGCGCCAACAGAGCGTTGGAAATGTTCATTCGAACACGTTTTTGGTCCAAAGTGAGCAAACGCGGCACCCAACGCGCGGACAGCTTTCTCATGCCTAAATCTTGATTCAATATGTGACAAACACGTTCTTTGGACATGTTCATAGCCTCTGCTATCTCTCTAACTTTAATTCGACGGTTGTCTAGCACCATTTGGTGAACTTGAGCGATATTATCGTCAGTGGTTGCAGTTTTTGGACGTCCCGAACGTTCATCGTCACCCAAGCTGGTACGGCCACGTTTAAATTCAGCAGCCCAAAATTTCACGGTGGTAAATGATGGTGCAGAGTCCCCGTACACAGCATCCAACTCGTCTTTGATTTGCGTAGGCGTATTGCCTTTCAAAAACAAATATTTAATGACAGCTCGATACTCGATTTTTTCCATTTTCACAAAAACACTCACATCGACTCACTCAAATGATTGTCAAACAACAACTGCGCGTCCAAAATGGCTGAAATTTTGGTGAGTACCTTTCAAAGCATGCGCAAACACATTCCCCAACTTTTGTTTACGAGTGCTGCCATCTTCATGTTGAGGTCGGAAACTTTTCAGACAACCCTCGTACATACGATAAATTGGTAGCTAAAGAAAAAAATTATATACATCTTCGTTACCCTGCAGTAAACTCGAGTGACATCATTTTTGAAAAGGTTCAAACACAACCTGATGGCATATGTTGTGGAATTTTTGCTGCAGCTTTTGCCACGACTATAGCCTTAGGAGGCAATCCTTGCGAGGAAAAGTACTCCAAAAATGTAAAATACATGAGAGAACATTTCTATAAAATTCTAGAAAGCAATAAACTCTCACCTTTTCCAAAATAATAAGAAATTATTTTAAAAAATCTATTCTGGTAAGAATATAGATTTCAAAAATCTATACTCTACAATTGGCCAGAAAAAGCTGCATCAATCATCTAGATTGCAAATTATAATCGGAGAGACGAAAAACATATTGATTGCGTTCTCACGGGAATGGACGAGGAGGGGTCCATTCTATATTTAAAATATTCAGAATATTGTAAAAGTATTCTGTTGCAATCGAGACAAACAATGTATTGTAAGTGTGTGTGTGCATGCACACACATAATATTGAAGTAATAAATTTTTATCTGTTGATTATATCGATTGGAAATAATGAACTGTATTAGATAGATTGTGACTTATAGAAAGCTACATTATAAATATTCAGAATATATAAGTATTATATATTCATAAATGCATGCATCATACATTTCTTATATTTACATGTATGCATACATACATAATATACGTATATATATATACACGTATATATATATATATATATATATATATATACGTATATATATATATATACATATACATATATATATATACATACATATATATATATATATATATATATATATATATATACACAGGGTGTCCCAGAACTGGCGAAGAAGCTTTTAATGACAGATTCTTCATGAAATTCTAAGTCGAAAAGTTCGTTACAAAAATGTGATCCAATGAATAGAATTTGAATGGTGAGGCATTGAAGTTGACGTATGGGAGCGCATGAAATTCGCGCGGTCAGGAGCGTAACGGCCAAGCTCGGCACGGGTACAACTTATAACTCGTGTATCGCGCCGATGCGTGTTTATCGTTACTCTATAATATTCTGTTATTAATAATATGAATTAATTATTCTCATTAATAATAATATTTATCTTTATCAATTAATAATTTTGTGTACTTGACCTACTGGTTGAATATCCTTAAACTATTTGAAATTTTTTGTATTCTTCTCTGAAACTTTATTTCAATATTACACTATTATTTAATTATTCATTAACTATTTATTTATTTTTTTCTATTTTTCAATATTTATTATTTACTCATTATTTATTAATTTCAGTTATTTGAGTAATTAATTAATTAATTGATAAAATTATGATTAATTTGTTATTTATTAATTTATTTTAAATTTGTCATTTGTTAAGTTAGTCTAATCAATATCTCGCATATCCCATAGTTTAAGGATATTCAACCAGTAGGTCAAGTACACAAAATTATTAATTGATAAAGATAAATATTATTATTAATGAGAATAATTAATTCATATTATTAATAACAGAATATTATAGAGTAACGATAAACACGCATCGGCGCGATACACGAGTTATAAGTTGTACCCGTGCCGAGCTTGGCCGTTACGCTCCTGACCGCGCGAATTTCATGCGCTCCCATACGTCAACTTCAATGCCTCACCATTCAAATTCTATTCATTGGATCACATTTTTGTAAAGAACTTTTCGACTTAGAATTTCATGAAGAATCTGTCATTAAAAACTTCTTCGCCAGTTTTGGGACACCCTGTATATATATATATATATATATATATATATATATATATATATATGTATATATACAAGATATATATACATATATATATATATTGTATATATATATATATATACAAGATATTTTATTTGATACAGTGGATTATCAGAAAAATAAAACATTTGTGGGAAAAATGTTTTATATAAAAATTATAAGATTTCGAAGGAGGATAATTTCGTGAAATTCTTCAATGCATTTTTCAAAGATATTTAGAGATCAACCTAATTTTTGAAATGAACCTATCTTATTTTTATTATATAAATCTAATCTTCGCAACATAAAAAGTTATAAAATGGGTAGAAAATGAAATCATTACAAGAAATTTTTATAATTACATAAACTATGAAATATATCTCATAAAATATTCATTTTTTTATAATCTTACCTCTACTTATGCACAAAATAATGAGAGAAATAAATTAGTGTAAAAAACAGTTGTTTTCAAGAAAAAGTATGTAAATTGAAACTATAGCAGCTACATGTTTTTTTACAACTATATATTTCCTTTACACCAATTTTTTTTTATTTTGTGCATAAGTATTGAGGTAAAATTATCGAAAAATTAATATTTTATGAGATATTTCATAGTTTATATAAAATTATATCAATTATAAAATATCTCGTAAAGATTTCATTTTTTAGCCATATCCTATAATTTTTTTTATTGAATGTTGCGAGAGTTCGATTTACATAATGCAAATAAGATAGTTCTAAAAAAAACTAGATCTAAATATAATTGGAAAATGTTACTCAAGAGCAATTTCATGATATTGTCCCCCTTCAAAATCTTACAATTGTTATATAAAAAATTTTTCCCGAAAATTTTGTATTTTTATGATAATATCTACTGTATCAAATAAAATATCTTGTATATATATGTATACGTATTATGTATGTATGTAAATATAAGAAATATATGACGCATACAGATGTATGTGTATAATACATATATATATAACTGGATATTATAATGTAACTTTCTAGTAAATTACAATCTAATACAGTTCAATTTTTTCCAATTGATATAACCGACGATTATATAACCCAGCAAACACAGGAGATGTAACATATATCTCTCAGAGTTATAACATGATGTATCATACCCAGCAAACACACATGTATAACTGATATTTCCCGTTATATAACCAGAAAGTATCTGGAAAGTATCATTGATATGTAACTAATTTATGTATATAATACATAAATGTGCTTTTGCTTATTTCATATATGTAAAAATAGCATATAAAAGATACATAATTATACTACTATCTGATACGTACCATTATCTGTGAAACGATATTATGTAGTATAGTAGCATGATTATGTAACATAAATATATTTACATTATATAGATATAGCTCTGATATATCAGAGAAGTACTTTTGTTGCTGACATTTTTAGCAGTACATGTAACATACATGTATGTTATTTCCCAGTGAGCAATATGTTATCAAAAGAAATTCATAAAGTACTCAAGTTTAAGAGTCGGACTTCCGATAACTCCATCAAAATGATAATATTATGATATCAATAAGTCCTCCAATGCGTCGATTTTAGAGGAAAGAAAGACATCACATAAACGACATCTAAAAGAATTCCACAATCTGACTTCTTTTAAATATCAAAAAAGGTTACCGTTAAGAACCCTGATAAAAAAAATCGATAGAAAACAATAAAAAACGATTGCATCATTTTTAATCGTAGTTATGAATCGAAAGTTAACGAAAAAATATCATAAATGTACGATTGATTCTTTAGCGTTTCCTTTCGTAAGCATCCTATTAATGTGTTATCGTTTCTTATCATTTCTTTTCGCTAATATTCGTGGATATACGAAAATATGTGAAAACATAACGCTTAAATATAGCTTACAGCATACATATCACAAATTTAATTAAGCAATTCTTCGAAATGACTTATAATAGTATTCACATTTTTTTTGTTTTAATCACTTGCTTTTTTCCATTCTCTTTCTTTTCAAGCAGTGATATAATCTCTTTCTTTCCTTGGCTGTATGTATGTTGTAATAGTACGTAGCTAATACCTGCATTAGCCATTCTTTTTCTTATCTGGTCAGAAACAAAATCTGCCAAAGGTACGAGTGATTTCTACGTATTTTTTATTATTGATAAGTAATTCGTCGACTGTGAAGTTATGAAAGGTCACGTTCTGTAGCATTATTACATCATACATCGCATCGTGAGCTTTTTGTGGATGTAGAGCGAAATTTCGAGCTGCCAGCTTTACTAAACTGCAATCTTCACCGGGAAACTTATTCCTAAAAAGTGGCAGAGTGTCTACGAATCCATCAATAACGTGGGTAAATTCTGTAACAAGACCTACATGATTGATAAGACGTATAAGTCGTGGAACATCAAAGGCACAATTATGTGCAATTAGCACGCAAGGCTTCTCTAAATCCTTTAAAAATTGGAGCAATTCGTTTGCGACTACGTGCAAAAGCTTCGCAGGTACGCTTCTTCCGTGTAAAAACAGATCGTGTCCTTCGTTGGTTAATCCATTGACTTTCGAAGCAGCTAAAGATATATTCTCGTTCGGCCTTATATATTCATTGAACGTTTTGCTCCTACATTTCATAGCAATCTGTAAGACTTCGCAAGTCAGTTTTAAACCCGCAGTTTCCAGATCGAAAAAAACCAAAGCTGTGGAGATATTGTCGTGCTCGAAATTATTTACTAAGCTTGGCAACTCAGTAGATGATGTATCGCGGTCAGTTTCTACTGCAGGCATGCTCAATAGACCGATGTGACTGCTGTAAGTTTCACCTTCGAGATGATCCCGTCTGTTTCGTAATTGAGATCTCTGTTTTCTGAGAAGTCGTCTTCGCGCTTTGAAAACCGGTGTCTTTCATCGCTTTCATCGCTTTTATCCGAGCTGATTTCGCACATCTTTCTACGTGTTTAGATAGATGTGATCCTGGACTTAATTCATAATTTTTATATACCTCTTGTACATATTTTTCGCCGTAATTTTTCTGGGCAACCGTGGATGCATATCTAAAATCAGCAGATTCGGAAAGACTATAGCAAATGGCTTTTGGCGCTTTCCTTGACATAATGCTATTTAGGCTTTCATTAGCCTGGCTCGAAGCGCCAGTCGAGAATTTCTCTGCATTATTTGCCAATTTATTAAACAGTTCTTTTAATTCTTCAAATAAACGTTCCTTTTGAAAGCCACCAAGAACGGTTGTATGTGTGTAATTTTCCGGATCCTTCGAATAATTGCACCAATCTCCGCAATTATCATGTATATTAAAAGCATGGAATGGGATGTTTCTAATTGCGGCAGCCAAATTATCCGGATTTCCTTCATTCTGGGATACAGCATATGTAAAACATCTGTGTAGATATTTGATAGCTTCTGACGTCAGCTCTTTATTAGGATTACTTCTCTTATCAATTTTGTATAACATATTTGTCTCTCGAAGTGTGGTTTTTGTCTGAGTGCTTCACAACGGAGTGATTGCATGCGTTTCTCACAGCGCAGATACTTGAACTATCATCATCACCTATAAAAACTCCAACTTGAACGTTTTGCGAGTTCAAAATCGTGCTATTAATCGCTAGTTGAGTTGCAGTATCAGGCTCCATTGCCTTGGCACTGCCGTAGAAATTTAAACGACAGTCATGTATTTCCTTCGCTTGCTCTAAATAGCATAAACGGCACTGCCTGTTTTTCGTTGCTAAATCTAAGACTTTACCAGACTGCGTACCGATCATAGCAGCGTAACCATTCAAACTGTCATACTGACGTCCTGAGCCTCGTTTGCTCCAACCCATGTCATAAGAAACGAAGATTCGTACTAAATCGTTCATCACTTCATCGGTCGATTCGTCTGACGCGTTATAGTTTTCCGAAAGTTCACTCGAATTATTGGTTTCTTTCGTTGATAGAATTAAATCTTCGGATTTTTCTATACTTCTAACTAAAAACCCACTTTGAAGATCTTGAGGCCTATATATATATATAATTGTACATTTAATAATAAATAAGAGGATAAGAATAAGGGTTAAGAATAAATTTACATACATAATTTCTACATACATACATATAATTTCTTACATTATTTATGAGTCATTTTATAATAGCCATATACAATTTGAAATTTGTATTTATATTTTTTTATATTTTATATTTTTATTGTACTTATTATTTATATTTATATATACTTTTATTTATATCATTTATATATTTATTTATATTCTATAAGCATGTAATTATAAAATTCATTATTAAAAGAATGTAAAGTTTCAAAATAAAAAGTAAATATGAAAAAACTAGATTTCATTATAAAAAAGTCTTAGATATACAATGATTATTGATTTATGCAATTTAAAATCCTGAGACGCCAAGACTTACAAAACTTTTTCTAAAAATGCTGCATTTTTTATTATTAAAGATCGTTCCAATGCTGTGGCTTCCTGACAGCTTTGTTTTGCAACTAATTCGATTATAGATCCGATCTCTCTCTCATGTCGTTTGTACGAGGTCGAACACATGTTTGGTATATTCAGACACTGCAGATACTTGTTAACAGATGTGTACCCTAATCCTGAGTGCACAGTTCCTATAAGAAAGTCGCATCGTTAGAAAATATAAATATTTTATTTAATTTTCATTTTTTATTAATAAATTATACAAGTACGCATTTATGTAAACAGAATTATAATATACAAACTTACCTAACGCTGATTTAGTGTTGACGTCGTATAGCGACTTATTTATCGGTCCAAGATGTTTAGTTCCAATCGGTACCTTATTCATTAGCAGGCAGTTTTGGCAGAGTACAGAAAATATTGAGGCTAAACCGTGTTTCTCTTCTTTTTTAATATTTCTCAGCAATAAATCCTCGTGACAGAAATTACAGCACATGTGTTGCGACATAACCTTTAGATTTATTATACGTCGCCCATCGATCACGCATTCTGTTTCTGTCTCATCTCTCGCTTTTTTTAACCGCTTTCCATTTTCTACTTGTTTTAGACGTCGATTATATGCTTCTCTGTTTGTAACTTTCCCTTCCACCTTTTCATTTTTGAGAACACTAAAATAGATATAGTCGGTGTGGTCGCGTTCTGACATCTCAGGGTTATTCGTGTATCAATGCTACCAGTTATTGAAAATGAAATGCGCGGTTGCCACATTTCAACGTGAATAATAACGTATTTGGATTTTAATTGTATAAAACATGATTTAAAATCTTATAAAATAGCTAATTAAATGTATTCCACATAATCATTTACTGAAACTCATTTATTTTACGCGACGAAAATTTGATTATTTGGAGTTGGTAGCTGTTACAAGCGCCCGTGTATAAACATGGCGTTTGCACTTTCTGCACTGTAAAGAGAGATAAATATACATTGGACATTGGAGAGAAAAAGACAAAAGATTGAAAGTACAAAAAGTGCAAGCAACGCGAACAGACACGGGATTTCCCCTCTTGCCGCCTGCCCCGCAATGACAGCAACCACCCTCCTTAAAATATTAACGTTTGTCAATTTTGAGTAATTGTTAAAAGAAGCTATAATTATAACAAAAATTAAAAACGTCGATTTTTATATATTTAATTCATCATCTAGAGTTTTACACTTGATTCTAATTTGTTTATTAACAATATTGTAAAGAAAATAAATTTTGGTTGCAATTTATTAAATTTTGATCTGCATTAAGAGTAACTTTTTAAATTGGAGATATATTTTAATGAGTATAATAATATATTATAACAAAAATAATAAAATCTTACATAATATATATGTAAATGATATTTTTAACATACCATGGAGATAACAAATTGCATCTGCAAGAGATTCTAATGTGACTTCTCCTTCTGATTGTGAGTTGTAAGCACATTTATGATTTATCTTGGAATCTATTTTACATCCACTTAAACAATTTTTTTCATTACTTTCTGAAGCAATTGTAGACGTTAATTTTGGCATTTCCGTCAAAAGATGAGAACTCTCTTGTAAAGGTATTCTCTTACATTCTTTATAACTTTTGTGTGTACTTTTTTATTTCATGAGGAACACTTTTCGAACACCGTTGTTCATTAATACAAGATAATGTTTGATGTTTGACTTTTTCATTCATTTTATCAGGTAATGGCTGACGTGCGGATTTGCTTATTACATTTGTTAATTTTGGAATGGGTGGTAACGTTTGCACCTTATACCTTTTCTCTATCATATTTTCTTTATCAGATTCCTCAAAATATTTAATTGGTTTTTTTAATCGTTTTCCCTTCCCTTTTTCTTCAATATCTGAGTATAATGTGGCATTAGGATTCTTGCTTATTTTTACTATAATAACATTTTCATCCCCTGATCATAGTTTTCTGAAAAAAATCATGAATTTCAGTTATAATATCAAGAATAAAATATTAGAAGAAAAATTATATACAAAAAATTATCTCGCGCGTTATAAAATTTACCTATATTTTCTTCTATCTTTTTGATGGAAAAACAATTCCACTTAAAATCAGGTTTTGCGCAATATTTTGCTAATTTACATATTATTGCACGACTTTCATGCATAGGATAACATGATGTTCCTCTCGTAATCCACGAAGATGGAATAAGGTCGTGAAAACCTTCATCAATTTCTTTTTCGATATCAGTTTCAAAATAAACTATAGACCACTCTGCCTCATCATCACTACTATTCTCAGTATGCTTTCTTGCGGTATGGATTAATTTTTCATTAATAATAATATTATCGTTTGCAATATCTACATTTTCTTTCGTAATTGTTTCCTCCGAATTGTCCATTGTAATTGCCCTGAAGATACATAAAGACCATATATAATGTATAATTACATATAAATTACATTAATTATTGAACACATAACATTCTGAACAGTATTTTGTAATGATAGTTGCTTTCCATTTACATCAAAACTCAGATAATTCTCACTTGTGACGTCATAACTCAGTTGAATGCACGTTCCTTTTGAAGCTGAGAAAGTGAGATTCAACTGAGTTTCTGCACACGATCGAGACCGTGTGCTTTAGTGAGTTTAATAGACTCACATTAAAAGTAAGGTTATGAACCTGTATTATTGTGGCGGGACGTCGTTATGCTTTAAAAACTCACGATTACTCACGATACAATTTACAATGCTAGATTTAAGATTATTGAGAATATTTTCTCACTTGCGCGTTCCTTTTACTCACTGAACCAATGACGTCATATCTGAGTATAAAATACTCACATAACTGAGTGACTCAGTATCACTTGAGTGTAAAAGGAAAGCAACTAATATTAACATGTATTATGTAATGGGAAAAGTTAAACATAATTATTTATATAAGGAGTCATTTATAAGTACAAATTATAAGTATAAAAATT
Organism: Prenolepis imparis; assembly: GCF_030444845.1. Taxonomy (NCBI): domain Eukaryota; kingdom Metazoa; phylum Arthropoda; class Insecta; order Hymenoptera; family Formicidae; genus Prenolepis; species Prenolepis imparis. Next base: position 2,654,632 of record NW_028141166.1, on the reverse strand, counting down.
GTTATATACCAGATGCCCTGTTATAAACACCCATATAATAACATGCATGTTTTAAAAACATCTGAAAGACGTCTAAAAGACATCATTTTTTCAGATTTCTTTTAGACGACTTTCATAGATATATTTAAATCATATGCGTGTGTTGTTTGGATACTTATGCAGTACTGACAAATTATTGATATACACATACATCATTGAGTTTAGCAAAAAGTAATATCAATAAAACACATAAAACAATTAACTGGTCATATTCCAATTTTATGCAACAGTAACTAAAACATATAGACAAAATTTACTGATTTATATTAGATAAAGTGCTTCCAAATAGAACATCATATTTAATTAATAACATCAATTTAATTAATTACATCAATTTTAATACAACTAAAAATTTATGTAATTAATGCAATTAAAAATCATTCATTTAAAGGTTATTAAAAGTTATAATTTAAATATAGAATATAATTTTTAATATTTGTTGATTTGTAAATAACAAAAATGACATGTAAAATTTAAATAAATTTAGAAATTAAATTTATAAAACATATATTTACTTTATAAAAATTTCATAAATATATTATATGCGCAGCAATTTTCCTCAATCAATTATATTTAAAAAGAATATCAAAATATGACTTAATACAATTAAGTAACTAATATTTCTTATTTTATAAATTTCTTTTTTTAAATTTTATAATTTTCTCTAAATTTTCTAAAGTTTTTTAATTTGTTCATATTTTAATAATCTTATTATAAACAAATGAAGATTACACAACTTGTAGATAATGAATCTCTTATAACGAATTTTTACCTGAGGTTTTTTTATTGCATGCAACGATGATACAGAAGCATATTATATATATATATATATATATATATATATATAATAAAAGATATATGAAGATCTATAATATATATGTTGATTAATTAAAACGTGTCACAGTGTAAAATAGACGAAACAACATAGCCATTTTTGTATGGCAATTGTACATATTTTGTGGTAATTTGTGACAATGGCCACTTCTTGAGATTAGACAATTTGCTAACTTTAAATACCCCTACGCAGGAACTCTCCGAAGGTATAGTATAAAAATCACATTTGTCAATAAATTCTCTACCAATAACAATTGGAAGCTGCAAATGCTTACAAAAAGCTATATTCTCAATTTGAATAATTGTTCCGGCAGTAGTACCACAGCAATTATTGGGACTTTGGTTTATTATTTTGAATTTTGCAAGAGCAACACCACGATACTGACGCGTACAACCTGATAATACTGGACCGGTACAATGAGGGCTAAAGAACTTTGGAAATTGACTCTCTTGGTCTGTTGAATAATTAAACTCAAATGACATTAATTCTCCAACTCGTCCGATTTGTTCAAGTGGCTTACTACGTCCTCTGACTTTTCTTTTGATATTCTGCATATAATTTTCAAAGGGAAATGCAGGTATCGTATGCAAGGAGAAATCATCTAATTTGTCGACAAAATAATCAACATCATCAACTATATGAATGTTGTTATGGAAATTATGAGTAATAAAATTTTGATTGTACAATATTGCAGTCGATTGAACAAAATGTTTTAAAAGAGCTTTGGCAAATTGACGAAGTTCTTGTTTTTTACAAAGATTTGGATTTAATAAAATTCTCATTGCAAAATGAAATTCCAAAAAATGAATATATTTTTCATCGCTTAGAACATTTTTCAGAACAATATGCCCTATATACAGAAAAAATAATCTAAATTCCGTTGCTTTCCACCGTAAAACAATGTATAGCTCTCTAGGTTTTCTTGCAAACTCTCTAGGAATATAGCATTGAAATTGAACAAGAAGATTTGATACCAATTCAATTTGAGCAGCCGAAAATCTATGAGGAATTGCTCCTTTGCACCACATATTCATTATCATTGAACGCATAACGCCAAGACATTCCAGATGCATATAATCAAGAACAAAATGATGTACAAAATCTAACCCTGCAATATTAGTAAGAGGAGTATCTCTACGACGAAACATCGGATTTCTCCATTGTAGAAAATCCTCACAAGTGCGAGCAGGACTCTCTAAATCAATAAAGATTCGTCGATTGTCTGATGTAACACCGTGAACAATGCACCTAGTGCAGGAATAAAAACCAGTATGCGATACTATTCCCATTACCAAACTTTTTGCTGGGACATCGCAAACAAAATATACACCATCTAACTGTGCAATGTGATTCTCAAATTGAAGGCCATTCTCATGCAGACTGATAATTTCTGAAATAAAATCTTTAAAGTAATCTTCTAAATTTGTAGGTTTTTCTTGACCGTAATATATTCCTATAGGAAACACTTTGTTACGTAATTCTGGAATGGATACTACAGTGCATAATATAGGATACACTTGATTAGGCGAGCTTTTGAACAGAGGTAATCCATCAATATTTATTAATAACTTAAAAGAATCAATGGTTTTCAAATTCTTAGGAATAATTTTTAATAATTGTTTTTGTAATCCAATGTGAATATAATAGCCAGAATCAACAACTTTTTAAATTAATTTTACTTCTGTTTTCAATAATGTTCGTGCATCGACAGAGAATGTGGATTCTGATTTATCGGCAAAACATTCGTGATTCTCTTTTAAACCGTGAAGTAAATCTGAAATAGCTTTGTGAGTTATATTATGCTTTAAAGCTCAATCGTGAATAAATTTTAGTATTTTTGAATTGTTGTTAGACTGAGAACTGCTCGAATTAGATGGTGAATGTGGAAGATTTTCAGAGTCGTCATCTAAAGTATTATCTTGTCTACAATTTTCATTATCCCAATATTCAAAATCAGAGTATTCAGAGCATTGAGAGTGTTCAAAGCATTCAGAGTCTTCAGAGTCTTCAGAGCATTCAGAGTGTTCAGAGCATTCACAATTATCAAAATGTTCAGAATGATGAATAAGTTCGGAAGACTGAGAAAGTTCAGAATGATGAGAATGATGAGAAGGTTCAAAATCATTAGAAAGTCTGAATTCTTCTTGAAGAGAAAGAAAATCTGGTATTTCGGAACTATTACTTGTAAGCAATGAAATATGTGATTGCGGAATATGCTCATCAAATTCCATTGAAGAATCAGTTGAATTTGGTTCTACATTCTCAGCATTCTTCAGATTCCGTATTTTGGCTCTCTTGGAAAGCTTATAAAAAAGTATATCTTTTCGCACATATTCTTGAAAAAACTAGAAATATATTTAATAAATATAAGGTTTGTTATTTTAATCTCCTTAAGCAAATATACGGGTGGAGTTCCGAATAGGTGAACCCTCCGATTTTTTTGAAACTACACTATTTTTTGTATTTTTGAACGCTGATTACGAATATGATAATGAAAATTTGCGACAAGGTCATTTTCAAGGTCAAAACTCAAAAAAACTGAAAAAATATAACTTTTTAGATATTATTTCGATAAATATTGATGTAAGAAAAACATGTTTCAAGTAAAAGTTGTAGTTCTTGTAAAAATACATCATTTATGTTGTATACATTTTTTGCGTAAAACTGAAAGTTTTCGAGAAAATCGATGTTGAAGACTAAAAACGGCGGGTGAAGTTCCGATAAGTGCTCACCTCTGATTTTTTTGAAACTCAGTATTCTTACGTATTTTGATGCACTGATTACGAATATCATAGTGAAAATTGGCGCATCTCTCATTTTCATAGTGAAAATCATGAAAAACCCATAAAAATTTTAGATCTTACAGAGAAAAACATTTTATGTCCTATTAATTCTTACCGTACGAGTGATAGTTTTCAACAAAAACGATGGAATCTAAATCTTATATCTGTTCTCCCATCTAAGCATGTACTTTGCAGTACATATACGATTCCACATGGGTTTACAACTTTCCACGCAGAGCGAGGTTCCACGCAAACCTATTTGTCTAGTTTTTCGGTAGTGGAGCCCCCCGCAGGGGGGCGGAATCCACTGTTTCCACGCATACACTTTTCCACGCGAAGCGAGGTTCCACATGGGTTTCTGATCATTTGTGTGAATTTATGTGGCGTCGTCGACTTCGACGATTGGGTCAAGATCTTTTCAAGCAATTGCTTATCGATATTAAAAGATGTTATCCGGGAAAGGAGTAATATATTTAGCGTTTTATAAATAGTTCTGAAAAATAAAAAAGCGTTAAAAAATCCAATTAAAAATGTAAAAAAAAATTCAAAAAATATAAAAAAATTATTTAAAAATATTAAAAATATAAAAAAATTATAAAAAAATATAAAAATTATAAAAAGAAAAAAATGGAGTCAGTTCTTTGTCACGTCCTTGTCGTTGACTCCGGGTTCGGCTGAGAACGAAGAATATATTGATGTTTGAGAGGGTTTTTCTTATCTAATTTTTTTCGAAAACTATCAGTTTTACGCAAAAAATTTATAGAACATAAATGATGTATTTATATAAGAACTGCAACTTTTATTGGAAACATTTTTTTGTTACATCAATATTTATTGAAATAATGTCTAAAAAGTTATATTTTCTCAGTTTTTTTGAGTTTTGACCTTGAAAATGACCTTGTCGCAAAGGAGGATGGGTAAAATCACCGGATTTTGGCCCAAGCGATGGAACCTTTTTTATGCATGTTTTCTTATATTTTTGGATGTGTTGAATTCAAATCAAACGTTATTTTCAAGGTGCACCGATGGGAAAATATTGAAAATCGCATTTAAATTGAAGTTCTCTTAGCATGACCCTTCGTCGTACTTATTTGGAATTGTGCTTTGAACAGCTTGAGTTTGGTCACGATGAGATTTTCTGTAACATATTACGTATTCAAACATATTATCACTTACATGACGATATGATGATCTTGCTTTTTTAGCTAAGCTCACGCCACAAATGTTACAATCTTATCCATTCCAATCAATAAAAAAATGAAGAAATATATTATATTACCGCGCCGGAGTAATTATTGCCGGAAAATATGAAAAGATAAATCTAAGCGCTCTAATAAAAATAATTTTTTTTTTTAATAGAGCCGAATTTGACTGTAAGTCAGTCTAAATGTGAGAATAAAACTAATTTTTTTCTGAAATATCCCAATAGTATCTTGTGTGGCAAGTGTGGAAAACAATGAATTACGTCGCGCGTGAAGTTGTAGCACAAGCCGAAGGCACGAGTACGAGTGTGAATGTATCTGTATCATAAGCTGAGGCGAATGAGGCAACTTCACGCGCGACGTAATTCGTTGTCTTCCGCACATGCCACATACAATATTTTTTGTAATGCTTGACTTTTAACACACACACACACACACACGAGATGAGATAGCCGCCACGTTTACGTCATTAATCTCGGATTATGCTAAGAGCAGATCTGCAATTTAAATGCGATTTTCAATATTTTCCCATTGGTATACCTTGAAAATAACGTTTGATTTCAGCACATCCAAAAATATAAGAAAACATGCATAAAAAAGGTTCCATCGCTTGGGCCAAAATCCGATGATTTTACCCATCCTCCTTTCATTATCATATTCGTAATCAGTGTTCAAAAATACAAAAAATAGTGTAGTTTCAAAAAAATCGGAGGGTTCACCTATTCGGAACTTTATCCCTTATTGATATTGATATTTTGTAAATATATAAACGTGTGTATCTGTGATTTTCCGCATATATTCCGTTCTCTTCTTTCTTTGCTCGACACACGTGGCCAACGAGGTTCTGATGAGTGGCCAACCGACAAACGACAAAAGACAAAAGACTTCATCGTAGTAGTTATAGCTTTGTCACTAAAGTAGGTTTCTGTGTACGCGGCGAATGCGCAACGGCGGACGAATTATATAAAAGGCGGGAAATGAAAACTGATTTTATTTTTAATATGGAATAAATAAATTTTATAATTAGTTGTTAATAAACGTTGTTAATAAGTGTTTTCTATATACAAAAAATTGTATTAATTATATACTTACTTTTTAGCTTTTTATATACTTACTTTTTAGTTTTTTATATATTTTTAAATTTTTAAAAATCAATTATTATCAATACACTTTGCATATATTCACTTATATTACACTTTATCATATTCACTCATATTACACTTTATCAAAAATATAAAATATTTATATGTATGTTCTAATTCTAATATTCCATATGAATTATACTCTAATAATCGGTTTATTTATCAGACATATATAGTTTATATAGGCATATATACGTCACATATATAAATATTTTAACAAATCTTATATTTTATGCAATTAATATAAAATAGAGATTTAATAAATATTACATAAATGTTTTTCAAATTATTATTATTGCCAATAAATAATTAACGTGAAAATTGAGGCTTTCGGTTCTGGAAAGTGTGAGAGTGACAGGGCTGCGTTCGGAAACGTCACCCGAGTGCATTCCCTCTCTTTCTATATCACTGACTGAGAGAGAAATGATATAGAAAGAAAGGGAATGCACTCAGTGACGTTTCCGAACTCAACCCAGGTGTGAGAACGTGTGGTCGGAATTTTGTGAGAGGGTGACGGTTAGAGTGAGAGGAGAGTGAAAGAGTTGTGTGTGGGCTGTAAGAGAGGAAGAGGGGAGTAGATATTGATAAGGGGGAGAGGTGAGAAGTGGAGGCTACGGAGTTAGAAGAGGGAGATTCAGTGGAGGTTAAGTGCCAGAGAGGCACGTGGCGGTGGGAGTGTAGCGGAAAAGTGTAGTAGGGTAGCAGACAGGTGTAAAGTCACTAGGCTAGGGACATAGTGACAGAGTGGAAGAAGTTTAAGGCATAGAACACAGGGGAAGATAGACGGGATAAAGAGTAAAGAATCGGAAAAACAGAGAGTAGGTAGATATGAGTGAAGTAGACAGGGAGGAAAAGCTAATGGAGGGTGAAGAGATGAAGAAGCGGAGGGAAGAGGGGAGGAAAAAAGTAGGGAGGCCGAAAAAAGTAGAAGAATTGGGCAAAGAGAGGAGGAGTAGCATGGGGTGCATAGAGGACTATGTGAAGAGGAAGAGGGAAGGGACAAGGGAGGAGGAAGGAGAGGAGGAGGAATGGGCTCTGAGAAGAAGTAAAAAGGTAGATAGGTTACAAGAAAGGGGGGCAGGGGAGGAAAGGGAAGGGCTCTATATCATGATAAGGGGATGGGGGAACAAATCATGGAGAGGCTCAGTGAGGAGCTAGGGAAGATGAGAGTAGAGATAAGGCAGAGGGACGAGAAATGGAAAGAGGAAAAGAGAGAGATAGATCAGAGAATTCAAAGTTTAGAGAAAAGATTGTTAGAGATGGAAGCCAAGTTAGAAAAGGTGGAAGAGAAAAGAGGGGGGGGAGGTAGAGAGAAAGGGTGGGGGCGGATATAGAGAGTTGGAAGAGGCGGTAGTGGACAGGATGAAGGGTAGAAGATGGTAGAAAGATGGAGCTAAAAGAGAGAGAAGAAAGAAGGAACAACATTGTGATCCGTAGGTTGGAGGGAGGGGAAGGGGGGTTAAGAGAGAGAATAGATAGAGTAATGAAAGAGATAGGAGTGAAAGTAGATTTAGAGTGGGTTAGAAAAGTGGGAGGAAGAGAGGGGAGAGAGGGGGAAATGGTGATAGCGAGACTAGGAAATAGAGAGCAGAAAAGACAAGTAATGGAGAGAAAGAAAGGTCTGAGGGGAAAGATGACTAGAATAGAGGATGACCTAACGTGGGGAGAAAGAAGGATGAGGTGGAAAATAGAAGAAATTGCGGAAGAGGAAAGAGGGAAAGGAAATAGAGTGTGGACGGGATATGGAAGAATTAGGATAAATGAGATATGGTGGAAATGGGATGAGGAGGAAGGCAGACTAAAGAATTGGAAAGGAGAATGTAGGGGAGGAACGGTAGAGAAGGGGGAAGAAGAGACCGGAAAAGTGAGGGCCTAGAGAAAGCAATTAAGGGAAAAAGGATAAAAGGAACAAAAGGAGGGAAGGGAGAGGAAAATGGAAGGAGAGGGAGAGTAGAAGAGAAGATAGAGGTGGGTAATAGAGAGTGGGGTTGGAAGGGGAGGGAAGAGTGGAGGGGGTGGAAAGTGGGGTTCTGGAATGTGGCGGGGATCAGGAATAAAGGAGAAGGTTTCTGGAGAGAGGTGAAAAAATGGGAGGTAGTTATTATGGTGGAAACCTGGGTGGATGAGAAGGGCTGGGATAAAGTTAAGAGGGTTTTGCCAAGAGGATACAGGTGGGAGAAGCAGTACGCGAAGAGGAGGAATAAAAAAGGAAGAGCGATGGGAAGGATGATTATTGGAATTAAGAATGAGGGAAAGGTTGACGAAGTAATGAGGGTAGAAGAGAGAGGAGAAGGGGTAATGGCGATAGAGGTGAGGGTGGGAGGAGAGAGGTGGAGAATAGTGGGGGTATACGTGAATGGGGATATGGAGAGGAAAATGGAGATAATGAAAGACTGGTTAGAAGATCAGGAGGAAGAAGGACGGACAATGATAGGTGGAGATTTTAACGCGAGGACGGGCACACTAGGAGGTAGGAGGGAAGGGGGTGAGGAGGAGGAGGAGGAGGAAAGGAAGTCAAAAGACAGGAAATGGAATAAGGAGGGAAAAATGCTAGTGGAAGGGCTGGAGAAGGTAGGGTGGGGAATCCTAAATGGAAGCATAAGGGGGGATGAAGGGGGTGAGTTCACCTATACGGGTGGGAGGGGAGAATCAGTGATAGATTACGTGATAGGGGAGGAAAAGGTGAGGGATAGAGTGTTAAAAATGGAAGTAGGGGAAGGTGTGGAATCGGATCACCATCCGCTGATTGTGACGCTAAAAAGGATAGAGGATGGAAAGAGAAAGGTAGGAAAGAGAGAGAAAGAGGAAAGAGGGGGAAAATGGACAGAAAGAGGAGGGGAAAGAATTAGGAGTAGGATGGATTGGGGGGAAAGGGGGGACGAGGATATGGATGAAGAGTTGGAGAAAAGAGAGAGACAGATAAGAGAGGATTTAAAGGAGGGAGAAAAAGAGAATGAGGAAAGGAGGAAGAGGGGATGGTGGGATGAGGATTGTGAGGAAAAAAGAAAAGAGGTAAGAAGAATCCTGAGAAGATGGAGAAGTTTAGGAGGGGGTGGAGAAAACTACAGGAAGATAAGGGCGGAATACAAGCTGTTGTGTAGAAAGAAAAGATTAGAGGAAAATGAGGCGTGGGTTAGGGAGGCGAAGGAGGCGAGGACGGAGGGAGAGGTATGGAAGATAGTGAATAGGGAAAGGAAGAGGTGGAAGAAGGTGAATGAAGGAATAGAGGAGGTGGAATGAAGGGAGTATTTTATGAGGTTGTTGGGAGGAGTAGATGGTAGAATAGTGAAAGGAATGAAAGGTAGAGTGAGGGAAGAGAGGGATATAGGGAGTGAGGAGGTAAGGAAGGTGGTGGAGAAGTTGAAAAAAGGAAAGGCAACGGGGGCAGACGGGATTCCGAATGAGGTGTGGAAGTATGGTGGGGATAGGATGGAGGAGTGGATGTGGGAGTTCTGCAACAAGGTTTGGAAGGGGGAAGGGTGGCCAGAGAAGTGGAAGGAAGGAATAATAGTGCCATTAGTTAAAAAGGGAGCGGGGGATAAAATGGAGGACTATAGGGGAATAACTTTGATGCCGACGCTGTATAAGGTCTATGTAGGAGTACTAACGGAGAGGCTGAAGGAGGAGGTAGAAGAGAAGGGAATGATTCCACCGAGTCAGACAGGATTTAGAAAGGGGATGGGGGTGATTGACAATATATATGTGCTAAATTATTTAGTGAACAGGCAAATAAGTAGGAAAGGAGGAATGGTAGTAGCAACATTCGTGGACTTGAGAGCGGCTTTTGACTCGGTGGACAGGGAAGTGCTAATGAAGGCGATGAGGGAGAGACGGGTTAGGGAAGGGTTGAGAAACAGGATAGAAGAGGTGTATAGGGAAACAAAAAGCAGAGTGAGGGTAGGAGGGAAAATAGAGGAGAATTTCTGGACGGCGGTGAGGCAAGGGTGCCCAATGAGCCCGCACCTGTTTAATTTAGTGTTGGCGGATGTAGAGGAGGTATTAAGGAAGGGGGGATGGGGTGAGGTAAAGCTGGGGGAGGAGAAGGTCTATTGTTTAGCGTATGCAGATGACATGGTGCTGTTGGCGGAAAATGAGGAAGGGATGATACACATGTTGGGGAAGCTAGAGGGGTATATCGATAAGAAGAAGCTGGAAATTAATGTGGGAAAGATAAAGGTGATGAGGTTTAGAAAAGGGGAGGAATGAAGAAGGTGAAATGGAGGTGGAAGGGGAAGATAATGGAGGAGGTGAGGGAGTTTACGTATCTAGGATATAAATTGAAATATAATGGGGGGCAGGAGGCACATGTGAAAGAAAGAGTGAGGAAGGCGGGGGCGGTAATAAGGCAGGTCTGGGGGATTGGTAAGAGAAGGTTTGGAAGTGACTGGGAAAAGAGAGTATGGCTGTGTGAAAGATTGGTAGGAACGGTGCTAGAATTTGGCGCGGAAATATGGGGATGGAAAGAAAGAAGGGAGGTGGAGGCGATGCAGGAAAGGTGGATTAGATGGACGCTAGGGGTGGATTGGTGTACACCGGGATACATGGTAAGAGATGAAGTAGGGAAAGACAAGTTCAGATTAGTGGCAGGAAAGAGGGCGGTGAAGTTCGAGAAGAAACTGGAAGAGGGGAGGGGGGACTGCTGGCTAGGAAATGTTTTGAGGAAATGAAAAGGAGGATTAGGGAAGGAAACGAGGTATCGGGATGGGAGCGAGAAAGAAGGGAGTTTTTTGAAGAGAAAGGGAAGGAAGTAAGAGAAATGGAGGAAAGAAGAGAAAGGGGTGAAGAGGTGTATGAGGGATGGGAGCAGCGGGATAGGGAGCTGCAGAAAGAGGAAAGGTGGGGGAAGATTACAGAGTCGAGGTATAATAAATGGTATGGAGAGATTAAAGAGGAGGGGGTGCCTGAATATCTAAGGAAGGGTTGGGGGGAAAGTAGGTGGAGGAGGATGATCAGATTTAGGATGAATAATGAGATGAAAGGGACGAGGTACTGGGAAGAGGAAGAGAAGAAGAGGTATAGGGTGTGTGGGGGGAGGAGGAGACGTGGGAACATGTGCTGGGGGAATGTGAGGGATGTAGAAGGGAAGGGAACTGGTGGGAGAGGATGAGGGAGATCTTGGAACAAGGGGGAGAGGGAGAGTGGTGGTTGAGGGAGTTAGAAGCGAAAAGGGGTGAAGGGAGGGAGGATAAAGATAAGGGAAAGAAGGAGATGGATGGGAAAATGGAAGGGTGAATGTGGAATGTGGAGAAAATGAGAAGGAACTGGAAACCGATGCGTTAATTAGTTAGGGACAGCGCTCTCTCTCTCTTTGAAGAAAGATAGATAGGGTAGGCTAAGTCGTAGATGCGAGCGAGAAGTAGAATTAAGTAATTGCGGCGTGTGGTTGTGACAAGTGATATGAGCGGCGTATGTAGAAATGTAAAGATGAGGGGGAAGAGAGCAGGAGGAATGTAAGAGTTGTAATTGTAAGAGGTTCGGGAACGCTCCTCACAAAAGCGCCTTCAATCCCCAAGGGGGAGAATAAATCTATCTATCTATCTATCTATCTAATTAACGTGAAAATTAATTTTAATAAATGTTAAATAAACATTATATTAATATTTTTTTAATTGCTATTTCAAACAAATATTTAATATAAAATAAATATTTAATAAATATTAAATGAATATTATTTTTGCAATCTGTTGTACAATGTACAATTAATAAAAAATAAATATTAAAAATACATTTTAAAAATATTGTCTGCTCATTAGGTTAATGTTTTTCAAATCATTATTGCCAATAAATAATTAATGTGAAAATTAATATTAAATAAATGTTAAATAATCATTATATTAATATTTTTTTTATAAATTACTATTTTAAACAAATATTTAATGTAAAATTAATATTTAATAAATATTAAATAAACATTATTTTTTCCAATCAGTTGTACAATGTATAATTCACGAAAAATAAATATTAAAAATACATTTAAAAAATATTGTCTGCTACTTGGGTCGATCAACTGCTGAATATCGTTTGGTCCTTGTTCAACAGCTTGCAACATTGATAAAGTTTTAGATCGTAACATAGTAATAAAACCGCCAGAAACAAATTCAGAAATAAGTTCAATTATTTCCTGCACATGAACTCTGTTTAAGGTATGTTTCGAAAATAGTCAATGCCGAAACCGAATATTAATTTCGAAATTATCGATACCGCAGGGAACGAGAGAAGCTAACAGCGCTCGTTCTTCTTTTTTTTTCCTGTTTCCTTGGTTTTATTTTATTTTGCTTTCCGGGGACTTTATGCTCGGCTATGCTGACGGTTGGTTTACTTTTTAAGAGTTCTGTGTTACGATTAAGTATTTCCTGGGCATCTACCAAATCATCTTACGGATGATATTCCGGGTATAACCCTTGCCGTTGCCAAGTATTGCCGTAAAGTATTGCCATATTCAATTGAGGGCAGCTACAAAATACTTGAGGGTCAGAGCGATCTTCGCTCGACAAGCGTCGTAGTGAAATCCGACATTGAGACATTTGAGACGTGCCCAGTTAACGATATAATTTCTGTCCACCATTGGGGCATTTACTTTACCACGAGGGTACGGAAAGGAGAAGGAACATTACACGGCTCTGATCAAGCCTAATCTCCTTCGAGGTAATCGAGTCATAGTTGACTCGTTGACTTTTAAACCATTCTTTATTGTGACTGCCGAAAGGTAACTGAGTCAATATACGACTCTTATTCTATTGTATACCGAGTTCACGCAAAGTCAGTACTTAATACGATACGAATTTTTTAACATATGTGATTACATGATTACCGTATTATATTTGTGGAATTTATGTATAATACAACATTCATTTTATATGTATTATAATTCTGAGTTTTAACTACAAAGTTTATTTCATTCTGAGTTGAGATATCTTATTATGATTTGCATTGAGTTTTGATTTGAATATTTTAGCCGAAATAATACTGTTTATTCCTAGCTATATCTGTATTGGTTTATCTTCAGGTTGTATAACAATCATTCGTAAAATACCGTGTTTAATGTTCATTCACATTATCTAAACCTCTTAATATTGTTTATAAAATCTTTGAGAAATATTATTATTGCAATATAAGCATATTTACCTTTTGTGTGTTAACAAATTCCAACAATTTTAGTCCTTTTAATTCTAGTATCTATACAATACTAATACTACATGTCAATATAATTAATATAGATGTTTTGAGTTCACAATTTCAATGTATATATAAATATATATCAATTCAATGTTATGTAACAAATTAAATGATTTATTACTTTAATACTTTTTCCTTGTGTATTTCTAATCACTTATTTATAGGTCATTCTAATTAAACATTTTCAGACTTTTTATTAAATAAGCTCGACACGGAAACCAGATCCGAAACAGTATTGAAACAAGGTATTAGAAGCATATAATTTAGCAATTAAAGCTCTTGATGATTCAAATATAGCTTTCTTGAAATCAAGAGCAGTAATAACAACATTATGCCTATCTCCAATTTGATAGTTTTGATTATTATCAATTTGTTCAAAGGCATTTCTCATATTAAAGTTTAATGCTAAATTTTCATTAACTTCCGCCAAATGCTCCTGATGAAGAGCCTGTAATGGCATTTCATTAAGCATATGAACATAATGTATATCTTTCAAATGTTTTCTGAAAGCTTTTATCGAATTACACTGCCGGGAGCAATCATTTTGAGCACATTTATATACACTAAAAACATTATAAGAATGAATTATTTGCAAATGACAGGACAATGCTTTAATAGAAGGTAACTGAAAATGGCAGTCTTTACAAATATACATTATTTTTTAAATAAAAGTTCTACGTGTAATAAAAATTTTAAATTTAATGAAAGTTCTGTAACTTAAAACGAAAGCATGGAATAGCATTAAGTACTACATTTTATTTAAAATCAATCCTTTCAAGGAACTTAGTAGATTTGTCGCTCGAAGAATATTATTATCCTTTTTAAGATATAATCATAAAAATACTTTTGGATAAAAAGCCATACTGCTTGGCATTCCTCTTGGTATGCAGCGTCCAACGCATGAAATGCCTTGAAACATGTGTCCAGAGCTTTCAATAGAGTACGAAGCTCATATCGTACAGAATCTATCTGAACATAACTAGCGGTAATATTCGATAAAGAGGGTGCAATAATTACTAACGTCGACTGTAAGTTCAAGCCACGATTTGCCAACCATTCACTATGTGCCTTGACTTGACGATTCAAATCCCCTGGAACCTGTAAAAACATTTTTGAAAATTCAAGTACTTAATTATATTATAATAAAATAATATATATCATAAATGATAATTACAAGGACATGGAGAATAAAGGCCTTCCTGGCTTCTGCGACAGATGGCATGCGTACACTCGCACCTCTTGTTCTTTTACAACAAAGTGATGGAAGTAAATATAATAAAATTACATCAATTTTTTGTCTGAAAAAATATAACTGTTAAAATAAAATAATAAATTATATATCGATAAACAAAAAAAAAATTGTCGCAAATATCAATCTTTTTATAAATACTTATATCTGTAACAGTCAAATCTGCAATAACTGTCTGCCATACTCATATGATTTAGCAATCTCAGCCTTCAAGAGATTAATCAAAACTTCTTTAGTTGAATCCCACTTGGATATCAAACCATCTTCTCTCCCAGGATATAATTCTTTAAAATCTTGCTGAATCTGCAAATTAATTGACTCGGCGTGTTTGAATTTGAAAAAGAAGAAAACGAAAAGGAAAAGAAAGAGCATCACAAAATTCAAAATATGTAAATTTAATTTTTTTACCAGTAGATATCCATTAGGCAGTGCAAGAACGGGCCAATTCTTGAAATAATCATTTACTAAAGCATCAAACTCTTGCTGAACAAAAGATGTTGCCCTTTGCTGCAATATCGGTCTGGTTTCTCTGAAATACTGAAAGCGCAAAGGATGTGTCACTGACCAACTGCGCAAAAGTTCAGGCCAAGACTCAATATTGTCATACTTTAAATAAGCAATTGCAGTTTTTATTGCAGAGTCGTTTGGATCACAACTTCCTTAAAAATATTAGAAAAGTGATGACAACTTTCTCTGTAAGGTCTTATTGAGTAATTAAAAAATGTTATAAATTCTTTTATCTTCTCTTAATTGCTTCTTTTTTTATGTATATTATATATATATTGATTTATAATTATTATCTGAAAACTTTGCAGGATGAGAAAGTCGAGTTTCACTCGGGACAAAAGAAGATTCAGGAGATGTTGCCCAAGTACCAGCAGATTTTTTCTTAATTTGATATTTAATATTCTTTATTTTATCGGGGAGTTTTCCTGATGCAGTTTTATGTTTGCCTACTGGCGGATAATAATACGACTCCTGCATTTTTAACAAAAAGAAAGACATCCATTAACAAAAAAAAATCAAGAAAAATTAATTGAATAAATATCATTTTATAAAAAAATTTTTTTTTTTTATAAATTTCACCTTAGTTTCATACGGAAACAACTCACACAGCTTAATTGCTGCAATGTTATATTCTGAAGCTGTTGGCCTATTAAAAAAAAAACAAAAAAGAAGATAAAATTCAAATTGTTTTCATTTCAGAAGAGCTAAGAAAACTAATACTTACAAGTGATTCAACTGAAGGATGGCATTAGCTACAGCTTCAGTTATGGCAGAACTATCTAAATCAGTGAGCATTCCTCTTTTTTTAAAATTTTGAAGAGCGGCATTACTTTTTAAGGAGTGATTCTTTAGAAGTTTCTCGAAGTTCTAAAAGTATAGAAAATACAAAAAATAAAAAATGATTATCACTGAATATAAATGACAGATCTATTTAAATGAACATCTGAGAAGTTTCAAATTAAACGTGAGAATAATAAGCTAAAATAAAAATTACAAACCAAAATTGTTAATTCTTCTAATGAATTAAAAGATAAGATATGTCGGCTCTGTTGCTGTGTAGGATTTTTTTCAGGTACTTTAGAATCTTCTGTACTGCATGCAGTTAAGAAATAATCGCGAGAGAGACTTGAGATCAGAGAATGATTGAGAGAACACTGAATTTAACGTAACAGAGTTTTATTCTAAGTAACAGATTAGTAATAATGAACAAATTTAATTGTGAGAGAACAGCGAGAGCGAAAAGCGTACGATGTATTCACTGACAAGCGAACGTTGACTCTGGCCCTTTGTTCGGGAAAAGATATCAGTGAAGGTCTCACATATTATGATCGTCGACCAGCTGATTTGACAACAGCATGGTGCGGCGAGGTGCGCGGTGAGACGCGAGAGAGTCGCGGCGAGACGCTCGAGACGCGGAAAAAACATAAATATGTCTCGGCAATACATCGATCAGCTGCGATACGAAAATAGACATACAGACGTGATATATATTTAAATTGAAATAAAGTATCTTAACACATGCACTTTCAAGTTTTATCTTCTTGAATCGCTCTTTTTTATTTTCTTGGACCAAATCAAGATTTGAAACAGATGGTGAGGATAGCTCTTCTAAATCTAATTTTTTATCAACAGAATAATTCTGGAAAAAATAAAAATAATTTAAAATTAATAATAATTATAATAAATTAAAATTAATATTTTTAATTCATTTAAATTAATAATAATAATAATATTAATAAATTTAAAACTCTGATATGAAAATGGACATCTTTCGAATTAAGTGAAAAATTCTTCCATGATAGAAAATTATTTTCTATCATGGAAGAATTTTTTAATTCAAAAGGTGTCCATTCTCATGTCAAAATTTTAAATAAATAATTTTAAATAGAAAAAGATTTCTTCTGAAGAGATTGCTTCGTAGTTAGTACTACATGCAGAATTAATTTTTAAAAAAATTAGCAATTAAAACACTATTCAGTTATATGCTTTTTGGAGACTGCATGGAATAATTATATATTAATGTAATTCATTTTTAAAGCAAGTTTAAAAAAAAAATCTAGGAATCCAATTAATCTTTTAAAATCTATTATTATTCGAATTTTTTCCCTTTAATTTCAGGCATATCATTAGAGATCACTTTACCAAAGTAAGTTCCTCAGGTTCTTCACATACTTCATCAGGTATTTCAGATACATCAGTTATTTTATATACTTCAGATATTTCAGAAACTTCAGATATTTCAGAAATAGATATAGGTTCAATTAATATTGGTACGTCATTTGTAATTGATACTGAAGGAATCTCCTTAGAGCTCTGTAAATAAAAATAATGAATATTTAATATAGTATTAATATAAAAATATATAGTATATATCAATATTAATATAAGTATTGATATTATAGAAAAGCGTTTTTATTATTAAGGAAGGATTAAAATGCAATATTAATGGAATACATCCTTTGTTGATAAAAAATCTCTCAAATAATGTGATTGAAGTTTGGAGCGTTCTTGGAGCGAAAATTAAAAATCAGTTAATAACAACCAGGTTTACAAAAAATGCTTCTATTTATATCTAAAATATCAAGAGACACGGTAGTGTCTCGCGCCTAGTTTGGCCGAAGCCGACTCTAAGAAGCGAGGCACCGTGTATCTTTACGCGAATCGGACAGTTCGAGATAGTCATAGATTCGGATGCTCAATAACGGCTGAAGCGATCGAGTTTTTACTAGGTTTAATCGATAGATTGAGGTCGAATTATATAATGAAAGTGTCTTTATTTTTGCTCTACGTTCTTTGTAAGCGGAAATATAATAATGCAAAGTCTAAATATGAAAAATTTCGTTTAAGAAACGTCATCATCGTTCACGCATACATAGTAGTATCTATCGTGCTACACGCATTATTAATCACACGTATACAACACATGCATACACGTATATCACACGTAAACAACACATGCAATAGATGCATGTAGTGGTAATCTTGTACTGTTCTCACGTTTCACAACAGACGGCGTTAGTGGCGCTTCGCGATATTAGCAGCGTGCGGGGTTATGTATTAGATCTTTTGACATATGATAGGTTAAGTGTGCGGTTATTCAGGATCATAATTGATTGATAGAAGAAGAAGAAGAGATTTATAAGAATCAAGTAATTATTTCATATTTTTTATAACAATATTAACAATTATATTCTTATTCATATTTTTTATAACAATATTAACAATTATATTCTTATGAAAAAATAATAGGATGGTTACGTAACAAGAAAATAGTTATTATTATATTATTATGAAAATAATATAGTATATCACATATAAGTAGTATTGCATATCACATGTATGTAGTATATTGCATATCACATGTATCGTTACCATTTTATTTTACTATTTCTTTCATAATAATAACTACTTTCATGCTACGCTACCATCCTACTATTTCTTTTATAAGTACATAATTATTGATGTAAAATAAGGAAGCGAATAAAAGCTAATAATAATAAATAATGTAAAGATAATAGTGCTATAAATGATATGAGCTATAATAAAGAATTTATATACATTTTTATAGTTCATAGCATTCATAACATTATTATCTTTACATTATTTATTATTATTAGCTTTTATTTGCTTCCTTATTTTACATCAATAATTATATACTTATGAAAGAAATAATAAGATGGTAGCGTAGCATGAAAGTAGTTATATTATTATGAAAGAAATAGTAAAATGGTAACGATACATGTGATATGCAATATACTACATACATGTGATATGCAATACTACTTATATGTGAGATGTACTATATTTCTTACATAATAATTACTTTCTTGTTACACTGCCATCCTACTATTTCTTTCATAAGTATATAATTGTTAATATAAAATAAAGAAACAGTATATTTTGTATATATGTACGTATTCTAATGATTTAAATATGTTTTACATTACAGGTACAGAATGAGGACATTGTAATCTTTCGAAATAGTACTAGAGTTGCTCAAAAAGTAATGCCCTACATTATTTTTTCAGAATATTTATTCAACAATTTATACACAATATACATGATAATCTCAATCAACTTCTATTTCTTTATGCCAGTACGATACATTATATGTATTTACTTGCCTTTACTGTACCAACTTTTGTCCTTTCCACGTAACCATGTTTTCACATTTGAATCACGCCCTCTTCATCTTCCAAACCGTATTTCGCGAAGTGCATTTAATTAAGTGGTTCCAAAAGTTAAATATTGGAAGCTATCGCTAAACTGTGTTAAATATATAATTTAAAGATCTCTGCGAAACAAGATTGGGAAGATGATGAGGGGATGATTGAAGCTGTGATGACATGGTTACGTAGAAAAAACAAGAGTTGATACAGTAAAGGCATACATATACTTGTATCGTGCTGGTATAAGGTTATAGAAGTTGATTGAGATTGTATTAAAAAATAATATGTATTTAAAAAGAAGAAATATCCATGTATGTTTAAAAACATTTCAAACCTGTTTAATAAATAGTTTCTGAAAAAATGGCATTATTTGAGCAACCCTAGTAAATCTAAATCATATACAAAAATGAATGATATCCCTATAAAAACTTACCTTTAAAAAAAAGGTAAAAAAAGGCGCCTAGTATGGGCACGCCAGTAGTGAAAAATTATCCATTGCAAACCCATGTAGAATTGTAGTATAAAAAATTACCTATTGCAAACCCATGTAGAATCATATGAAAAATTATCCATTGCAAACCCATGTAGAATCGTACTACAAAAGTAATGATATAAAAAAAAATTGCGCGCCAAGTAAAAGTAGAAACTTTTGTACCAGTGGAAAATTTAAGTTGCAAACCTATAGAGTCGTATAATGAACCAGTGAAAAATTCAAGTTGCAAACCCATGTAGAATAGTAGAAAAATTAAAAAATTATTAAAATTAATACAAATAAAAAAAAATAAAAAAATTTTAATTAGAAAAACTAGGCACTGCTAAATTTCAAAATTAACTTTAGCATATTGTTTAACTCTGGCTGCACTCTATTAGATGCATCCAAAATGTTATGTAGTAGAGACGTAGCAGGATATAAAACATTTGGTTCATGACGTGCGTATCCAAGAAACCATAATACACTGGCAACGTGAGCACACGAGCCAATACTCCTAACACCTGTTTTACAGGTACAGTAGTATCCATGAATAATGTTGTCATGAATATCATTATTGTTTTCATTCTCTTCAATGCTGTCGTATGCTATCCATAACTGATATTTTGCAGCAATGCGAAATCTAGAGTATAGTCTGACTCTTATAAAACCAGGTTCGTCAATGAGTTCATCTAACTGAAACTCTTCTTGTTCGTCTCGTTGAATCTTATCCTGTATGTAAGAAGGTGCCAAGTGAATTTGATATACACCTACCGTTAGGTCTCGCAGATGTTCTAAGGTAAGGCGAGGAAAGTTAGGCACCTGATGTTGGTTAAGTTTTTTCCATCGTCCATTTCTATTACGAAGATTGTCCGCTTCTACTCGCGCTTGCACAATATTAACAGTTTGGGATTTCTCTAACATTTCTCTCGCTAGTTGCGCATTGGCCCTTTCCATATGGATGGGAGAGTGATGTCTGTTTATTATCGCTCCAGCAATTCGATAAAAGTCACCAAGATTATGTATATGCGGTACATTAATTATTTGAGAGAAGAATTTAAACATAGACTTGTTTTTGTGATTAAACGCGATTCATTTGCTCCTTCTGTTGATAGTTGAGTCGCATAGAGTACAACAATATTTTATATTGTACATTTTATTATATATAACAATATTTTATATTGTACTCTACGCGACGGTGCCTCCTTTGCTGCGTTACACCGCTAAACCGTCGCGGCATAAACGATACTGCTTCTCACGCCGCTCCCCGCCAGCGCGCGCTTGGAATGGGGAAAACGGCACCGCAATCCGGTCTCTGTATATGCTGTATATTTTAATTGCGCTTATATATATATATATATATATATATATATATATGTATATATGCCAAGACTGGAATTGTGATCGAACGAGTTTGTAAAAAAATAATTTATCGTATACACCTATTATATTTTATCATTATGGCTTTCAGAAATCGAATGCCGTGTTACATATGTAACGTAGCATTTGATCCAACGCAAATGGCGCGAATAGATGGTGACGGTAATGCAAACAAACGAAACATTGCTATTCGTAGACATGGCGAAAATGATCATCCACCACTTGCTGTTACAAATGTCACTAGAATCTGTATAAATTGTAATCGTTCAGTTCTTGATGAAATAGCAGCTATCCAACGCGATCCTGCTTGCTTAAGGTTGAACGTTTTGAAACAAATAGCAAATCATTTTTGTGTTATATGTCACGTCGACCATAATACTGTGACGTCCCGTCTAAATTTAAAATTTATATTTTTAATACCCACTGCGCGCTATCTTTATTCCTGCATTCTATTAACAACTTTACTCTTAATTTTACCTTTTAGTTTTACCTTTAAATTGAACTATTTTGTTTTCTTACATATTAATTAATTCCACTAGAATCTGGGGGCAATCATTCGCAGCCAATCACCGCCATCTAGTTTAATTGGCAATTACCATCTTAACACTAGCGATGCGACCAACCAAGCGTCGTCTAGGGACCCCCCAGAACGCGCGCTTAACCATCTAGGACTAAATAGAATGCTTCATTATAAAATTATACTTAACCACAAATCCTAACAATTAATAATATAAGTTATTATTAAAATGTGTACCTATATCTAATACTAATCTTAAGATGAGCTTATGATTAACATTTAAACGCAACCATAATCAGCAACCTTAAGCAATGCGATGTAATACAAGGCGTCGTTAAGATAACTTATCATATTTATAGAATCCTGAGTATGCTAAATTCTTGTACGATAATTAAATTTAAGATATATTATATATGTTGATCCCTTTTCTCGAAATTCTTATTATTAACTATTCGAATAAACCCATGTAATAAAATGATTCTATAAGTATGATCAGGATATATAACGCACTTTATATCTTTTAGGAATTATATGATTATTCGCTCTTACTAGGCTTTAATGGCGTATATTAATAAATTATGGAATCATAACTTACAATAATTTAAATAATGTAGACTTATAATTATAGACGGACTTATAGTTTGTAGTCCTTTTGACAATTTCAAATCTCTAAAGAATGATTCCGTAATTAATTAATCATATTATTAACATATGAAGAATTAATATATGTACCTTTTTAAGTATTATTAAGAATTGCGCCGTCTGAGATAACGAATAGCTCGCCCTCCACCTTGTTATATCGCGAAGACCGATATCTAAACTACCTCTGCTATCAGTATGCATCCGAACAGAAAACTATAAAGGAATTTTTAGCACTACCTTTCTACCTTAAAATAGTATTAGTAAATAAAATTTGTTAAATTTTAAAAGAAATGAGAAAACTACCGCACTGAGAACAGTATTAACTCAGATCTTTTGCAAAATACTACAAATTATACGAATCGGAATTTTATGCATTTTGCAAAAGTATCGCAAGGGTTTTCTGTCTGGGCATCGTTAAAAATCATATCTTATTCTTCGTCGCTGTACCACCTCCTCCGAGAGATAAGCAGGATTCTTAGAAAAGATTCGTCGGATCGAAGAATCGAGCGCGATTTGCACACGGACCGGACATGCCAAGGGGTATATAAGCCGTGAATTTTGCGCCCTGCGACACTTCTATTCTTTTCGTCAGGCTCATTAGTCCTCAGACCGTATATTCGTTTCTGCCATACTAATTGTACTTAGACTAAGTCTGATTGTACCAGTCCATACCATTGGACATAGACATAAATTCTTGAATAAATAAGTTGAGTGCTTATTAAAATCAGTGTACGCGTTTACTTAACCATCCGCATCCCGAGACCGAGGTCCTGAAGGAGGAGCGATGGTTTAACGCCCACCAATCAACTATAAGCATCATTCAGTAAGTTAGAAACTAGCTAAATCATCATTATAACAGTTAACTATTAAATTCAACTATTCAAACAAACGCTCAGAGAAGGAAACATTAATATATATAAATCTTACTAGAAATATCGGAATCCCATAACCATTTATCCTTGTGTATCTAATAAATTAGTGATCACTTTTCCTTACATATCCCTAGATCCGTAAAAGTCCGTTCAAGCTCTCGGCGTTCCTAGGATATAACCGGTGCATGCAGATTGCCCTATAAATCAAATAGAGAGTCCAATATATATATAAGAAAAGTCACCCGGACGTGACATTTCAAAAATTTGGTGGCAGCGGTGGGATTGCCTAAAAGAACTGACGAAGATCTTTTCTTGTGAGGAAAGGAATTAATCTTTTCTGTCATTATTAAAAAGAGAAAATTTTTTGTCAAGCGAATTGTGAATGTAAATTAAAGCTTGATTAGATTTGTCGCTGCCGAAGAGCGTAGCAACGATTATCGCACTGTCGCTGCTAAAGAGCGTAGCTACAGTCGATTACGATTAGGCTTTAATTATAGTTAATTCATTCAATTAAATATTATCTGGAATTGTAAATGTAACTTGAAGCTTGATCAGATTTGTCGCTGCCGAAGAGCGTAGCAACGATCATCGCACTGTCGCTCGCAAAGAGCGTAGCTACAGTCGATTACGAATAAGCTTTAATTATATTTAATTCCCTCGATTAAATATCATCTGAAATAAAGTGACGAATAAGATTGAACTTCGATCGATTTGCTATTGCTAAAAAGCGTAGCAATAATTATCTCTGTCGCTGACGAATATGGGTAGCAACAGTTGATTGCGATTGGACTTCAATTACAATTAATTCCTTTCAAATATATATATATATATATATATATATATATATTTGCAAATGCCTAAGAGAAGCGGACGTCGTGTCCAAATAAAAAAAATTAAATTCCAGATCAAACAAGCTCTTTCCTCTTCCCAAGACCCCCTCCCTCTATTTTCCAAATTATATAAACTGAATAATACGGAAGAATCGCAATTTCAATCTAATTCAAACGATTCAAATATTCATTCGAACGAATCCAACTCTCAATTAGATGTAAACTTAGATATTGATTATAAACTAACACCCGCTGAATTTGAATATAAATATCCTGACTATAAAACAATTGACAACAGATCCTCGTCATAAAGTTTACAAAATCCGCCAATTATTCGGGCCTGAATAAGTAATCAAATATTAAGAGCCTCATCTTCTCTTCTTCACGTGCCATGCCCGTCTATTCCGGACTTAGGCGACTTCTCTTTCATATACATGTGTTGCGCATGTGGATTATACACATTGTATATGGGACCTACAGTTTAAACGCCGGTTCCGAACGGCCATGATCTTTGTTTACCATTTTTTAGAGAAGTGTACTAGGCAAGGTATACTCTCGGTGGTTTGCCATTGCCTTCCGAGAGGAGAACGAGCGAATATAATTTTTTGTCTTATCGGGAATCGAACCCGGGATCCTTGGCTCTATAGATCATGCTCGCACTCTATAGACCACGCTCGCCCTCTCGGGGCCTCATAAACAGGATTAACAGATATTTTATATTAACCATAATTATTGATTTTCTCTTCAAGATAGGACATTAATTAAATAATTATGCCGAACACCCGATCACAGGGTTCTAACGCCGCTTCCGAGACTGGCGATCATATGTTGCACGCGGAAAGCGAAGCCGCTGGCAGAATGATAACTGAAAAAGAAAGAATAATTAGAAAAGCCAACGAAGAGCGTGACTCAATACTAAACACCCTACTCGAACAAATCACTCGATTAAACACGTTGCCTAAACAAATAGAAAAACTGAATCAACGCATTGATAATATCCAAATCCCTAATCAACAAGAAACCCATCCAATTGATTATCAACCGGTCGGAAAACGCCGCGGATCTAGTCCGACGAATACAAACTCTCCTATTCGCCTTAAAGATGTAATCGATTCAATTCCCAAATACGACGGTCACAAAATATCGGTTTTTCATTTTAGCAAAATATGCGAACGTGCTCTCGATCTAATACCATCTCATCAAGAACGGTATTTAGTATAGTTCATAATTAATAAATTACAGGGGCACGCTTACACAGCCATAGAAGGAACAGAATATGATACGGTTTTCGCGTTAACGAAAAGATTAAAAGGAATCTTCGGTCCAAACAAATCCGTAGATCAATACCGCGGTGAACTCGCGAATATTTACATGAAATCCAACGAAAGCATCCTTGATTATATAGAAAGAGTAAAGGAATTGCGCGCAGCTATAATCGATGGGGAGACTAGCGCTAGCGGTTATATCGATGAAATTACAAAAGATAATATTGAATATACCGTTAATACAAGTTTTATTAACGGTCTTCCTTCCGATTTATTAATCAGAGTAAAATTAGAAAGACCTTATTCAGTAGATGATGCCTTCGTAACCGCGATACAACTCTCAAAAACTTTAGAAGCCGAAAACACACGCAAACACGGAAGCGCACCGTGTTATAAAACTAACGCCTCTCCTCGCGCCGATTTCTCAACCAAGCTTGAAGCACCTTCATCAACTACTAATTTTAACCCACAACGACCCATATCACAACAAACTCCACGAAACAATGCAACTCCTTTTATAAAACCATTAATTCCTGGACAACCCGGACCTAACTATCCTGTGGAAAAAATTTGTCACTATTGCAAAAATCCCGGACATTTTATGAACGAATGTCGCAAACTCGCATACAGACATTTTCTTGAAAATAATCAATCTATTCCACCTTCCAATAATAATAACAGTCCGGGAAACTCTCAGAGCGTTCCGGTAATAAACAGCGCCCGCCGGAACGATACTCGACCGGGACGCCCTCCTCTTCCACAATGAGCTCCAGTTACTATAGCCCTACCTCCAAATCCGACCCCTATTCTATTACCCGTTTTGGAAGAATAGAGGAAAAAACAAAAAGCAGCATTTTACCTTCTGTAATTCTTTCGTCTCAAGATCTAAAATAAGAATGCGTCTTTATGATTGACTCAGGTTCTGGCGTCCATCTTATAAAACAACACCTTATTAATCCAAATGTTAATTTTAATAATGAGATACTGTCTCTTCAAGGAATATCCTCCCAACCGATTTCCACCTTAGGCTCCGTTGTCATACGTTTTCTCGATTTACCTACGTGTTTTCACGTAGTCCCCGAGACTGTCGGTTTTCCTCAAGATGGAATAATTGGAAACACGTTTCTTAAAACGCGAAAAGCCAATATAGATTACAAAAATAAGTGTTTACACTATGATAAATCTAATATTCCTTTTCTAGAAGCGACTTACATTAATATTAAACCACGATCTATATCACCTTTTTATGTTAATGTTATTAATTCTAAAGGTCAATATGGGTACATACCGCGTCTTAAAATTGCCGAAAATGTTTATCTCGGAGAAGCTATAGTCTCAAATATTAATGGTAGAGCTTACTTACCTATCGTTAACACTACTGAATTTGAATATTGCGTTGAAGTTCCTTTTATCAAATTGCAAAAGTTTGACTTCATGGATACATCTAGATCCACGATCCTGGACGGTGTCGTTAAAACCCAAGGGAATAAAACGACCAATGATCCTCCCGAAAAAAGGAAAATTAATCAAAAAAAAATCACTGCAACCCTAAAGCATTCAGTGAATAAAAATAATAATAATAAATCCTCAAGTAATAAAGACAATTCAAATCACATTGTTGCGACCCGTGGGACCGAAAATATCTCTAATTTTTATACCAACGATTCTCTATATTCTGAGGAAATAGAGAACGACACAGCTTCCATTGAATTCGATGAGAAAAGTTCTCCTTGCGATCGTACAACCGTTATTACACAGTTATCACGATTAGAACATTTAAATTCTGAGGAATTAGATAATGTCAAATCATTCCGATTGATTTCATCTCCCTGGCGATAGCCTCGGTGCTACTAATGCTACGCAGCATTTTATACCTACTACTAATGAACTTTCTATTCATACTAAACAATACCGATTTCCCCCTATTCATAAAGACGAAATTAACAAACAAGTCAACGAACTATTATCCAATAATATAATCGAATATTCAACTTCCCCTTATAACTCCCCTGTATGGATAGTGCCTAAGAAACCCGATTCTCAAGGCAACAAAAAATGGCGAATGGTTATTGATTACCGTAGTATCGAGTACCTCAATGAAAAAACAATAAGAGATGCCTATCCTCTCCCTAATATAACTGACATCCTAGATCAACTAGAATCCGCCAAATACTTTTCCTTGACCTAGCCTCTGGCTTCCATCAAATTCCTATGGCATCTAAAGATGCACCAAAAACCGCCTTTTCCACTCCATACGGTCATTATCAATTTAAGAGAATGCCTTTCGGTTTAAAAAACGCTCCCGCGTCTTTTCAACGACTAATGGATAATGTACTTTCCGGCTTACAGGGCAATGAATTATTCGTATACATGGACGATATAGTAATCTATGCCAGATCACTAAAAGAGCACGAAATTACATTTAACAAATTAATGCATAGGCTAAGAGACGCGAACTTAAAATTACAGCCAGATAAATGCAAGTTTTTACGTCACGAAGTAGCTTATCTTGGTCACATAATCAGGGATAACGGAGTTAGACCCGATCCCAATAAAATAAAGTCCATAAAGAATTTTCCAATTCCAAAAACTGAAAAGAATATAAAACAGTTTCTAGGACTGGCAGGATATTATAGACGGTTTATTCCACAATTCTCTAAAATCGCAAAACCTTTAACAGATTTATTAAAGAAAACTAACACATTTAATTGGCAACAACGACAAACCGAACTTTCAATATTCTAAGACAATCGTTATGCTCCGAGCCAATACTGCAATATCCTGACTTTACCAAACCTTTTGTTTTAACAACCGATGCATCCGGATAGGCTATCGGGGGAGTACTCAGTCAAGGACAAATCGGGAAAAACCTGCCTATCGCTTACACATCCCGCGTATTAAATAAAGCCGAACAAAATTACTCCACTATCGAAATTGAATGTTTAGCAATAGTTTATTGTATCAATTGTTATAGCCCGAACTATAACCAGTAGTTATTAGAAATTAGAATTTACTGAATATCTTTATAGAATACTGTAAAACATTTTTGCTTATAAAAGAGCGCTCTCGACAAACGCTCGTCGCGTGAAAACGCTAACGCAGCGAGACACGCGCGAAGCACCGGAAACCGCGAGATGCAAGCGAAGACCAGGGACTTCGACCTGCTTCGCTTGCAATTAGACCAAAAACGCGTGAGTATTGTTAACCAATCAGAGACCTGTTTCCAAGGGCCTCTCCCGAAAGAAATCCAAGAAACAAAGAGGATATAGGACGGAGAGCCCGCCCGCGAAGGCAGTCTCGAATAAAACTCCTAAACATCAAGACGTGGTCGCTAATAAGAAACCAGAACATCAGAACGAGACTCACTAACAATGACCTGAATTATTGAGAGGAATACGAATATACGCTCATCGAATGTTACGCGAATATATATTTAAAGAAAGGACGAGAAATAAAGCGAAACCATATTCAATCCGAAATAAAAATATATTTAATCAAAAGAAGAGAGAATAATCTTCCTATCTTCCTACGACATCCCGGTCGACCCGAGGATTCTCATCCTTAATTCGGCGCAAGTGCCTTGTTCGAAGCACACAACAAAATTGGTGGCAGCGGTGGGATTGCGCCGACGGACCGCCAGGACCAGCAGGAACCTGAAGACCTGAAAACAATACAAAAGTATTAGAAAAATCAGGCACGTCGAAATAATCGACGGACAACACAGAAAGCAGCATACTAAAAAATAAGACCCGCAATACACACATACACAACGTGTGGAAGCAGGCACGTCAGTTAGAAAAACAGCTGACGGAAATAAGCAGAAGTCACAGTGCAGTGAAAGTGAAGGACGGACAACGCAAGCAGTACGAAGAGCGATAAGCAAGCAGCTGAGAATCGAGTAGGATCGCCAACGTCCCAAGGACAACGCCGACCTGCGACAATCTCACGGACAACGCGTCATCACGGAGCGACGACCTGCCGTGTCAAGCACGAGCACCGAGCCGCCAGCCGTTATCAGCCCACGAGCGATCGAGTTGCAGCAGCAGCAGCCAAGCCGTACCGAGCGATAAAGAGCGTAACGATGCGAACCGTAATACTGTAAGTCCGATCCTTATAATATTTCTGCGTGAATGTCGGAAGGGAACAAGACATCCCCGAAACCGATAGCGAACAAATCTTGGCTACATAGCGACTCAGCCAAACGAGCAATTCAAGCGTTACCCTTAACTGTAGAAAGACTCGAGCGAGTTCGGAGAAAATTAGAGAACGAATATTCAAGCGAAAGCGAAAACGAATTACCCGCGAACGTCATTGTTAAACGCGAGTTCCCCTTCGATAGTTTTGACGAAAGTATACTAAAGACGCGAACAGACGGTAATAACGAAAATATAAAAGAAATTAAAATACGCGCAAGCAAAACCCCTAGCAACGCGTCACAGAAAAGCGGATGGTTAACTACGTACGATAGTAGCGATTTTGACTCTAACGAAGATAACATGTCGGTGATGCACACTCCACCAAATGGTGCAGCGGACGTATCCGTGGGTGCTGTGGACCGCGAAATTGGTCGCCTACGCGAAACTATAGAGCGCGGAAACGTACATCGCATAGAAGTCGACGTACACAGGACACCCGCCGAACATAGGACACCCGTCGAAAACAACGCGAACGAGGAAAATCCTATGATGCGCGACGTATTACAAGGCCTACGAGATTTACAAATCGAAATGCGGACAGAAATAAATAAAATGTATGATTGGAGGTCACGCGGAGAGAGATCAGACGACAGTCGTCAAAGCTCCCGCGAACGCGCACGCAAACGGGATGCAAATAGGCACCGCGATAATCGACATCTCCGTGAACACACCCGTAATCAAAATGCGGAAGAGAGATGCGACAGTCGGCAAGATCTACGCGAACTCACTCCCGAGCGAGACAGAAATAATCAACGTGATCACCGCAACTACCCTCGAAATCGAGACGCAGGAGATCGACGGAATCTACGCGAACACACACGCGAACAGGGAGCGGATAGGCGCTTAGACAATAGGCAGATTAGATCCCGCGAACGCGCTTATGATCGAGATTCGGACGAAGAGCACGAGCCTCGTATGGCTTACGAACGAACCGAGCGTGACATCCGAAATCGGCGGAATGCCTCACAACGGTACATGTCACTAAAGGAGGCGCGATTAATGATACCGGAGTTCGACGGCACAACGCGAACCCGATTACAAGAATTTCTAAACTCCTGTACGTACGCAATTAAAAATATTCACCCTGATGACGAGGAAGCGTTAATTCAAGGAATATTATTTACTAAATTACGGGGAAAAGCCATGCAAGATTTCGAGACACGAGACATTCGAACGTTCGAAGAATTGAAAGACCAACTAGAAAATTCTTATCAAAGTAAGCGGAGTACAGCGCATTTACAAATCGAGTTCAATTCGCTCAAGCAAAACTTTAACGAACCGGCACAGAGTTTCGGACAACGCGTCGACAAACTTGCCAGGAAATTATATAGCTCAATGATTGAGGGAGAAAAGCGTTCGAGCACATATAAGCGTGCTATTTTAGAAACCATACAAAGCCAAGCATTATTAAATTTTCAATTCGGGTTACGTAACGAATTGAAAATACTCGTGCGATCACAACGATACACAACACTCCAAGAAGCGATAACGGGCGCAACCGCAGAAGAAAAGTTAATAGGATCTAACGCATCGCGAATGACAAATGCATCGCAAAGCAAAACTGGGCAACAACCGCGACAAGGTCAACATAAAACCACGCAATGTTATAAATGCGGAAAATCGGGACATTGCGGACGCGATTGCCGCAGCAGTAAATACGCGCTCCCAAAACCGGACAAGCCCCCTCGCGCAAATACCGTAGAGAAATTCTGCAATTATTGCAAAAAACGCGGACATAATCGCGACGAGTGTTGGACTTTAAATGGAAGGCCGAAAACAAATACACCGGACCACGATAAGGGAACCGATAATAAAAAATCGCGAAGCATAAATAAAATTGAAAACCGTAAGAAACCACAATCGCGAAAAAGAGATACCGAATCCGAGTATAGCAGTGACGAAGAAGAACGGCAAAAAGAAAAGAATAAAAAGACACGCGCGATAGAATATCAGGTAACACACGTGCGACAAATGTCTCGTGGAGCAGCAAGCCTGAACTTGATAACTCTACCTATACGCGAAGTAAAGAACGGCAAGATTAACATGCTCTATGATTCTGGAGCTACTGTCTCTTTAATAAAAGTTAAACATCTGAAAGGTGAAACCGAGATATACAACGACAAAATTACTTTGATCGGCATAACCGGGCATAAAGCGCGAACAATAGGAAAATTCTACGCGACTATCGATCTAGGCAGCCGAAAAATCAAACACGCGATTTATGTCGTAAAGGACGACTTCCCAATGGAATACGAAGGGATCATAGGAATCGATTTTCTACAAAAACAACAAGTCACGTGCGATTACAAAAAACAGGAGATTCAAATAGGAAACGCCGTATTAAAATTACGACCGTACAATAAAATTCAATTAAAACCGCGTAGCGAAACGATAATACAAGCGGCAACGAATCGTAATAAGATAGGCGTGATAAAGGCCGAAGAAACAGCACCGGGAATATATATCGGACGATGCCTGGTAGAACCAAAAAATTTTGTGTGCCCCGTCAGTATAATTAATACGACCGACGAGACCGTAGAGATTAGTACGCCGCTCGTAACCGTAGAAGACATATGTGAAGATAACGCACACAAAGTATACATGATACACACGGGCGACACTCATAACTCGTCAACGCGCGACGAACGAATCTGACAATTATTACGCACGGATCATCTAAACGTCGAAGAAAAACGCTCAGTACAACGGATATGCGAAGAATATAGCGATATATTTCATTTAAATGAAGAACCACTGACATGCACCGCGACGATAAAGCACGAGATAAACACGCGCGCCGACACCTCGCCCGTCAACGTAAGACCATACCGCCTTCCCGAGAAGCATAAAGCAGAAGTAAATAAGCAAGTGCAAGGAATGCTAAAAGACCAAATTATTAGAACAAGCATGAGTCAATGGAATGCTCCATTATTAGTAGTGCCGAAAAAAGCCGATGCGTCAGGAAAACAAAGACTCAGGGTAGTAGTAGACTTCCGGAAAGTTAACGATTTAACTATAGGCGATTCATTTCCTCTGCCTAATATTACCGATATATTGGACCAGTTAGGGAACGCCAAATATTTTACGACGCTTGATCTAGCATCAGGATATCATCAGATACCGATGGCTGAGCGCGATAAAAACAAAACCGCCTTTTCAACCCCCTATGGACACTACGAGTTCAACCGAATGCCGTTTGGATTAAAAAACGCGCCTGCGACCTTCCAACGATTAATGAATTCGGTACTAACAGGGATACAAGGGCTCAGATGTCTCGTTTATCTCGACGACATCGTAATATACGGATCCAGTTTAGAGGATCATAACAAAAGACTCGTGGAAGTACTACAGAGATTACGAAAACATAATTTAAAATTGCAACCAGAAAAGTGCGAATTTTTACGTAAAGAAGTAATATACTTAGGGCATATTATTTCCGAGAACGGCATATTACCCGATCCGTCGAAACTAGACGCGGTAAAAAATTTTCCGACGCCACAAAAAATAAAAGACATACAATCGTTTATCGGACTAGCGGGCTACTATCGCAAATTCATTGAAGATTTCTCGCGAATCGCGAAACCGTTAACAAAACTAACAAAAAAGACGGAAGTTTTTGTATGGGGAAACGAACAACAAATCGCGTTCGACACCCTAAAAGAAAAATTAATGACCGCGCCAGTGTTAAAATATCCCGACTTCATCGAAGAATTCAACGTGACCACCGATGCCTCCGACTACGCAATCGGAGCCGTGCTGTCACAGGGACCGGTAGGCAATGACCGACCTATCGCTTACGCCAGCCGAGTGTTATCTCGGGCAGAGCAAAATTATAATACGACCGAAAAAGAATTGTTAGCAATCGTATGGGCAGTTAAACATTTTCGACCATATGTCTATGGAACAAAATTTAAAATAATAACCGACCATAAACCTCTAATTTGGCTATTTAACGTCACGGACCCCGGATCAAGACTCATCCGCTGGAGATTAAAATTAGAAGAATACGATTACGAGATAATTCACAAGGCCGGACGAGCAAACGCGAACGCCGACGCGCTAAGTCGACACGTAACTCGAGATGCAAGCGAGAAAAGAAAGAGAGAAATCTTCAAAGTAGAAGAAGAGGAAGAAGAGAGAGAAGAAAAACTCGCCGATAACGCTAGAGAATATACCGAAGAGGAGAAACAACAAATACTCTACGAATATCATGATGCACCCACAGGAGGACATCAGGGAATCGAACGCACAATAAAAAGAATTCGATTAAAACATAACTGGCCAGGATTAACAAGAGACGTCGAAAAATATATCTCGAAATGCGAATCCTGCCAGAAAAATAAATTATCGCGACGAGTAAAAGCACCCCTCATTATTACGGACACGCCGAGTAAACCATTCGAGAAATGCGCGTTAGATATAGTCGGACCGTTAACAATTACTAATAACGGAAATAAATATTTACTAACTTTCCAAGATAATTTAACAAAATTTAGCAAAGCGATACCGATCGCAAACCAAGAAGCTAACACGATCGCGAAAGAATTCGCCACGAAAATAATTTTCGAATACGGAATTCCCGAAAAAATTCTAACCGACCAAGGAACAAATTTTGTAAGTGAAATATTTAAGAATACGTGCAAATTACTTAAAATCGATCAAATTCAGACAACAGCTTATCACCCCGAAAGCAACGGAGCATTAGAGCGTTTCACACCGTACGTTAGCCGAATATTTAAGACACTATATAAATGCCGACCAAACAGACTGGGACGAGTGGATTCCCTACGCAATGTTTACGTATAACACGACCCCACACACGGCTACGGGGCATACAACTTTCGAATTAGTATACGGGCATCAAGCGGACCTACCGACAGCTCTAGCGAGACCGCCCAAACTAACGTATAGTTACGACGACTACTCGCAAGAATTAAAAGAAAGAATACGGGCGTCAAATCAACTCGCGAAAGAGAATATTAAAGAAGACAAAATAAAAGCCAAAGGGTACTACGATAAATCCGCGAAAGAAACAAAATTTAAGATAGGCGACAAAGTACTAGTATACGACGAGACGCTCCGACGGGGACGATCGAAAAAATTAGATGCACTATGGGCAGGACCTTACGTAATAACCGAAAAGAATTCCGACGTAAACTACACAATTAAAAAAGGAAGAAAAGCAGTGCGCATGCATACGAATAGATTAAAGCTATTTATAGAAAATTAATACTTACTTAATCATCTTCCTCGTCGGTGTCACGGTCAGCGAAACCGTAAGGAAGGGGCCGCCCTTGTTGTAAGGCCTCAAGGGTCCGCATGGCCGGAATCATGAACGCCTCTTCGGGAGGCACAGGCACCACCTCCTGCACAGTACGCACTCCCGTTGCAACGTCAACGGACACCCGAAGGGAAAACGGGGTGCCCGCGGTCCGGCGGATAGCCGCACGGGCCCGTCCTAAACGGGTGGCGGGTAGCTCCGGCCCCACCACCGGTGCACGACGCACCGCACGCCTACACCCGGAGCATAAAGGCTCCCACCACGGAGTAAAGTCGGCACAAGCCACGCAGTTGAACCACAATTCAGAACTCATTATAAATTTTTTTTTTATCAATCTTTGCGGCACCAAAGTTGTCATAAGACTAAGCGATGAGATGCAGAAGCATCTCAGGACTCAAGAGTCACATAAGAAACTAACACCTTTCTCACCTGATAAAAGTTGCGAACCAAAGCAATACCATTAAAGATAAAATAAAAACTCAATATATTATTACAGGACACTCACACTCTTAATCTGCAACGCTGCAGCATCCGCGAATCAACGCGAGAAGAATCGACCGTATAAAATAACGGAATTCAAGCATAGCCCAGGGATATACTTTGAGCAAATTGGTCAACTACACTATTCCAAGAAAACATGGAAATTAGTAGTAAAATTAGACTTAGCACCCCTAAACTACAGACAAGAACAAAATAAAAAGTTATCTAAAACAAACAGAAATAATGTGCGATTCAACGATTTTGCGACTTCCTTATTATAAGAACATATGTATCAATTCAAATAATATCGCGAAACGAAAATTAAAATATTTAAATAACATAATGAATCAAATCAACACTATATACAAAAGACCTATAAACAAACGTCGAGGACTAATAGACGGAATAGGCTCAATAGCGAAAACATTATTCGGGACCATGGACGCAAATGACGAAAAACGCATAAACGAACAGCTAGAATTATTAGAAAATAATCGACAAGTAACAGAACACGCGATTAGAAACCAATTAAAATTAGTAAATGCTACTGTAGCGCATTTAGATAAATTAGAAAATATAATTGAACATAACGAGAAAATATTGCGAAAAACCATAACCGAATCTATTTCTTTAGAGGAAATACGTGACCATTTCAGGGCCATAGATACAATTCTAAGCGAATTAGTAAAGGACGCAGAAAATATAATGGAATATTTAACATATATACGAAAAGGCGAAATGCACCCTAAATTAATGCCAATTAATGACATTGTAATCCATTTAAAAGAAGCGGCAGCGCAACTGCCTGAAGGATTATATTTTCCTTTTAAAGTCCACACAGACGACTGGTCAGCGATAGAAAAAAACACCGCGATAACAGCGTACTGTGATCCGACAACAATATATACTATTTTGCGTTTCCCTTTAATTGCGCAACCGACCTATGATATTGTAAAAGTAATAAAATTCCCCACACCATCCTATAATAATGTATACAATTATATCAAAATAGATAATCAAATAATTGTTATAGATAAAGAAAAATTAACATATGCGACAATGACGGAAAGCGAATTGCGAAATTGTAATAAAATTAATACACAATATGTATGTAAACGCAATTCACCTATACACCGCGTAGATTTAGACGCACCATGCGAAATTCAAATGTATACGCAGCGACAACATTATCAGAGCAAATGTAATGTAAGACACTATGTCTCAACCCACATGTTATGGATAGCATTACACCAAGAGCACACCTGGTTATACTCGACGGACGCCGAACAAACGATAACCATACAATGTGACGGTCAGCTCGAAAATAAAATAATAAGAAATACCGGCGAAATTACGCTAAACGGAAATTGTAAACTGACAACACCAGACACAATAATAGAAACAGAAGAAAAAACATACGAAACCGTTCTAGAAACCTTTCTACCTAGTATCAATATAACAATTCCAGGAGACGGAAATATAACAAGACATAACGAAGACACGCTAGAAAATCTCACAACATCGTTTAGAATTAACAAACCTCAAAGCCAAATTAACAGATATAGATAACGACTTACAAAACAACGAACAAAACTTCTACGCAACGAAACAATTTATCTATCCGATGACATCTAGCGGAATAATAATAATATTAATTATAATAACCATTATAGTATTTTGGATAATAATACGACAAAGAAATAAAAACAAAAGACGACCATCAGTTAGGATAGTCGATGACTCTGGCATACCAAGGTCAATATTAAGAAGAAGCCAAAGTACTAGATTTTAGAAATAAGAAACGATTATAAAACTACATTGTAAACGGGAATTATAACTGTACGTAGCATTAGAAATAATCTTAACAAAAATAAGATAAGAAAGCGAAAAACTTCGTACCTCCGTTTTTCTTTTTTTTACGGGGGAGGAATGTTATAGCCCGAACTATAACCAGTAGTTATTAGAAATTAGAATTTACTGAATATCTTTATAGAATACTGTAAAACATTTTTGCTTATAAAAGAGCGCTCTCGACAAACGCTCGTCGCGTGAAAACGCTAACGCAGCGAGACACGCGCGAAGCACCGGAAACCGCGAGATGCAAGCGAAGACCAGGGACTTCGACCTGCTTCGCTTGCAATTAGACCAAAAACGCGTGAGTATTGTTAACCAATCAGAGACCTGTTTCCAAGGGCCTCTCCCGAAAGAAATCCAAGAAACAAAGAGGACGGAGAGCCCGCCCGCGAAGGCAGTCTCGAATAAAACTCCTAAACATCAAGACGGAGTCTCGAATACAATTCCTAAACATCAAGACGTGGTCGCTAATAAGAAACCAGAACATCAGAACGAGACTCACTAACAACGACCTGAATTATTGAGAGGAATACGAATATACGCTCATCGAATGTTACGCGAATATATATTTAAAGAAAGGACGAGAAATAAAGCGAAACCATATTCAATCCGAAATAAAAATATATTTAATCAAAAGAAGAGAGAATAATCTTCCTATCTTCCTACGACGTCCCGGTCGACCCGAGGATCCTCATCCTTAATTCGGCGCAACCCCAGTGCCTTGTTCGAGGCACACAACACAATCATTTTCGACCTTATTTATACGGGAAAAAGTTTACAATTATCACCGATCATAAGCCTCTAATATGGTTACATTCTATTAAAGACCCCTCTTCCCGGTTATGGAAGTGGAGAACGAAATTAGCGGAATATGAATACGAAATTCAATATAAAAAGGGAAGTTTAAATAATAACGCAGACGCTTTATCTAGAAATCCACCTATTAATCTCGCTGTTCCAATACTCACTAATCACGATCACGATGTACCTTCGAATGAATCGATAGTTTTTCCCAAATCCGTACCTGGAAACTCCAATGATTACCCTGAACCGCTTAAAAACACACCTCCTAATCCACACCCAGTAGAAACTGATATAACAATAGAGGAAGAAGAATATTCTAGTGACGAAGATGAGGTTGAAGACAATCGAGAAACGATTATAGACCTGCGCGAAGGAGACCATTTATATGAAGAAATACTTCAACTCCCAGAACCCCGAGATACAGATTTAATTATAGTTTTCGAAAACCGCGATAGTTTATTGAGACAAAACGATACTCATGTAATTTTTATTCAATTAAACGGAACTCCCTACGATAACGGTGCCAAAGAATATGAAAAGGCCAATCTATTACCGGAATACGAGAATCTCGTGTTCGAAAGAGTAAATGTTCAAACGGTTAAATCTAAAACCTTAATATCCATTCCTATAAAGTTAAATAATCACTCGTGTTTGGAACCGCCAACTTTAAAAAATTGTATACGCTCTCTCTTAGATGTTGTAACAGAATTATAATTAGCTTCTTTTAGTATCAGTAAAACCGACCGTTTTGATGATATACCGTGGCGTTATAATTAATCAGATTCAAGAATTTTTACGAGAATTACCTATTCACATTACTGTCTGCGAAAATTTAATCCGAACTCCTTCTACCGAAGAACGCGAAGCTCTCATAATTGAAAATCATTCTTCTGCTCACGGTGGTCACAAAAGGAGTTACTAAAACGTATAATCGAATAAGACCTCATTATCATTAGAGAATACCATGAAAAAAGATATACAACGTTTTATTCAAAAGTGCCGTCAATGCCAATTGAAAAAACTAACGCGGGTAAAAACGAGACAACCTATGGTAATTACTGATACTCCCGACGCCGCATTCGATAAAGTTTCCCTCGTAGGTCCTCTTTCTATTACAAATTCTGGAAATCAATATATATTAACTATGCAGGATTTATTAACAAAATATTCCTTAGCCGTTCCCCTAAGAGAAGCAAATTCTTTATCCATTGCCCACGCGCTCACAAAAAATTTGTATATATGGTGTTCCTAAAGCCATCCTCACAGATCAAGGAACTAATTTTCTCTCCGCCCTAATACGAAATTTAAATAAAATGTTTAACATACAACACTTTAAAACCACCGCGTATCGCCCGCAATCTAACGGCTCAATTGAAAGATCACACCATGTGTTAATTGAATATCTTAAAAGAATCTCAAGTCCAAAAGGAGAGAGACTGGGACAACCATATCACTATGGCAATGTTCTCATATAATACTAGCGTCCACGAAGGCACTAACTATTCGCCCTTTCAGTTAATTTTTGGTCGAATAGCCAGACTACCCTCCGCCCACCCACCTTTAGAGGGAAATCTGGAGATTACTTATCGAGATTATTTAACTGATTTATTTAATAAAATCCGCGATTCACAAGAAAACGCGCGCGAAAATTTCATAAACTCCAAAGAAAGAAGTAAACGTTACTACGACCGAAGAACTAACGAGCAAAATTTTCAGATCGGATTACAAGTATTTTTATTGAAGGAGCCCGCGAGGGGAAAATTTGCCGATCAATATACAGGCCTCCACGAAGTCATAGAGATTTTACCACAGTGTAATGTTAAAATTTCAGTGAGAAACAAACCTCGGACTGTCCACGTTAATAAATTAAAAATCGCCCACGTTGAACCAGAATGAACTTAATATATATTACCTTTGGTTACAGATATGTTGGCATCGCCAACGAATTATTGTTCCAGGACAAAAGGCATGGTTACCTTCTTTAACAGCTCACCATCACCTGAGGTTTGCCCATTGTTGCAAGATCCTGGGACACTATAGAGAAGACAACTACTCTCTCATTTGCGAACAATGTTTTGATAAATTTTCTAACGAATATAAACGACACTTCCGTCCTTTACATTATCATTTTATTACAGATGGCATATTAAGACCAATAGTTTAGTGCAACATTTGCTCTAACTCTGTTTTAACCTCGAAAACCTTACGCGAATGTAATTATTGTAATCGAGCTCACTTGCAATTTTTAACTTCAATAGAGAGAAACGGACAAGACATTGAAAATTCCAGTAATCCTATAATAACATACATTAGTGGAGAACAAATAGATTTTGACTAATATAATATTTATACATTTTAAATATTTCAAAATGAATATACGAAAAAATTTTGAATACAAATCGCATTCCTTATTAAAGTATTTTCCAAATCTATATGACACAAAATGTGTACTAATCATGAGTTATATGTCTGAAACGATGATCGACAAAATTTGCATAAGATGCTACGAGCCCGAGAAACCAGGAAATTTCAGACTTTTAATTGGCCATGGATTCGTAAGTGGCCAAGTGCTACCCGTTAAATGCCTAATTTGTAAAAGTTTAGTAAACACCGAATTTCGTCCAATTTTAAATTGTGACACATGCCTAAGTGCCTATGTTCATTTTATGAGGATCTTTAGAGAACATTGCTCTAATGAGATTGCTCATCTAGTAGTAGATGTCGATCATCCAAGAGTTGTATGGCTTTCCGTATATGACCGGGAAACCGGATCAAAAATCAAAATTGATTTCCCCGTAACTTGGTAGCTACTAATATAGTCAATCATTTATTATAAAACCTTATTATATTAAATCATTTTTATTATGTATTATTTTAATTTTAAGGTCACAAGCTTATAGATGAGTTAGTCAGTCGCTATGTAATAATAAAGATAATATGGAACCAAAAAAAAGAAAAATAAAAAAAAAGGGACAGTATACTTATACATAGATATTCTTGTATGTATAAATAATCTTATAAGTAATTAACCCTTCTTTTCATCTCGACCAAACCACTAAGTAGGCGCTCTTACATTCCCACGTAACTCGCCCACTTAACTCCATTCATTTCGCCTAAGACACGCCCTCACCACACTCTCACATCTTTTTCATTATCATATTCATGCCCCTCCTAAACTACGCGCACGCCTCTTTCATCACACTTTCATTTCTCTCATGCCCCCTTACACATTGCATTCATACCCTCATGTATATTCACGTATATATTACTCTTCATAAGTCACGCTAATCAATTAATCCGAATATGTCACAGACACTACGATTACGTACAATTGAGATCTTACAAAATATATTTTTAAGGAATATAATCAAATTAATAAATAAGCGTATAAACAATAATAATAATGTATATACACATAAATATATATTAACTTGGTCTAGAGACCAGTATCAAATGTAAACCTATCTACCTCAATGCTAAATAACCAACTTTCGAATATGCAATTTTAGGAATAGTAATCTTGAAATTTGAACTTCTTCTATTATGAAGTCTACGATTAGAATTAATAAACCATTAACGAAAAAGCAATAAAATCAATATAGTTCTTCCTTTGTAAGAATTTAAGAATACTTCAAAAGAGAGTCTTCTTTGGACCCCTTTCTTTACATCTCTAAATGCTTATAAACGTCCTTGCGACCGGCCTTCACTTTGTCGACGACTCTTAAACCGTAACACGATGAAAGTATCACTCGCTTATCTCCCATGCCTAAACACGATAGACCGCGCGTGGCCTCTTGTGCACAACTAGAATATACCCCTTACAGAATTTCAATATTTTAAAGGAGAATTTTCACGAATTTTGATACGACAAATTAAATAACAGATATAGAATGATCAACTAATTAATTTAATTAGAGTAATACAGGATGTTGGAAATTAGGAAAAGTATAATAAAATATATTTCAGAGTTATAATTAAAATAAATATAATTCGTAAAGGAAATATAAAAAATATATGAAAAAAAAGGGAAAAAAACATTTGTATAAAAATTAAATAAATAGTATGTTATAATAAGTAGGAGAGAAAGATAAACGATCCAATAATTTTCCATGACATTATCAACTTATATTAATTTAGTTAATTATTAACTTTGATAATAGGTAGAAGTTTTCTCTCATTCGGCGAAGGCTGAGACAGCTGGCTTCCCCCATCATGCTTCCCATAGTCCATTTAACGTCTCCTCACTCCACCTCCACGTTGGAAAAACTCCCAACCTGAACAAAAATAATTCTTATTACTATATATGCGTAACTATTTGATAAATAATATTACCCACCTTATAAAGTAAGAATACTTAAGGTACAATAAAATTAACGTAATTTTATTTTCCGTTTAAATCATATTCCACGATTCTTCCTTCTCTTACTTCATCTTCTTCCGTCGTCTTAAATATATTTTCCGAATCCTTGATATATAATTGAAAATTTCCGCTTCTTCTTTTCATACTTCCACATTATCTCACTTTTCTAACACGATTTTCTTGACACCGCTCCGACCCCGATAAGACCCTTCTCCGCACTAGCCAGAATGGTACTGACGATAGACAACGACTCACAGTAAGAACACTCTTATCTATCCTAAACAAGTGACCCTGATGCTAAGACAATGACGATGACGTACAGCAACCGACATCTATAGAATTGCCCGTGTACTTAACGCAAAACAGCGATAACGTACAAATTATTACCTCGTTATTGTTTTTCTTTTATTTTACTAAACGGTCCTCACACCTTTTTAATGTTTAATCTGTTCTAATTCTTTTATTATTTTCAGCCACAGATTTTATACATAATTGAGAAACTTATACCTTATTCTACGCGTACACGCACCTTAACGATAACAATAAAAATTAAAAAGGGGAATTTATACGAATTATAGTAAATACATATAGAATAAGAATAAATATACATGTATATATTTATTATTATGTAATTACAGATATGTTAACATACATCGCGACACTCATACTGCTTGTAAATCCAATGTATGCTCTAATTGGATTCGATTGTGGCGGACAACACCTAAATATTACCTCCGTATCACTGCTCGATGTTGGAGAGTGCAATCTTAACGTTCGGAAATCCAACTTAAGCGATGTCTACATCCAACTTCTACAACTTTCGGACTATAACCATGCTGAAGTTATCCAATGCAAGATGGAAATATCAAGAGCTATTTTCATTGCGGGATGAACTCGCACGTATCCGTGGTTCACAATGGAAAAGCCGATTTTATTCATGAAACTGGATATACACAGTGCCTGAGGATGTTTCAAGACGGAACCTTCTCACTAGGAGCCGACAATGTTATTCAAGGTCTAAGAGTTAATCAGACTGCCTTCCACAGCCTTACCTTAGCTGGCCGCGTTAGCAATGACGGAACCTGTAAGGGTGCCCAATATTCAGACCCTTATGGAACTTGGGACGATGTCGTGGTCTAAGCTGTCGTCAAGGTTTCCTTAAAGTCATCACACGTACCCGTACAACTGAACTCCGGGAAAATAATATTAAAATCTGGAACTAACTGCGCACTAAGCGAAGGATTCCGCCTCGATACAGATGATGGATATACTTATTGGAAACCCGTACCAACATCTGCCTGTAATTTTCACAAATATGACGTTCTTTATGAGGGTCATGCAACCAAGATTACAGACGATTCAATAAACCCTTCATCTCCAATCATCTACAGCCTGACAACATTACTTTCGCACTCACCAAGCCGAGGAACAACCCTTATGTGGATATACTCTATTTCGCACAGTACATCCTAAGCTCTTCATCCTTGAAACCAAAAAAGGAGATACCTTCGCCATTAGAGGTATCATTCCTGTGAATAACTTGGATATCTTCGCATATATGAATTCCAAATTCGTATACGTGGAAAAACATATCCAACAACAAATTACTTCGTTATATCATAACGTAATACAGGTAATAACCAACGCCCTATCATTCGCCACTCTGCAACCAGATGAATTCGCATACCAACTCATGATGCCCGGGTATATGGCAGTCACAACCGGAGAAGTTACTCACATCATCAAGTGTACATCAGTGGATGTCACAGTAAGGAAAACTGAGGAATGTTACACGGAATTACCCATTACTGTTCGTAACAATTCCTTATTTCTCACTCCTAAATCTCGAATAGTCACCAAATTCGGGAATCAAAGAGAATGCACCTACGAATTGCCTACAATGTATCGCATTGAAGACACTTGGGTGCAATTTACACTGGAACCACAAATAAGACATGCACCTCCGCAACAATTAAAACCAATGACTACATTAACTTGGGACTATTTGACACCAGGACCTCTTGCTATTAGCGGAATATATTCCGAAAAGGATATAGAAAACTGAGGGATCATATTATGTTTCCTGCTGAAAGAGCAGCCCTTTTCAATACAATTGCCAGAGGAATCTCCGGTCATCCTATCAATACTAACGCAGTCTCTATATACAACCTACTGGACGAAGCTTCTCTTAATAAAATCGCAGAAAGCGCAGTTTCCCGAGTATGGAACGGATTCGTCTCATTCGGCTCTGCAACCGCTGGAATATTTGGCATATTAGTAATCATTCGTATCATAAAAATTGTTGTTGATACGGCAATCCATGGATACGCTCTGCATACTGCCTACGGTTGGAGCATGCATTTGCTTGGAGCTACTTGGAGTTCCCTCACTCATCTACTACTCCACCTTGCACGAGGACCTGTTGGTAGAGACAGCAAAAATGAAGACGACAAACCACTACCACCGCCTTCAGCTCCTGCGGGACCCCCAGCATCATCAGAAGAAACAACAATCAACGGGTTTCCGGACGAGAACGCATCATCCAACATC
Source organism: Prenolepis imparis (assembly GCF_030444845.1). Taxonomy (NCBI): domain Eukaryota; kingdom Metazoa; phylum Arthropoda; class Insecta; order Hymenoptera; family Formicidae; genus Prenolepis; species Prenolepis imparis. The sequence goes on along the minus strand of NW_028141166.1, from coordinate 2,610,030 downwards.
GAAACAGCAAACGCGACATTATTCGCTCTGATTATTATTTACAATTGAGAGATCGTCTAAAGAATATAGAACAAATTTCTACGAAAACATCGTAATTTGTTCTTAAATAAGGGGGGAGGTGTGACATCCCGTCTAAATTTAAAATTTATATTTTTAATACCCACTGCGTGCTATCTTTATTCCTGCATTCTATTAACAACTTTACTCTTAATTTTACCTTTAAATTGAACTATTTTGTTTTCTTACATATTAATTATAATAATTCCACTAGAATCTGGGGTCCACCATTCGCAGCCAATCACCGCCATCTAGTTTAATTGGCAATTACAATCTTAACACTAACGATGCGACCAACCAAGCGTCGTCTAGGGACTCCAGAACGCGCGCTTAACCATCTAGAACTAAATAGAATGCTTCATTATAAAATTATATTTAACCACAAATCCTAACAATTAATCAAAGGATCAATATTGAAAATAATCGACCAAACTAGCACAAATTTTTTACTTTATTAAAAGTTACGACGTTTCGACCATATGGTTGTGGTCCTTTTCAAGTACACTTCTGGTTATCTTCACAAAATATTACATAACTCAATCAAAAAACCAAAATCACATGTCAAAGATGGTTGGTCTTTTGTCAAAAATATTAAGGATACTTCTATGAATGATAATGATATAATGATATCGTTAGATGTTAGTGCGTTATTTACAAACGTTCCCAAAGAATTAGTGTTAAATGCTATTAAAAAACGGTGGAACGATATTACTAAGAACACAGATTTCAGTTTAACTCAGTTCCTATACGCAATAGAATTAGTCTTAGATTCAACCAGTTTTATTTTCAATGGTCAGTTTTTTGAACAAATTTTCGGCACACCAATGGGTTCCCCCCTATCACCTATCCTCGCTGATATGGTAATGGATGATCTTGAGACACAATGTTTAGAGTCGTTAAGTTTCACGGTACCTATATATTATAGATATATAGACGATATATTCGCCATAGTACCGCGTAAAAAATTGAGTGAGATATTAGCGACTTTCAATAATTCCCACCAACGCCTGAAGTTCACGTATGAAATTGAGGTTGATTCGTCCATTAATTTTCTAAATACAACGATCACTCGCGTGGATAATATACTTATTACTAATTGGTACAGGAAACCTACTTCGTCTGGAAGATATATTAACTTTTTCTCTAACCATCCTCTAAAATATAAGATCAATACTATTTATAATCTTGTAGATCATGCAATTTTATTATGATAGATTCCACCGTAGTAATATTGATTTAATGTACGATATTTTATTTAACAATTGTTTCCCTAAACACATTATTAAACGACACATACAAAAAAGAATTAATTTTTTAAAAAATCGCAATCACAATAACGATATAGATTTGAACCAAGGGAAATTCGATAGGACGTCCTTTTTGTCACTCCCATATGTTAAAGATACGAATCAAGATTTATGTCGAGTTTTATGTGGAGTTGGTTTGAATGTCGTTTATAAAATTAATAAAAAACTAAATATGTTAATAAAACGCGGCAAAGACAATTTACATAAAGATGACCGAACGAATGTGGTATACAAATTAGATTGTAAAGATTGTAATGCATCATATATTGGACAAACTAAAAGACATTTAAGGACTCGTACGAATGAACAATTTAAAAATATTAAATTACATGAAACAAATCACTCTGTTATAAGTAAACACAAAATAAAATATGGACATGAATTTGATTGGACTAAACTCAATATATTACATAATGAGAAACATGTGCGTAAAAGAGAAATTGCGGAAATGTTCTACATCACAAAATTTAAGAATACAATTAATCTTCAAAAGGACACTGAGAGCTTAAATAATATTTATGATAAAATAATAAAGGTCGTGTAATAAGTTTTCTAATATTGTTAGTTATTGACAAGGTTTCTTATTGACTTAACGTTCTCGCCTTTAATATTGACAACATGTGTGAGCGAATCTTTTGAACATGCTTATCTAATATTCACATTTATAACGTATGTACTCTTTTTCTATGCATATTACTATCTTTAAGCCGTTTAGATTTATAAGTTTAATTTTCAATTGTATTATTTTAGTGTACTTGAAAAGGACCACAACCATATGGTCGAAACGTCGTAACTTTTAATAAAGTAAAAAATTTGTGCTAGTTTGGTCGATTATTTTCAATATTGATCCTTTGATTAATTTACTAGCGATATTACATTTAAAGAATTTATTCTAACAATTAATAATATAAGTTATTATTAAAATATGTGTACCTATATCTAATACTAATCTTAAGATGAGCTTATGATTAACATTTAAACGCAACCATAATCAGCAACCTTAAGCAATGCGATGTAATACAAGGCGTCGTTAAGATAGCTTATCATATTTATAGAATCCTGAGTATGCTAAATTCTTGTACGATAATTAAATTTAAGATATATTAGATATAATATTAATATATATTTTTTAAAAAATAATAATCTATATATTTTTTAAAAATTCGCCAGTCGTAAAAAAAGATCCCAAAATTAAAGAAAACTGAAGTCGTATACAAGATCAATTGTAAAGAGTGTGAATTTTCATATATTGGACAAACTAAGAGACATCTCAATACCCGCCTAAAAGAACATAAAAATAACATAAAATTGCATGAGAGCAATTATTCAGTAGTGAGTAAACATAGAGTCGAATTTAATCACGATTTCGATTGGGATAACCCGATTATTTTGCATAATGAAAAATACACCAGAAAAAGAGAAATAGCTGAGATGTTTTATATAAAAAAGTTTAATAATACCCTTAACCTACATAGAGACACAGAGAATTTAAACATTATATACGATAAGGTTATTAAAGTCGTTTAATGTTTGTTGCTTTAGGACTTAAATATTCACAGTTACGGATTAGTCATGTCATAAGACACACGTATTATATTTATTATTAACCATCCTTACATCGCATATACCATTTATATAATGGCATTTCATTTGACACCGTAATTAATACATCTGACTGTAAGTTCGTCTATACTTTTGTATCCAATCATAACCATGCCATAATATTGTATGTTTAAAATATTGTAATAACTTTTTCAGTTCACATTTGATAATGACCTAAACCTAAGGTCGAAACGTTATGAATTTTATCCAATAAATGAATTCAAATTAGTCCAATTTTTGGTCGTCAATACAAACCTCCTTCTATATATTATATATGTTGATCCTTTTTGTCGAAATTCTTATTATTAACTATTCGAATAAACCCATGTAATAAAATGATTCTATAAGTATGATCAGGATATATAACGCACTTTATATCTTTTAGGAATTATATGATTATTCGCTCTTACTAGGCTTTAATGGCGTATATTAATAAATTATGGAATCATAATTTACAATAATTTAAATAATGTAGACTTATAATTATAGACGGACTTGTAGTTTGTAGTCCTTTTGACAATTTTAAATCTCTAAAGAATGATTCCGTAATTAATTAATCATATTATTAACATATGAAGAATTAATATATATACCTTTTTAAGTATTATTAAGAATTGCCGCCTGAGATAACGAATAGCTCGCCTTCCACCTTGTTATGTCGCGAAGACCGATATCTAAACTACCTCTGCTATCAGTATCATGCACCCGAACAGAAAACTATAAAGGAATTTTTAGCACTACCTTTCTACCTTAAAATAGTATTAGTAAATAAAATTTGTTAAATTTTAAAAGAAATGAGAAAACTACCGCACTGAGAACAGTATTAACTCAGATCTTTTGCAAAATACTACAAATTATACAAATCGGAATTTTATGCATTATGCAAAAGTATCGCAAGGGTTTTCTGTCCGGGCATCGTTAAAAATCATATCTTATTCTTCGTCGCTGCACCACCTCCTCCGAGAGATAAGCAGGATTCTTAGAAAAGATTCGTCGGATCGAAGAATCGAGCGCGATTTGCACACGGACCGGACATGCCAAGGGGTATATAAGCCGTGAATTTTGCGCCATGCGACACTTCTATTCTTTTCGTCAGGCTCATTAGTCCTCAGACCGTATATTCGTTTCTGCCATACTAATTGTACTTAGACTAAGTCTGATTGTACCAGTCCATACCATTGGACATAGACATAAATTCTTGAATAAATAAGTTGAGTGCTTATTAAAATCAGTGTACGCGTTTACTTAACCATCCGCATCCCGAGACCGAGGTCCTGAAGGAGGAGCGACGGTTTAACCCACCAATCAACTATAAGCATCATTCAGTAAGTTAGAAACTAGATAAATCATCATTATAACAGTTAACTATTAAATTCAACTATTCAAACAAACGCTCAGAGAAGGAAACATTAATTATCTTACTAGAAATATCGGAATCCCATAACCATTTATCCTTGTGTATCTAATAAATTAGTGATCACCTTTCCTTACATATCCCTAGATCCGTAAAAGTCCGTTCAAGCTCTCGGCGTCCCTAGGGTATAACCGATGCATATAGGTTGCCTTATAAATCAAATAGAGAGTCCAATATACAAGAAAAATCACCCGGACGTGACAATACACATAGACTGTCTGTCGAATGTAAAGTTAAAGTCTTTGTTCTTATGGACATTTATGTATCTCCTAACGTAAGATCTTGCCCGCACCACTTGGATGAAAATGAATTTTTCTTGCAAGTTTTACTCCCTGGTTTACAGTCTATTAATAGAACTTATGTTATACGAGGACAAGAGTTGCAAATATTTTTGCAGCAACTAAGAAACATGGCTATTAATCAAGAGAGGTATGAGGATGAGAATTGTTTTTCAGACAACGAATTTCAATCCATTACTTCTATAACAAAGGAACAATTTCGCGAGCTGTTTACATTTTGCGATTGAGTACCTCAAACTGAAGGCTACAGATATATAACTAAAAAAGATTTGCTGACTTTTTTGTGTAAGTTACGACAAGGGCTATCAGATGAATTTCTGAAGGTAATATTCAATTATTCGAGTAGACAGGCTGTAAGTCTGGCCATAGGTACGGTCAGAAAATCTTTAATGCAACGATTTGTACCTAGCAATATTGGATTTCAGGCTATAACGAGAGAAGGCTACATAGCTAGGCACGTTACGGAATTTGCTAACGCACTGTATAATCCAAAGCCGAATGTGCCTAGAGCTATCGCTTACATTGATGGTACTTACTCGTATATCCCTAAGAGTAGTAACTTTCGAGTTTTGCGGCAATCTTACTATGTTCACAAAGGCCGACACTTAGTAAAACCTGCTTTGGTTGTTGCTCCAGACGGATATATCCTTGCGATTCAAGGTCCCTACCTTTCGGACTCCCGAAATAACGATGCTGCAATGCTGCGCAATGAGTACGAAAGGGATATTGATTCTATCAGAGAATGGTTTCAAGATAGAGATATTTTTATAGTAGATCGAGGATATCGCGATGCTACGCCATGGCTTGAACGCATAGGCATTCATATTAAAATGCCAGCTCTTCTTCAACGGGGGCAGAGTCAACAGAAGAAGCAAATGAATCGCGTTTAATCACAAAAACAAGATGGTTAGTTAAAGCAAGAAACGATCACATAAAGTCTATGTTTAAATTCTTCTCCCAAATAATTAATGTACCGCATATACATAATCTTGGTGACTTTTATCGAATTGCTGGAGCGATAATAAACAGATATCACTCTCCCATCCATATGGAAGGGGCCAATGCGCAACTAGCGAGAGAAATGTTAGAGAAATCCCAAACTGTTAATATTGTGCAAGCGCGAGTAGAAGCGGACAATCTTCGTAATAGAAATGGACGATGGAAAAAACTTAACCAACATCAGGTGCCTAACTTTCCTCGCCTTACCTTAGAACATCTGCGAGACCTAACGGTAGGTGTATATCAAATTCACTTGGCACCTTCTTACATACAGGATAAGATTCAACGAGACGAACAAGAAGAGTTTCAGTTAGTTGAACTCATTGACGAACCTGGTTTTATAAGAGTCAGACTATACTCTAGATTTCGCAATGCTGCAAAATATCAGTTATGGATAGCATACGACAGCATTGAAGAGAATGACAACGATAATGATATTCATGACAACATTATTCATGGATACTACTGTACCTGTAAAACAGGTGCTAGGAGTATTGGCTCGTGTGCTCACGTTGCCAGTGTATTATGGTTTCTTGGATACGCACGTCATGAACCAAATGTTTTATATCCTGCTACGTCTCTACTACATAACATTTTGGATGCATCTAATAGAGCGCAGCCTATCAATCCAAATGATGCTATAGAACTTGGTGAATAGATGAGCGGTGAGAGGCAAGGGGACTCACGTACAAAAAGCACCCCAAAGGAGTCTAAAATCACACTGCAACCTCCACGTAGTAGACTCCAGTAACTATAATAAGGTGTAATAAAAACACTCAATATCATTGTTTCTGTTTAACAGTACTTGTTTTTTCATAACTAAGGGTCAGGCTACTGGAATAGGTTTCATTATCAGCCATTTGTTTATTGCTTATTTTAAAACAAATAATGCGTTAAAAATCCGTTATGATTTTTCCTACTTTAAATCAGCAATCAGTTCTTGCAAACAATGACATTTTCAAAGTGTTTAAACAATACTGTCATAAACAAATTATTCTTTAACTATTTTGTTCACTAAAAATTCATATTGTTTCCTTATAATGGTAACCGCATTGATCCGAAAGTGATATCACAGTATATACAGTAGCGCAACTCTCTGTCGGCACCTTTGATGTTTGTGTAACATAAAATGGAACGCGCATGCGTGAAATCAGCGAGTATAACCAGTACTGCCATCTAAACTTTTATCTCATTTTCTCTTTATTTTCGCTCTCTTTTTAGCACATTACTACATGTAAAATAAATTAATTTTAATAAAAATTATGTATATAAGAGATCACACATTGTTAATAATATAATGTCTAATATATATAAGACAAATAAATACATAAAAAAATATAAAATATTATATAACATAATTTAAATATTAAAATAAATAATAATTTATACTTGACATAACAGATAACAAAAGAATCACATCAAATATTCATATATTTACATATTGATGTGCACACATATATATTTAACACAATTAAAAGCTTAAAATTAAAAGAAATATTTAAAAAATTTTTATAACATATGATAATATATGCGTTTAATTAAAATCCATATATTAAAGCAAATAAATGAATAAAAAAACCAAGATATTTATTAAATATATTTATTAATAAATAATTCTATATTATATATATATTTTATAACAAATATTTTATAGGAAAATTATAAAGTGCGTAATTATAATTTATGTTTTATTTTATCTTAAGAAATTATAATGTACTATAATGTACAATAAATTATACATATGTACTTATATCGCAAATTATTTATTATTATTTTTTCTCTTTCAAATCTCTCACCTAACCATACCTCAGCTACTCGATCCCTCAGTATGAATCAGAGAGAGAAAACCAAAAGAAAGAGTGAGAGAAAAGTTCAGATGGCGGTACTGAATATACTCGCTGATTTCGCGCATGCGTACTCCATTTTATGTATCAAGAAATTGAGAGAGTTGCGCTACTGTATATACTGTGGTGATATCTTTGCTGGTCTGACCTCAGGCTTTTGAAGGGTTGAAACGATGAAACTGTCCATTTTTTGACATTTTGCCTGAGGAAACATTTGTTCAGTGACCCAAAAGGTACAACATATTTCAAATTCAGCTATTTTCGCCGGGGCCCATTTTCACGTGGTTTATTGTTCCATATTTCAAAATTAGTCCTTCCGTTGTGACAACTAGTCGGACATCGGTTAAGAATGTAATTAGTAGTATTTACCTCGGCCCAAAGGTATGGTGGCAAGGAAGATTGCATCATCAGACATCGTGCCGTATCTAAAATTGTTCAATTCTTTCTTTCGGCAATCCCGTTTTGCTCCGGCGTGTGAGTTATTGTTAGTCTTCATCCAATTCCATTTTCTTTCAAGAACGAATCGAATTTTTTATTTCGGAATTCCTTACCATTGTCAGATTGCAAAATTTTTATTTTCTTGCCAGTCTGTTTCTCCACGAAAGCTTTGTACTTCTTAAAAGCTTGAAGAACTTCGCCTTTTTGTTTCATAAATCGAATTTCACACCATCTAGAAGCGTCGTCTATAAAAGTAACGAAATATTTCGATTTTCCTATCGATTCCGTACTCATCGGTTCCCCAAACGTCGGAATGAATAATTTCAAGAATATCTGAACTTCTTTTTAATTTCTTTTGCCTCGTGCACATATCTCGCAGACAATTTCTTCGTGGTATTTTTCTAACTTCATACTTTGTACGACGTTATTTCGATGACATTTCATTAAGTCACGGTAGTTCAAATGTCCCATTTTTTGAAGCCAAAGGACCCCGCACAAACCTTATGGAAAATGGCTTTCGGTAAAATTGGCTGAAACTTTGCCATTTTGTACTTCAAGTGATGCTGATCAAAAGTTACCATTGTCACAAGTCAATCCTATGAGCCGTTTTTGTTCTAAAAAGGCTCAAAGTTCGATAATACACGTATCATAGGCACTATTATCGAACTGGCGGGAGCACGTTCTCGTTTTCTTGCATGTGATGATAGGTTAGCTGCTTGATTAGCGCGGCTTTTCTAGCTGATCCTGACGATTGGTAGATATATTGTAATTTTATCCATAACTCACGTGACGTTCGACATTCCTTGATTTGTTTTAGCTGAGACGGTTTGATTGAAAGTACGATGTCAGCTTTGGCCTTTTCGTCTTCGAGTATCCATTTATTTACTTCCTCTTCGTTTTGTTGAGTAACTTCAGGTTTCGGCTTTTGCCCGCCCACGTATGCCCATGCTTCATTTTTCGTCAGCAGCGCTTGCATTTGGATTTTCCACGTGTCATAGTTTTTTTTATTTAATAACTCAATTCTGACCGAGTTTGAAGATGCCATTTCCGCTTGCGACTCGATGATCTTCCGGGATGTCTCGATTCTAACCTTGAAAATACTTTCCGTGCGTCTTTCTTAATTTTCTCTTAATTCTCACTTCGTGTCTGGGCCCATAACCTGTTGGGCTGTGGAAGGATGAGACGAAAATGATTTTGACTCTATCGTACGGGTGGACCATTTTAATCAATATACGCTAATATCTCGAAAAGGAGAAGTTTTTTCAAAAAATGTTTTAAACAAAAGTTTTATGGCTTTGAGGGGGAAAAATAATGACATTATTAATTTAATAGTAGATGGCGCCACTTTAGAGATTTTATCATGGCGACCATTTTTTAAAGTGGAAGTCGCTTTTTTCTTCAAAAGAAAAGTTGTAGCTGGCAATGAGACGAATTCATCATTTTTCACTGAGATACAGCGTTTCAAAGTTTAAGTGAAAAACTTCCACGCACATACAGTGTGCGTATTTTGTAATTCCAAACCGTCCTCCATTTGTGTGTGTGTGTGTGTGTGTGTGTGTTGTTCCTATCCATTATCTGAACTGGTTCTATTTGATGGTCAACTAGCTCCAGACCGATTGATACGCATTTTGTCACGCTTAGCATTACCCAGGATGAACGACGTGGACGTGGCGGGGCTTCCATCCTTTTAGGGTGCTTGATTTACGTGAGTCCCCTTGCCTCTCACAATTCGGGGTGCTTGATTTACGTGAGTCCCTTTGCCTCTCACGATTTTTTAAAACATATTACAAAAAATGTTCAAAAACGTTACCATTTTCTTAAATACATAACGCGATTCTTCGCTCAAAATGGTTAACAGTTTTTAGTAATACGGCCCGTGGTATGTTTGTACAAGCAATTTTGATTCTCTGAATCATATCATCTCGAATTGTGGGTTCCCGCTCGTACACGACATTTTTTAAATAACCCCATAAATAAAAGTCGGGTGATGTCAAGTCAGGAGATCGCGCTGGCCATGCTATTGGTCCACCTCGTCCGATCCACATGCCATTGTAGCGTCTATTTAGATAATTTCTTACAATTCTCGCATAATGTGGTGGGGCCCCATCTAATTGAATCCACTTTCCGAGTCTTGTGTACAAATCAACATCTTCAAGTAATCCTGGTAGTTCATTCCTTAAAAAGGCTAAAAAGTTCTGTTTACATTACTATCAAAAATGTATGGACCAATCAAGTAGCCGATAATATCGCACCACACGTTAATACTCCAACGATGTTGATTGTCGATTTGTCTGTACCAACGAGGGTTAACATCTGCCCAATAATGACCATTGTGTCTGTTTAGTTGTCCACTATTTTCAAATGTTCGTCAAAGCTATTTGAGGTGCCGAAGAAAACATCGTGTGTAAATTCGGAGTACTCTGTAATCGGAGTTTCCCGTGTTCGGAATAAACAAGATACTCAGGGTACATGACTCTGAAATTTTGTAACAATTGGATACCGACTTATTTCGAGTCATCAATCGTCTGTTCTTGAAATAATATGTTACTACTTGGGGATAAATTTATTACGAGAATCCTTTTCATTGTTGTGGCGATTAACAATTATTTAATCCTACAAAAACCATTTAGACGGTGAAAGTGAGTGTCCGGTAAGAAAAGTTCACTTGGCAAAAATAGTTAAAGTGAAACAGCGAGAAAAATTAAACATTTAATAAATAGTTCAATATCCAATATGGCGCACGACTCAGCCTCGACTCACAGTACGGCACCGCTAGGCGGCGCAAGGCCGGAATGGTAACTCGTGGGTGGAATACGGCCAGCGGAGTATAATAGGAAGGCCGCCTGCGGAGTTTCGTCGAAAGAGCGGTGTGGATAAATTTACACAAACCAAGAAGAGAGGAGGCCGACGAAGGATTTTTTAATACAATACTATCACTGACACAATTACACATGTAATTAATTGTAAATATTAAAAGTCATGTTTAACTCCAACTGAGCTCATTTATATGAAACCTCAGCGATCTCCTATATCCTAGAGTCTCCCACTGCGAAAAACGATAATCGATCCACAATTGTTGAGCAGTATCAAACTTTATTGCTTAAGAATTTACGTCCACTGACAACACTCATGGCTGATTATACATACTCCTTCGGAGATTGTTGATATTCTCCTTGTTCTCGGAGAATGTCAACGAAATTATCGTGAAGCTTCGCAAGTTTACCGGAATCGTTATCCCGAAAGAGAACACCCAAATCATTCCGTAATCTGGAACCTTGAACGAAGAGCTCGCCAAGGCCATTTGAGGCGCAATAGAGAACATCGTGTGTACAATAATGAAGACGATGTGCGTATGCTCGTTATCTTGGCAACTCTTCATCTTAATCCTCATGCGAGTAGTCGGGTTATGGCTAGAGAAATTGGTATACCGAGAACAACGATTTTAAGAATTTTGAAGAAAGTGAAGTACCATCCTTATCATATTACGTTAACACATACTCTTAGTCAACAAGATATGCTGTTACGTGTACAATTTTGTCATTGGGGACAACAGATGATCAGAGCTGATCCGAATTTCTTCTATTATGTTATGTTCTCTGATGAATCTACGTTCAAAAATAATAATGAATTGCATAGACATAATTGTCACTATTGGTCGAATGTTAACTCTATTTGGCATAGACAAGTAGATAATCAGCATCGGTGGATAGGAGTGTAAATAAATGTTTGGTGTGGGATTATAAATGGTTACTTGATTGGTCCTTATTTCTTCGATGGAAATGTCAATGGAGAAAATTTTCTGGAATTTCTCAGGAATCATTTACCACAATTACTTCAAGACGTTGATTTGCATACACGACAGAGAATGTGGATACAACTGGACGGGGCGCCACCTCATTATGCAGAAATAGTGAGAAATTATCTAGACCGGGAATACAATGATAGGTGGATTGGACGACGTGGACCCGTCGCATGGCCCCCACGATCTCCTGATATGACTTCACTCGACTTCTTTTTATGGGGATATATCAAAAATGTTGTCTATGAGCATGCGCCTACAACCAGAGAAGATATGATGGAAAGAATACGAGTATACCTCGCGCTGTCTTACTCAAAATGGTCAGACATTTCCAAGATAGGTTGGCGTTATGTATTCGAGTCAATGGAGATAATTTTGAACGATTCCTTCGATAGAAAGGTTTGTAAGTCAATTAAGCAGCTCGTTTTGTAAGAGGCAAGGCACTAAACGTTTTATACTAAATATTTTGTAAAAGGCACTCACGCTAATCAAGCACCCCAAAGAGAATAAAAAACTACTACGTCCACGCCGTTGTTCTTGAGTAGCGCTAAAAGTAAGAGATAGAATAAAAAATTTGCCGTGTTACGCGTAGCATACAATATTTTAAGTCTCATAACTCAAAAAAACTTTATAAAAAAAATTTAATTATAGTGTTTCGAAAAGGTCTTGATGCCAGCTACAAGAATGTGATATGAAAAATTGGTGGTTCCATTTAAGAAAATCAAGTTTACCTTAAAATGACCTCTAAATTTGACTTCAAGGTCAGGGTCAAGGTCACCATCAGGTGTCCCCCTCTGAACCCTACAACTTTTGTATAAAACATTTTTTTCTATCTTGCTTACTTTACGAGATATTTGCGTGTATTGATTAAAATGGTCCATCGTGTATATAATATATATGCTATATAACGTATATAACATATATAGGCTAGAACATTTATTAGAATCGTAAGAAACACACTGATAGGCGTGAGCCGAGTACAACACGTAACATAGTAAGAGAAAAGTAGAGATAAGACTAGATCCGTAAGCGACCTCTATCAAGTAGCGCGACTAATCGAAGGATCGTACAAAAATAGGCGCTAACACTTTCGATAGAAAAAAAATAATTTATCCAGAAACAAGGTCCGGAATAATTTCTTTTATCATGATATTTCTGCATAGGCTTCTGAATACTCGTTTAAAAATTTATCACAGTCGTCCATGTGTTTGGTGCCAAAAAATACGAGTATGGTCGCATACCTTGGGTTTATTTATGATAGAAAAAAATTAATTTGTTAATAAACAAAGCCCGGAAAATTTTTATTTTCCACGATATTATTGCTTATGCGTATAAAAATCCAGCATTTAAATCCATTCAAAAATTTATTACGGCTATTTTTGCGTTTAGTGCCAAAAATTACAAGCATGGTCACATATTTTGAGATCATTAACAATAGAAAACAATTAATTTGTTAAAAAACAAGCGTTCCGAAGAGCGCCGAAGAGCTCCGTTTGTCACGATATTTCTGCATAGGCGCTTAAAAGCTCATTTACGAGGGTGGTTTGAAAAGTCCGTGCAAAGTCAGAGAGATGGCACCACTGGTGCGTATCGGGGTTATTTTTAGTTAGTAGCATCTCTTGGAAGAACACACACCAAGTTTCAGCCAGATCGGTCTATTTCTCTGTGTTTGGCGTTCGTTTGAATCGAGAAAATCGAGTGATTTCCAAAAAATGGATGAAAGAGAATTTCGTGTGTTGATAAAACATTACTTTATGAAAGGCAAATCGCCTCAGAAGACTAAGGAGAAGCTTAATAAACATTATGGTGAATCTGCACCTTCGATTAGAACAGTTTATAAGTGATTTCAAAATTTTCGGAGTGGCCATATGAGCACAAGTGACGCTGAACGTTCTGGACGCCCTATTGAGGTCACTACTCCAGAAATCATTGATAAAATCCATGATATGATGATGGATGATAGAAGAGTGAAGGTGCGCGAGATTGCTAGTGCTGTGGGCATCTCGAGTAAACGGGTACATAATATTTTGCATACACATTTGGGCATGAAAAAGCTATCCGCAAGATGGGTGCCGCGATTGCTCACAGTTGACCAAAAACGAAATCGTGTAAGGTGTTCCAAGGACGGTTTGCAGCTGTTTCAGCGGAATCCACAGGACTTTAAGCGTCGTTTCGTCACTGTGGAAGAAACATGGATACACCACTACACGCCTGAGACCAAGGAACAGTCCAAACAATGGGTTGCCAGTGGGGAGTCTGCACCAAAGAAGGCGAAGACCGTTCTTTCGACCGGGAAAGTTATGGCGACTGTCTTTTGGGATTCGCAAGGAATAATCCTCATCGACTATTTGGAAAAGGGCAAAATTATTACAGGTGCATATTATTCATCGTTATTGGACCGTTTGAAAACCGAGCTGCAAGAAAAACGTCCACGATTGGCCCACAAAAAAGTCCTTTTCCATCACGACAACGCACCAGCTCACTCATCTGTAGTTGTAGCCGCAAAATGATGGAATTAAGGTTCCAACTCGTTCCGCATCCCCCCTATTCTCCAGATTTGGCTCCCTCGGACTACTACTTGTCCCCCAATATGAAGAAATGGCTGGGGGGAAAGAGATTTTATTCAAACGAGGAGGTGATTGCGGAAACGAATGCCTATTTTGCAGAGTTGGACCAATCTTATTATTTGGGAGGGATCAACAAACTGGAGCAGCGTTGGACGAAGTGTATAAGCCTAAAAGGAAACTACGTTGAAAAATAAAAAAAGTTTATCCCGAAAAATTAAGTAGTTTTCATTTTTGCACGGACTTTTCAAACCACCCTTGTATATTCATCCTTTTCGGCTCTGAGTTTGGTGCTAAAATACGAGGGCAGTTCGATAAGTCAGTGACTTTTACAATATATGGCACTCAAATCGCAATCTAATTTTATTTCTGATATTTACCATCTTATTTAAGTATACACACCAAGTTTCAAGTAGATCAGTCAAATAGAAATTTTTGACAGCGTTCTAAAGCGGATAAGTTTGTGTTTTTTGCTAAAATGGAAAAAAGTGAATTTCGTGTGCTAATAAAACATTACTTTTTGCGTGGAAAAACCATTAAGGAAACTGAAGAAAAGCTAAAAAAGTATTATGGGGACTCTGCTCCGTCGCATGGAATGGTTCACAAGTGGTTCACTGAATTTCATTGTGGTTTTTGGTCGATTGTGAGCAAGCGCGGCACCCATCTGGCCGACAGCTTCTTCATGCCCAAATGTTTATGCAAGATATTAAAAACACGTTCGTTTGAGATGTTTACCATCTTGGCTATCTCGCGTATCTTCACTCGACGGTCGTCCAATACAATATCATGGATTTTATTGACTGTTTCTTCAGTTGTGACCTCATTCGGACGTCCCGGGTGCTCAGCATCATTCGTGCTTGTACGACACACAACGAAATTCAGTGAACCACTTGTGAACCATTCCATGCGACGGAGCAGAGTCCCCATAATACTTTTTTAGCTTTTCTTTAGTTTCCTTAATGGTTTTTCCACGCAAAAAGTAATATTTTATTAGCACACGAAATTCACTTTTTTCCATTTTAGCAAAAAACACAAACTTATCCGCTTTAGAACGCTATCAAAAAATTTCTATTTGACAGATCTACTTGAAACTTGGTGTGTATACTTAAATAAGATGGTAAATATCAGAAATAAAATTAGATTGCGATTTGAGTGCCATATCTTGTAAAAGTCACTGACTTATCGAACTGCCCTCGTATATTCTGATCGTATTTTTTGGGATCAATTTATGATTATTTAAGAAAAAAATAATTTATCTATCAAGCCCGGTTATGATACGGCATTGTAAGTACAGCGCCAGCTGGACATATTTTTTGAAGCATTCCCTTCATGCGGAATACTCCCGTCTTTTGTTTTTAGTACTCCTGTCTTTTGTTTTTACATATAAGCACAAGCAGACGAGCATTGACTGCCGTTGAAGCACGTGTAAGTAGCGCATTAAATTTGTTTCGCATTATGTAATACTTGCCGCAGTTTACTTTGTCGCTAAAAGTTTGACAAATCTAAATATAATATATTCATTTCAGATAAATCATTTAATACACTAAATAGATAAAAAGCTTAATATTATGCCTAAAAAATCTAATATTTCGCAAGCCACCATTTATATTATCGCAGAAGTGATATGTGAATGCATATCAGACATTTTTGATGTCAATTTTTATAAAAGAAGCCAAGAGTCTTTATGTTTGTAACGATATCCCCCGTTACCCGACCGAACACCGTGCGGAAGGCTGCGCCCGGCAAACACCGGCCGGGCGATGCAGCGGGCGCAATGCGCCATCATTTATTAAACGAATCGGGCCAGTTATTCAAAATCCGTACGGCGTACCGAAAACCACGACGTCACGAAAATACCCGAGCGCTACCGAAGACGCGCGAAAATTCCCGAACGCGAAGCCGGGACGCTTAAAAAGAGCGATTCGAGGCGAGAAAGCTCATTCCGGTCCCGATCCGCTCTCGAGCACACATCCCGAACCGATTCCAGAATAAAAACACGAGTAAGCCGCAAATAACGGGGGTCGGGTGTACTCTGCCTCCGATGGGTGTTCCCATCTAGAAAGCGCCCTAGTGTCTTCCGTCTTCTCTCTCTGTAAGCGTATGACCACAGGGGTCGGGTGTGCCCGGTCTCTACCGAGAGTTCTCGGTTAGCGGACAAACGCTGACGTCCTTCCGTACCCCGGTTCCGGCAATCAGTCACAAGGTAGGGAGTTCCCCGCCTTGGACGGGAGTTCCCGTCGCCGGTCACTATCCTCCGCGCAACTATATCCTTACACGCGGACGCGAATCGCGAGCCGCTAAAGAGCCCGCGTATAATCCCGCGCGGCTTCGAGATATATCGAACGCTCTCTCGGGCACGAGAGAGTCCGCGTAGAAAAACGCGAATTCCGGAGCCACGCGCTCGGCCCCGCCGCGCCCCGCTTCCTGCGCCGTCACCGTTCGCCACAATAACATAAACACGCGTGAGCTAGTGGCCCTTTAAAGTATAGCTACCCGAGCCTAGGGGCAATAACCTCGTGATTGAAAACATATGATCGCGCATCTCTGTATCGATATTATATCGCGGATTTCGTACAGTATTTAGCCGAAGCGTTACCGCATTATTTCTGTTAATTGTATTATTGTTATATCGCGGATTTTTGTACGTTATTTAGCTGAAGCGTTTACCGCATTAATTCTGTTCTTTTAATTGTACTATTGTTATATCGCGGATTTTTGTACATTATGTAGCCGAAGCGTTTACCGCATTATTTCTGTTAATTGTATTATTGTTATCTCGCGGATTTTTGTGCTGTATTTAGCCGAAACGTTTACCGAATTATTTCTTTTAATGGTATTATTATTATATCGCGAATTGGTCTCTTATATGGACACCAAACGGACGAAACATTAATTTCTTTTGTGTCTTTTGAATAAACAGTTTATTGAGTTAAATATTAAATCATCGTCTTGTGTTTTCGCCTGAACCGTTTTCCCCCGAACTTTGTGATCCCGACTGAGCGCAGTCCGGCCGTATCGGAAAGAAAACGGTACGTTACATGTTATATGGTGAGAATATTTATATAATATATACATAATTAATGTATTGTAATATATTTATTTTATATTTTGTAAATATAATTTAAATGTATAATATTAAACATAAATAACAATGTAATGTTTTCTGGACACAAACACACACACGCGCGCGCACGCACACGCACGCACACGCACACGCACACCCACGCATGTAATCTAGTTGGCTACTATTAAAAAAAACAGATGCATAGTTTTCTCAAAAAATTCAATTTTTTGAGAAAAATATATGTGCAACTGTCTTTTTATTATTAGTTTTTATTAATGCTGTCAATATGTTTTAGTGTTTATTATACAAGGTGTTCCATTTTAAAAATCCACAGAAATAGAATGCATTTTAGAGAAAAATGTTTCAGACAAAAATTATAGAATTTTGAAAAGGAAAGAAATTGGCGCTACTAACTTTTTCCTAAAAGACGATTTTTTTTAAGCATTCCCTTCATGCGGTTATTTGAAGATCATTTATGTTTTTATTAATGGAACTATCTTATTTTTTGTATAAATCGATTCCTTGCAATATTCATTATAAAAATGATAAGACTAAAATGTCCAAAAAGTGAATAGTTTACGAAATATTTTATACTTTAGTTTATTTATACTTTAACATAGTTTTATATATATTTTATAGTTAATGTAAAATTATCTATATGTATAAGGATCTTTTAAAAAGGGACATTCTGTATAATTATCAATTCATAAATAAAGTTTTAAGTATAATTTAAGCTTTCTCTGGAAATTCTATAAAAAAAGAAGAAGAAATAAGAGCAAGAAAGACATAATAATTATAGTAATTTTTAGTAATATATTTACAAAATAAACACTATATTTAAAAAAATTAATTAACTGAAATAAATTATAACTATTGGATTTATAAAATAAAAAATAAATTACTAGACGAATTATAATTATTAAATACATTAAAAATATTTTTAAAAGTACATTTTTAAATGAAAAATTAATAATAAAAAGTAATACAAGTTTAATAAAAAAATAATTTTTCCATTTAAGTAATATTGTGTTCATATTATTTAAATCTGTATTGTTAAAATTTTTAATATTTTATTTACAGATTTCTAAGAAACTAAAAAAAAATTTGATAATAAAAGTAGGATGTTATAATATTTGCACGCCTATGGAATAAAAACATTTATATAATTTACAAGAAATTGTACGCAGTAAATAAGAAGAAAAAAATAGTAAAAATATTGATCCACAGAAATCAATATTTACATGAGATCCGCAACGTCCAGTAATTAAAAATAACAAAGCTAGCTCAATCAAAGTAAACGATAATTTTGCGGTTTCAAAATATGTACGTGGTAATGAAGAAGAAATTGAAGAAAAAATTGAAGAAATTGAAGAAAATTAAGAAGAAATTGAAATTAAAGAAGATGATGCAAACAGTAAATTTATTGAAACGCCTAAAAAGACAGATATTATTAAAAAAAAACGATTATTATCTAAACATGATTTAATTGATGATAATGATATGGATGACAATATAATTGAAATTTCTGATGCTGAAAATAATGAAGTATGTGATTCAGATGAAAATAATGAAATATATGATTCATCGTCAGATGAAAATAATGAAGTATGTGATTCATTGTCAGATCAAAATAATGAAGCATGTGATTCATTGTCAGATGAAAATAATAAAATATGTGATTCAGATGTTTTATCTCCTTCAACACTATTATCAATAAAACAAAAATATTGTATTGATCATGGTGAAATTCAAGTAAATTCGCATAATCTAAAATACGAAGATAATAGTATTAATAAAGAAAACGTACGTGCTGAAATATGTAAATTTATGTTATACCACTGAAATTTCCATGTCCCCCTTATCATTTTTCGGAGAAATTCGTAAAAATGTTGACTCTTATGTAATTTATGCGTGATGCAGATATAAAAGTCATTGCAAATCTTTTAGATTTGCTCTCATCAAACTGCATGAAAGAATATGTACATTTTTTATCTCTGGTACAAAATGTGAAGAAATCAAACATGAAGGACCTGTTATATTTTGTTCTTTAAGAGGAAATGCGCGTAAAATAGTAAAGGAACAACTTCAACATATTCCTCCAAGAACATTGCAACGTGAAATTGCAAAACGAACTGATCCAGAACTTGTTCAAGAAGGGCACATGCAAGAATTAAGGCTATTATCAACATATCAGAAAGCTAAATCAGAACATAATTGTTGAAATGATCGGGTACTTAGTTCAAGCGATCTCTCCGATTTGTTTCAGCAATGGATAGAAGATTCAAATAATAAAGATCCATATATTCGATATATTGGTTTACCTTTATATGCTATTATGTATTCACAGTCACAATTAGATATCAATGATATAAATGATCAAATAGCTCATTTCGATGCGACAGGCTCAGTAATTCGCAAACCAAAAGATATTTATTGCAAAAGAATAATGTATTATGCTATGGTTATCAAAAAAAGGTGAGTCAATAATACCTATCGCTGAAATGATAACATCTAATCACGATATTCCATCAATAAGTATATTATTAAAAAGATATCGACAGTTTGTTGAAATAAATCAAAGAAAATGGCCACTTTTCAAAATCGTAGTGGTAGATTGGAGTTGGGCATTAATTAATTCCCTCATAATTGAATGGAACAGATGTAATGTCATAGATTATTTAAAACACGTGTACTTGAATGTAAATGAAGGGACCCCAATTGAGGATACATTTTTAATCGTGCATACATGTTGCGCACACTTTATGAAACGAGTGTCATCATATATGCACAAGAAATTTTCTAAATATATCGAGATAAAGACATTTGTGCTTGAGTGTGTAGCGATAATGTTGATGAGTACAGAATTGTTAGAATTGGATGAAATATTCGAAGAATTTATGACTATCCTTTTAACACCTAGTGCAGAGAAAGCTCAGATAAGTATAATACGCTTAAATCAACTTTATAGAAAGATTGATATAGTTGATCAGACAGAAGATTTTGAAGATCAGAATTTTGAATACGAAACTATGTTGATAAATGATAAAAGTGAAAGTAGAATTTTTACCGCATCTCCTTTCTTTGTAAGATATAATCACAAATTTATAAAATTGAAAGAATAACTGCAAATATCTGATAATATTACTAATAAATACTACAATATAAAGATTGCAGAATATATTACGTATAAATTGCCATTTGTTCCAATGTGGACAAGTATTCTCTTATCATTAATCGCACCTAACATAGCAAGATTAAGTAATGCATATATGGAGAGTTACTTTAACACAATAAGAAAGGAAATTTTACAAGGAGAAGTCAATTTAAAGATTGGTTGTTTTATTAATAAAATAAAAAGTTATAATTGTAGCCTTATTGCTGAAGCAGCAATTAAAGTTCCGCTAAAGAGTCGTCGAAAAATAAAACCATTATATCCCGAAAATCCGTTCGTACAAGAGATGTGGCAGCGTCGTAAAAAAAGAAAATATAATCATATGGAGGGGCGGCAATTAGCTAAAATTGTGAACAAAATAAAACCAGTACCTGATGTAAACACACCTACACACAATATTGAAGAGATTAAAAATAGAGAAATTTTAATGCAGCAAAGTAACAATTCAACTCACAGCCGTGCTTTAAATAATGGTCTATTTCTTGATATTAAATATTATATGCAGGATACAGAAATGAGTATAACTATTGGTCGTTATTCTGCAATTAGAGGCACGCCAATAATATCAGATAATGAATTCTATTTATTTTCAGATCAATATAAGACATTAAAACCAAATCAATGGATAGATGGAACGATTATAGATTGTTTCGTTGTCTCTTATATAAATAGTTGGAAAAATATCGTATATGTACCAACAGATTATACAACTTTTATATTGGGTGATAATTCTGATAAAAAACCATGCGAAAATTGGCTTATAATATGTATAATATAACTGAGGAGATATGTGGAAAGATGTTATTACCATATTTATATCAATCGCATTGGAAATTGTTAGTTGTCGATATTGAAGAGAAAACTATTATGCTGCTAGATCCGTATAAGCATGGCAAAGATAACAAAAGAGTAATGCAATCATTCAACAAATTTTTAAAAGTTTGCCCAGAAACATCTTTGAGCAAATTAAAAAATATTCACTTCAAAGAAAGAAAAATGACTGGCAATCGTCCATTTAAAAAAAGTGATGATGGAGATAATGCGGAGAAGATGCGGTGTGTATGTTTTGCATTATATAACATGCATTGCTGAAGGCAAAGATTTTGGGAAAGTTTTAGAACCCACATTTCTTCGAAACAAAATTGCGAAAAATTTGCTTTGTACATCTTCAGTTATGAAAGAGAGATGTCTGTTTTGCTTTAATAAAAAAAAAAAATATTTGGTTATGTGCAATTTATGTAGACGTTGGGCACATCCACAATGTATCGGAAAAGCAGATAAACAAAGAAACATACAAGAATGGGCAGATCCTAATGTTATCGTATATACCTGTATCTTGTGCAAACAAAGTACAAGACATTGGATGACAGACAAAAAAGTAATCAAATAATAATACAAATAAAAGTAGATTTTTAATGAACTCTTACATCAGTTTGTAAACTATTTTATGTTGCTTTTTTAATAAAACTCTTTTATATTTCTTTATATATTTGTCACTATATATTTTATATATTATATATATTTTATTGTATAAAATACATAATATAAAACACGTAATATAAATAAAATTGAACTTTATTGATAATATATTATTGTTTAATGTTTCTATTATATACATTACAAATTTTATATTAATTATTATTAAATAATTATTGACAGATTTTCGATTTTTGATGCACTATTATTTGAAATTAAACGTAGCACAAAAAAATGCAAATAGCTAATAAAATATAATATATAGAAATCATATTTTCAGCATATGGCTATATCGTTACGTATCTGAAGTTAACTTTCGTAAATACTATTATTTTTGAAACATTATATTATATATTCTTATAAAATTTTTCTAAATAAATCTGTCGTATGTATTTTCATATTAACTTAATGCTCAAGAAAAAAACTAATAATAAATAAAATACAAACTATATTATTGCATCTGTCTCGTAGACAAATCAAAATAAATGAAAAAAATTTTTTACTATAATTTCAAAGTATAGCAATTTCACAGTATATGCATAAAAGTCAATGTAAAATTTAAAAAAATATATAAGTGGGCATACAAGCAAATATTACAATAATACTCTCTTCCGAGCCTTTATTCTTAAAAAATTATTTTTTTTCTATCATAAATAATACCAAGGCATGCAATCACATTCGTATTTTTTGGCAACAAATACAGGGACGATTGTGATAAATTTTTAAACGAGTATTCAGGAGCCTGTGCAGAAATATCATGATAAAAGAAATTATTTCGGATCTTGTTTCTGGATGAATTATTTTTTTCTATCGAAAAAGGTCCCAAGACATACCACTATGCTTGTAATTTTTGGAACTAGACGTCAAAATGGCCACAATAAATTTTTGTATGGATTTATATGCGCATATGCATATAAATATCTTGTTAAACGGAACTCTTCCGGAGATTATTTTTGGACAAATTATTTTTTTTCTAGTTTAGGGAGTTCCAAGGCATACCATCATGCTGGTAATTTTTGGCACCAAACATAGAAACGTAATTAATTTTTATATACTCATATGTATGATAATTTCGATGTTTTTAAATTGTTTTATCATATTTTTACATCAAAAATACTTTTTTGACGTAAATTTAATATTTTAGATATAAATAGAAGCATTTTTTGTAAACCTGGTTGTTATTAACTGATTTTTAATTTTCGCTCCAAGAATGCTCCAAACTTTAATCATATCTCAAATAACAGAAACACTTACTAATAGCCGTTTCCAATTACAAAGAAAAATTGCTCGCAATCCTATCTGAGGAATTAATTCTTTTATTAATTGTTCATTTAGAGCGAGTAGTCTCTTTGTGTTATTTATTTTTTGGCCTAGAAAAAAATTAAAATAACCACTTCGATTAAAACGTGCAACATTTTTAACAGCTCTGCATTTAAAAAAAGATAATTTTGCAGCACACCCAATGATATCAAAATGCAAATGCAATTTCATTTTAAAACATGCACTAACAACAAAAATAGTTAATCTGATTAAATATGTTTAATTTATAATCACTTTTATAATTAAAGTATTTGTGTTTAAAGCAAATATATGTAGGATAGTAATATTAACAAATTCGTATACAATATGGTTTTGTTGATTATTGAATTTAGTAAATAGTCAATTTTATTGTGCTAACTAAACTAAAACACACTAGCAAAAAATAAAATTTTAAAAAACTAAGGAAACGTTTAAAACAACACTATCAAAAGTTTAGTTAGATAATGTAGATAGGATTAGATAAGATATTGTAGACAGTGGAATAGTTAAACTAATTACAAAAAGCCTTAAACGAAGCATATTTGAAAGAATAAAGAAGTTTTGTTTTTTGGAATCTCTCAGAAACTATTACAGATTCTAGTCGAAAAGATTAATATTATAATATTTCTATTGTAAATATTTGTAATATACTTACTTATAAATAGTTTTATTAAATCGCTCAAATCTTCTTTTTTTAGCCACTTAGCTACTTCATCCATTGTTTCTTCCATACAGATGATACCTGAATATGCACAGAACAAAGCACTGAACGTGAACATGTACTGACACGCACTGCACGTCGACACGCAAAAAGATTATGATCGAATTGCGACGCTGCAATCGCAAAAAAAAAAATTAAGAATATATTCTTAATTTAAGAGGATATTCCAAAAAGCATCACGTAAAGACGGAAATATCCTTATTCATTAAGAATATCTATTAAAAGGATTTATTAACTATGAATTTCAAGAAAACAATTTTTTTGGTGATGCAGACATTTTTCTAACAATGACTTGCAATCTACAATGTTTGAATATTAAGGACAATCTTAATGGATACCAAGTAGAATATAGACCTGATTCAGTTGCAAAAACGTTTAGTCTGGATATCAAAGAATTAATGAAAGATATAATTAAAAATACAATTTTTAGATATAGCATATGCAGACATGGTTGAATTCGAAAAAAGAGGACTTCCACATTTACATTTACTTGCAATGATGAGAGATGAAGACAAGCCAAGAATGAAAGAATTGATTGATATGATTGTATGGGCTGAAATTCCTGACGAGGAAAAATATCCGGAACTCAATGCAAAAGTTTTAAACCATGTGATTCATGGTCCCTGTAACGATCAAACAAGGAGATATCCTTGCACTGGAGATGATGGTAAATGTTTGAAAGGCTTTCCAAAAGAATTTCAAGAAGAAACTAGTGTTAATGTAAATGGATATCTCTCTCTCCTATGTATCAACGAAGAAATACAGGGAAAAAATACAATGTTAAAGGAAAAGAAATTGATAATCATTGGGTGGTGCCATATTCGCCATCAGTGCCGTAACTAGGCAGGGGCAACAAGGGCACAGGCCCAGGGTCCAGAACGAAGAGGGGGCTTTTGAAATAAAACTGAACAAAAAATTGTTCAAATATAATAATATTTGCAAATTTTAAATTTCTTATCTTATTTCTTGTGTACACAAAAATTATTTATAAACAATTGTTATATCATTTTTGCTTTATTATTATTTTCCCCCCCCAAAAATTAAGAGGCTCAAAAATAAAACCTTGCCCAGGGCATATAAAAAGCTAGTTATGGCACTGTTCACCATATTTAATTATGAAATAT
The DNA here is from genome assembly GCF_030444845.1 of Prenolepis imparis. Taxonomy (NCBI): domain Eukaryota; kingdom Metazoa; phylum Arthropoda; class Insecta; order Hymenoptera; family Formicidae; genus Prenolepis; species Prenolepis imparis. Next base: position 2,584,851 of record NW_028141166.1, on the reverse strand, counting down.
GATAGGCACAGCAATTTGGAAATATGTTCGTCAGTGAAGAGCGTGAAATACTTATACATATAAGTACATTCACAAGGGATTTGATTGTGCTGCAATTGATGTACAAGCACGAGATGGAACAAGGTTAATTAAAGTAAATGAAGTGAAATCATTCTTGGATGCAAGATATGTTAGTGCTCCAGAAGCAATGTGGAGACTGAATGGATACGATTTGTTCATGAAATCACACACAGTAGTAAGATTAGCAGTACATTTGCCTAATCGTCAGATGGTGTATTTCCAAGCAGGAAATAAAGAGCAAATTGTTCAGAGAGAGCTCAATCGAGATACTATGCTAACGGCATGGATGAAATTATATCAATATGATGAAAATGCAAAGCAATTTCTATACACAAATATTCCTTCCCTTTATGTTTTTGACAAGAAAGAAACAAAATGGAAACCACGACAAAAAGGAGGCAAGAAAATAATTTCAAGAATGTACACCGTGAGCATAAAAGACATTTTATGCACAAAGAGAGATTTTATCTCCGTTTACTTCTTCTACATGTGAGAGGCGCAAAATGTTTTGAGGATATAAAAACTGTTGACGGAGTTCTTTATGAAACATTCAAGGATGCGGCAATTGCAAAAAATTTAGTAGAAGCTGGTGGGGAAAACGTTGGAGGAAGCAACAGGCTCACACATGCCCGGACAGTTGAGAGAGTTGTTTGCATATATTTGCATCTTTGGAAATCCAATGGATGTACCAAATCTTTGGAAAAAATACAAAGAACATTGATTGAGGATTTTGTACACAATAATATTGTAAACCCTGAAAATATGGCTTTAAACAATATACAAGAAATTTTAAATAATAATGGAAGTAGTTGTGAAAATTTTCAATTGCCAAATCCAGTGCAAGTGAATATTTATGTAATGAAATATAATGTTGATGAGGAAAGGAGATTAGGTGACTATTTATTTTTACATGACATTAAATGATGAGCAAAAGCATGTGTACGATATAGTTATGCGAGCAATAGACAATGAAAATGAACCACACCGATTATTTTGCATTGACGGGTTTGCAGGCAGTAGTAAAACTTACCTATTCAATACATTATTGAGTGTTATTCGAGGAAGAAACGAGAAAGTACTTCCATGCGCATCGACTGGTATTGCAACCACACTATTAAAGGGAGGAAGAACCATCACTCACTATTTAAGCTATCAATTCCAATTGATGATGGAACAAAATCTAATATCAGAGGAAATACACAAGATGCAAGAGATTTGATATCTGCTAAACTCATCATATGGGATGAAGTGAGCATGACTATCGGATATGCTTTAACAGCAATTGATAAACTGCTAAGGGATCTAATGAAAAATCATAGACCATTTGGAGGAAAAGTAATTTTATTTGCAGGAGATTTTAAACAAAATTTACCCGTAGTGCTTCATGCACACAAAATAGCTATAATTGAATCGACTGTGAAATATAATATTATATGGAGAAATGTTACACAAATTAAACTTAAGCAAAACATGAGAACTGGAGATGAAAGAAAATTTGCAAATTGGCTGTTAAAACTAGGAGAAGGGAAATTAACAAATAATGATAAATTAAAACAAGATATTATTGAAATTCCAGAAGATTTTATATCAAGAAAATCTCTAATCAGTGAAACTTTTGGTGATAGAATCTCCGTCGAACAGGTCAGGGAGAATCCAGATAGAGCAATCCTTTGTCCAAAAAATGAGTATACGTTTAAAATTAACGACGAAATCCTTAGTCTAATGGAGGGAGATGAAAAGGAATATCTGTCAATTGATTCTATAATGAGTGAAGATATAACAGAGCAATTGAATTTTCCAATTGAGTTTTTAAATTCTGTGACACCTTCTGGGATGCCAGTTCATCAATTGAAAATAAAAGTTGGTGCTACAATTATCTTGTTAAGGAATTTGAATACAAAGAAAGGACTATGCAATGGTACAAAATTTATTGTTACTAATTTAAAACTTAACATAATTCAAGCGGAAGTTTTGATTGGCCCAGCTCGAGGTTAGATTGTTTTATTACCAAGGATATATTTTTTATCAAATAAAATGGAATTGCCATTTAGGCTAAAATGAAGACAGTTTCCTATACGAATATCATTTGCTATGACAATCAATAAATCACAGGGACAAACATTAAAAAAGATTGGAATTTATCTGCCAAATCCAGTATTTGCTCAACTTTATGTAGCATTCTCAAGAGCAACCAAAAAAGAAAATGTTAAAGTTAAGATCGATGAGAATGGCAATCAGGGACAACTAATTGAAGAAACCTTAAAATATTATACAACAAATGTCGTATATCGAGAAGTTTTGTAAATTGTAACAAGTAAAAAGTGAACTTATATATCGTGAATTATTATAAATAAAAAAAAATTAGAATTGGATGATGGTTTGAACAAATTATTATTAAGTGCAGCATTAGATTTAGAAAGAATTATAAAAGTACAGCACTGTGGTTCCTGGACTGCAAGAGTTAGACGATTGAGGATAGTTCCCTGGAGGGGGGTTTTTAGTGAATAGGCGGGGGGATCATAAACTTCCGGAGTCTCACACTACCACGCCAAATGACGGGGTGTGCGTAACTGCATTTTCCCCCTTTTTAAAAAAAAAAAATTGTTATGTAATAAGGATTAATAAAAATATTAAAGAGGACGATGAAAAAGAAGATTAAAATGTGTTTAAAAAAATAAAAAGTGAAAAAATAAGGCAAGATAATGAATATGATAAAAAAATCAAAAGAAAAAAAGTATAAGGTATAGATTAAAAAAGAAGGTTAAATACAGGCTTTGAGGCCCGCGCTTCGCGCGAGCCGAAAAGCTAGTATGTATATATATAGGACTTTCGTTTCCGGTTTAGACTGTAACGGGCGTGTGACAGGTGTGAGTGACAGTGAGAGGAGTCTTGGGAGAGAAAGAGTGTGAATTCGGAGTGAAAGGCGAGTGAGAGAGAGAGAGAGAGAGAGAGGAGATGGGTAACAGGGAAAGTGGGGAGAGGTGAGAGAATGGGAGAGAAAGAGTGTAAAGTGGAGGTCTTACAAGGGAAGGTCGCGGTTGACTCTTCACCGATTTTGATCTCCTTTGGTATGGTGAATCTACATTGAAAAAAAGTTGCTCCGTATTCAAGCTTTTCGTCCAATGCGCCTTGTAAAAAAAATTTTTTTTTTCCCGAAGTTTAGAAAAATTGTCAGGTTCGTTACGAAGCCTAAAGAAAGACACACTTTCGATCGGTGCCGCTAATGCAGCGGCAGAGAACAAGAATAGTAATCCCGGGATCCCAGGTTCAGAACTTTGGGCTGTCATAATTTTTTTTTAAATGTATTATTTATTATGATAAATAAATATTCGACATATTTTTATCGTTAGTTATGTATATATCTTTTTATATATTTAAAATTAATAAAATGATCGTAATATAAGTAAAATATTTTTATAGAGAAATATTTTATTTATATTACGATCATTTTATTAATTTTAAATATATAAAGAGATATATGCATAACTAACTAGATGAAAATATGGCGAATATTTATTTATCATAATAAATAATACGTTATTAAAAAAAAAAGAAAAAAAATTATGACAGTCCAAAGTTCTGAACCTGGGATCCCGGCATTACTATTCTTGTGCTCTGCCGCTGCACTAGCGGCACCGATCGAAAGTGAGTTTTTCTTTAGGCCTCGTAACGAACCTGACAATTTCTCTAAACTTCGGGAAAAAAAAAATTTTTTTTACAAGGCGCATTGGACGAAAAGCTCGAACACGGAGCAACTTTTTTTCAATGTAGATTCACCATACCAAAGGAGATCAAAATCGGTGAAGAGTCAACCGCGACCTCCCCTTGTTAGTTAAGGATAGGAAGCAAGGTTAGGAAAGTAACGAAAGGAAAAGAGCAGGTAAGCATAGACAGTTGAGAGAGTAGAAGGGAGAAGGATAGAGTAGTGAGGCTAGGGACTTATAGAAGGCGCCACGAGAGTTGGGCATAGAGTAGAAAGTGAGAAGTGATAGGCGTACAGAGAGACGGAGAGTGAGATGGCGTCAGGAGTGAAACCAATAAAGGATCAAGAGAAGGAGAGAAGGGATAGTGCAGGAGATATAGCCGATTTATTTAAGAGGGAAAGAGAGAACGAGAGTATAAGGAAAGAAGAGGAGGCAGTCGCGAAAAGTAGAAGAGTTGGGGGATCACTGGAGAAAGAAGGGAAGAGAGAAGAGATGATAGGGGAATGGGAGGAGAAATTAAGGGAGGAACTGAAAAGAGACTGGATAGGAGTAAAGATGATAGGGGAAGAAATCAAAGGGGAGATGAAAGAAATAAAGAAGAGGATTGCAGGGCAAGGGAGGGAAATAAAAGAGGAGTTGGAGAAATTGAAAAAAGAATGTAGAGAGAGAGAAGGGAAGTGGGAAAAAGAAAGAAGAGAGATGACGGAAAAAATAGGAGAATTAGAAAAGAGGTTAGGGGAGATAGAGAGAAAGGAGAGGGGAGGAAAAGGAAAAAAAGAGAAGAGAGAGAGGACAACGGAGAAAGAGCAGGGGGAAAAGATAGGATAGAACAAAGATTAAAAAAAGTAGAGAAGAGGATGGAAGGTAAAGAGAGAGAGGAGAAGAAAAGAAACATAGTGATCAAAAGAATAAAAATGGACAATGAGGATGTAAAAGGAGAGGCGGAGAAAATAATGAGGGAGATAGGAGTGGAAGCAGAGATCGTAGAAATTAGGAAAGTAGGGGCAACACAAGGGGGGAGAGGTATAGTAGTAATTAAGCTGGGAAGCACAGAACAAAAGAGACAGGTGATGGAGAAAAAGAGGAGGATAAAAGAGAGGAATGGATAGATGAAGACTTAACATGGGAGGAAAGAAGAGGCAGATGAAAAATAAGAGAGATAGCAAGAAGGGAGGGCAGAGAAGGGAGGAGAGTATGGTTAGGGAAAAAGGGTATGGAGATAGACGGGGAATGGTGGAGGTGGGACGAAGAGGAGGAGGAATTAAAAAATGAGAAAGGGGAAATAAGGGAAGGGAAGGTGGGAGAGACGGAAATGGAGATAGAAAAGGGGGAATAGAGAAGGGAGCGGTGGGGGGGAGGAAGAGAGAAGAAGGAGGAGAGGAGAGGCAGGTGGAGGAGGAAGCAGGAGACAAGGAGAGAGGTAAGAGAAAGAATAAGGATGGGAATCACTGGGGATCGGATTTTGGAATGTAGCAGGATTAAAGAATAAGGATAGGGATTTTTGGAGAAGGATAGAAAAATGGGAGGTAATGATATTCATAGAGACGTGGGTAGACAAAAAAGAATGGAAGAGGGTGAAGGAGAAACTGCCGAAAGGATATAAATGGGGGATACAATACGCGACGAGGAGGAATAAGAAGGGTAGAGCGATAGCGGTGATGGGAATAAGGAAAGATAAGGTCATAAAGATTAAGCAGGCGGAATGGAAAAAAGAGGGAATAGTGACAGGAAAAATGAAGGTGGGAAAAGAAAAATGGAGAGTAGTGGGAGTATATGTAAACGGAGACATGGAGAGGAAAGTGCAGGAGATGAGAGAATGGCTGGAAGAAGAGGAGGGAGACGGGACAAGAACTATAATAGGAGGAGATTTTAACGCGAGAACAGGAGAAATAGGGGGTAGCTATAGATGAAAGTGAGGAAGGAGAGGGAGAGGATAGGAATAGGAGTTCGAAAGATAAGAAAATTAATAAAGAAGGGAGAAGATTAGGAGAAGTATTGGAGGAAGCGGGATGGAGCATATTAAATGGTAATATAAAAGGGGACGAAAAGGGAGAGTACACGTATGCAGGAGATAAAGGAAATACGGTAATTGATTATGTAATAGGAAATGAAAGGATGAGAGAGAAGGTAGGGAGATTAGAGATTGGAGAAGAAACCGATTCGGATCATTATCCAGTAATTTGCTGGATCAGCGGAGAAATGAAGAATGAAAGGAAAGAGAAACCTAGAAAGGGGAATAAGAGGGGGGGGCTGGAATGAGGAAAGAAGGGAGGAATTTAGAAACAGAATAGAAAGCAGTGAAATAAATTTAGAGGAGACAAGGATAAATGTAAATGAAGAGGTAGAAAGAATAAATGGAAAGGTGAGAAAGGTAATGGAGGAAAGTGGAGAGAAAGAGGGGAGCGGGGAGAAAAGGTATAGAGGATGGTGGGATAAGCAATGTAGGGAAAGGAAAAGAGAACTAAGACAGGAAGTAAGAAGGTGGAGGAAAGAAGGAGGGGAAGGAGAAAGGTACAGGAAAACGAGAAAGGAGTATAAAGAATTATGTGAAGGAAAAAAGGAGGAAAGAGAGGGACTGATAAGGGAGATAGGAGAAGCGAAAACAGAAAGTAAGGTGTGGGAAATAGTAAACAGAGAAAGAGGGAAAAGGAAAATGATTAGTGAGGAAATACAGAGTGGAAAGAATATTTCATGGGACTGCTGGGGGCGGGGTAGAAGAAAGAGTCATGAAGGGGCAGGAAGGAGGACAGAGGAGAGGACAGGAAGTAGAGGTAGGGTGGGAGGAGGTGAGAAAAGTAATTAGGGAACTAAAACTGAACAAGGCGACAGGGATAGACGAGATACCGAACGAAGTGTGGAAATACGGAGGGGAGAGAATAGAAAGATGGGTATGGGAAATATGTAGGAAGGTATGGAAAGGAGAAGGATGGCCGGAAAGATGGAAAGAAGGGATTATTGCACTGATAGTGAAAAAGGGAGAAGGAGAAAGAGTGGAAAAGTATAGAGGGATAACATTGATGACAACATTATACAAGATATATACAGCGATTTTAGCAGAGAGGTTAAGGGAAGAAATGGAAGGAAAAAGGATTATACCGGAAAATCAAGTAGGATTTCGGAAAGGCAAAGGAGTAATGGACAACATATACGTACTAAATTACATAATACAGAAGCAGAAATAAAAGGAAGCTAGTATGTTTGTTCATAGATTTAAAAGCGGCGTTTGATTCACTAAATAGGAGAGTTTTGATAGAAACGTTAAGAGAGAGAGGGATAAGAGAGGGATTGGTAGAGAGGATAGAAAGAGAAAGGATAGAATTCCTTAGAAGGAAAGGAGTGGAAAGGAAAGAATGGGAAGGGGAGGAAAGAGAGGAGATGCAGGAATATGATGAAGTGCTGAAAGGAGATATAGAGGCGCAGAAAGAGGAGAGAAGGATTAGGATTGAGGAAGCGAAATACAACAGATGGTATAAGAGAATAAAGGGAGAGGGATTACCGAAATATTTGAAAAAAGGATGGACAGAAGTAATCTGGAGAAGGGTAGCAAGATTTAGGCTGAGATGTGAAATGGGGGAGAGCAGATATTGGGAAGAAGAGGAGAAAAGAAAGTGTAGGATATGTGGAAGGGGGGAGGAAACATGGGAGCATGTGTGGGAAGAATGCTGGGAAGGAGAAAGACAGGAAGGAGGATGGCAAGAGGTAGTAGAAAGAATTTTAGGAGAGGAAGGAGAAGGAGAAGAATGGATGAAAGAAATAGAGAGAATGAGAGAAAAGCAAGAAGGAAAGAGAGGAAGAGAGATTGTGGTAGATGAAGGAAAGGAAGAATGAGAATGAGAGAAAGAGAAAGAGAGAGAGAGAGAGAGAGAGAGAGAGAGAGAGAGAGAGAGAGAGAGAGAGAGAGAGAGAGAGAGAGAGAGAGAGAGAGAGATTTGATTGATTGATTTGATTGATTGATTTGATTGATTGATTTGATTGATTGATTTGATTGATTGATTTGATTGATTGATTTGATTGATTGATTTGATTGATTGATATTTATTAGCTTTCTCAGCTATTTGTAAAATACAAGTCTAATTTATATTAATCACAATATACTCTTTTAATTTTCGCTTAAACGCTTCCAGTTCTTCGATTCGTCTTATTTCAGCTTGTAAGGCATTGTACATTTTCACTCCCTCATAGAACATACTCTTCTGTGCACTCGTTGTTCTACGAAACTGTACTACAGTGTCCCCGGCTTGCCGTGTCTGTCTTTCATTCTCATTTCCCACTATTGTTAACTTATTTCTTAATTGATCCGGTAACATATTCTTTAAAATCTTAAAGATAAATATACTCACATTATAATTCAGCCTCTGTCTTATGGACATAAACTGCAGCGCTTGCAGCATACTCTCCACTTTGGTATATCTATCACATTGCAATATGACCCTCATGGCCCAGTTTTGCTCTTTTTGCAATTCATTCAGTTGTGTTTCTCCCATATCAATTAACAGCGTCGCACAATACTCAAAGTGAGGCGCTATGATTGACTTATATAATACATCGTGTATGCCGATATGTAGTTACCTATTCTATTTAAAAAACTCACTTTTTCCCTATTTTCTTTAGCATATAATCACAGTGGTCCTTAAACCTTAACCTATCGTCAATAATTATGCCTAGATATATCATTCTTTCCATACGCTCTATCTCCGTTCCATCCAAACATTTCAGTGTAATGTTACCTCTCAGTTCTTTTCTTATACTTCGAACTATCATATATTTCGTTTTCCCTGCGTTCATTTTTAACTTATTTGTATTCATCCATCTTTCCACTGTAACAAATGCCATATTCATTTTTCTTTTTAATTCCGCACTACTCCCTCCAGTCACATACACTAGCGTATCGTCTGCAAACATTTTTATACTACATCCCTCCGGACAGACTTTAATTATATCGTTTATATATATTATAAATAACAAAGGTCCTAATACAGATCCTTGTGGTACTCCATATTCTGTGGCCAATAATGTAGACCAGTGCTGGGATTTACTTGTCATTTACGGCGAGATTTCGAGACGCACGCCTCTTGCCCCCCACTCCTCGTTCGCGCCATAGCAACGCAGCGCCGGCAGCTCGTAACTAAGGAGCGCGGCACATGGTCTCAGGAACATGCGTATCAAACGTAATAGCACAATTAGCATTCTAATAGCAAAAGTTATTATTAAAATTTTCTATTCAATCTTTTATTTTGTATTAATAATACAAATAGTTATTATTCTATTATTAATCACGTATATGTGTTCTGTAATAATTCAAAATATTTGTGTTTTATTTAAAGCTCTTAACGCGCTGTTACATATAAATTTACGTTTACGTAAACGTAAAACGTAAAATCATGTTACTTATTTTCGCAATATATATTTTGAAATATAAATATAAATGAATATAATAAAATACATTTCGATTAATCGAAGACACGTCTGCTGCATAATTATATGTATATAAAAACTATATATTAAGAATTATAAAATTTATATATAAAAAACTATAACTATAATATAATTAGGAGACAATAGGTTTATAGATTTCCACATCACCCATGAGGTACTATTGTTAATGTGTTTTTTTTAAAGTGGTTTCCCCAGTAGGCCTATTCTACTAAAGAGGACAACAACAAATAATGATTCGTGTGGAAAGAAAAATTTTATAAAAGTTGATAAAAAAGTGATATAAAGTTAAAAACAGAATAAATATTAATTCGATTTTCTAAGCCGTTTACATGAATTTACAAGAGACGCAATATCGACGGGAATATTAGAAGAAGTTCGCATCAGCGAAGCTAAAGATGTATCGCTCAAAGAAGAACGTTTATCAGTTTTTGTATATTTTAATTTTGAAAAAGAACATTCGCACAAATATGTGGACCCAAACATTGAAAAGATTCGAAGTCCGAAATTTATTAATCTTGGATAACTTGATGCATCTAAAATTTTAAAAAAGTCTATTCCTTTTTCCGGCCGCGTTTTAAGAGATAAATCACTTTGCAAATCGCAAAGTTCTGCTTGAAGCTCTAAATTTTGTTCTTCAATTTGAACTGTCAGAGGATTTTCAAAAAGAATAAGATCTTTTCTAAGCGTTTCAAAGTCACTGAAACGCGTGTCAAACTGAGCTATTAACGAATCAATTATGTGAAGATGTTTCTTAAAATCAAAATCTTTGCCATGTTCTGTAAAAAGAATCTGGCAAGATGGGTAAAAATGAAATATATTGCTTTCTAAATGATTTTTTAGTAATACTAATTTCCTGCGGAATGAGTCAATATGACTTACTAATTGAGAAATGGTTTGATTTGCCTTTTGCAGCTTCAGATTTAAGTGATTTAAATGAGAAGTTAAATCAGTAATAAAGGCAAGTTCGGAAAGAAAATCTAAATCTTCAAAGAAGGACTTAAAATCATCACATTTTGCAAGAGACATTTCTTGCAAGAAAAGGAAGATTTCTTTTCTTACCGCAAAAAATTTTTTTAAACATTCTCCGGCACTGAGCCACCTAACTTCGCAATATAAAGGATATCTTTATAAATTGCGTCGTGTTCTTCCAGAAAAGATTGGAATTTTCTATGATTAAGAGATTTGTTACCGCCTTTAATTGCATTAATAATTTTTGCGACAATTTTCATTGCGGTGCACAGTTTAACTGCTTTTCCACATAATGCTTCTTGATGTATTATACAATGAATAAGAGGGAACTTTAAATCTCGCTGCTTTATTTGGCCGAAGAATCCCGTTTTTGAACCAGTCATCGCTTTTGCGCCATCAGTAACGATAGCCGAACATTTGGAAAAATCGGTATTTAATTTTTGAAGTGTTTGTTCAACGGCTTTAAAAATGTCTTAACCGGTTGTTGTGTCATGTAATGGTACGAAATCTAAAAGCTCCTCGACACATGAAAAATCGTTTTGTACGATTCGAGCAAAAATACTCAACTGGCTCACATGTCGATTATCGGTGCTTTCGTCCAGACACAATGAAAAATACGAGCACGTTGCTAATAAATATTTTAATTTTTCTTCTATGGAAGAAGCGATGTCAGTAATTCTCGATGCTACTGTTTTTTTACTTAATGGAATACTAGAAGCGTCTGAAACAGTTAACGAATTTCCGAATGATTTTACGGCTTCGATAAGGCATTTTTTTATAAATTCACCTTCAGTAAACGGCTTAGAATGTTTTGCAATAAGACGCGATATGGCATATGAAGCAGTAACTGCTTTTGAAGACGATGTAACATTATTATTGATTTCAAAAATTGGATTACAACTTTCTTGATATACTAATTTTAATCCTTCTATTATATTAAACTTTTCTTGACCTACATATTTTGAATACTCTTTCAAATGTTTTTTTTCGTAATGTATCTCAATATTATATTTTTTAACAAGAGATGGTTTATAACCGCACAGAAGACAAATCGTTTTATTAAAAATACATGCAAAGAAACTATCTTCCCACACTTTATCATAATGTTGTGCGTACCTCTGTTCATCAGCCATCCTTCACGTTTGATGAAGAGATTAATGCGGATGAAAATCAAATATGCACAGAAAATGAACAAATCTCTCTATATTTTAAAATTTAAAACGACACTTTATACGAGACACTTTGCACAAGACACTTTACACGAGACACTGCACGAGACGTTTAACGACCGTTAGGATAAGAAACAAAAGAAGACGTAAAACAATCAACGATCGCGCGGAATAACGGGTGGCGCATATAAACAACTAAACATTTTCTTGTGAAACGTCTCGTTTTATCATACAGAGAGATTTCTTAATGTTTCCTGTACATATTTGAGTTTCTTCCGCATTAATCTCTTCATTAAACGTGAAGAATGGCTGATAAACAGAGCTATGTACAACATTATGATAAGGAATGGGAGAATAACTTTTTCGCATTTATTTATAATGGAATAGTTTGTTTTTAATGTGATTATCAATCTTCTCATGTTTTTGTGATCGAGAGGAATTATAGAAACAAATATTTTAATAAATATGCAAAATATAACTATCAAGAAAAGAATAACTTAATAACTTAATACATGGTTTCAGTGATTTTGAAACGCTTAAAAAAGATCTTATTCTTTTTGAAAATCTCTCACAGTTCAAATTGAGGAACAAAATTTAGTGCTTCAAGCACAACTTTGCTATTTCCAAAGTGATTTGTCTCTCAAAACGCGGCTGGAAAAAGGGATAGACTTTTTTAAGATTTTAGACGCATCAAGTTTTCCATGATTAGTAAATTTCGGTTTTCAAATTTTTTCAATGTTTGAATCCACATATTTGTGCGAATGCTCCTTTTCAAAATTAAAATGTATAAAAACTGACAAACTTTCTTGCTTGAGCGATGCATCTTTATCTTCGCTGATGCGAACTTCTTCTAATATTCCCGTCGATTGCGTCGATTGCGTCTCTTGTAAATTCATGTAAACGGCTTAGAAAATCGAATTAATATTTATTCTGTGTAAAACTTCGGAAAACCCACTCATATGAAATAATGGGTAATTGTTGTCACGCCTTCGATTCCCTTTACGCAACAGCACTAATTTTAATAATTTTCTTTAGTAGCCGGAACAATGACAGGACAATAATCTGAGCTCTCGGTCGAATGTAGAAAAACTTTATTAAGAGACTTCGTACTCTCAGACCTTCGTATCGCGGAATTCTATTCGAAATTTCTATCTTCTTAACGCGTGACGACTGAAGCCTTTAATACGTGTGTTCTCGGCGCGATCCAGTCGGAAAGTGTCTTGCGGGCGACTTCAGACCCGAAAATCGGGAGCCGATGATCCGTGCTCTTATTGTTTCCCTGATCATGCGAGATTGTCGACCAATAACCAGTCGACACGAGCTTATTATTAGCGAAGGTATACTTATTTGCTCGATGACGTAGGTTCCGAAAAACTAAGTCAAATAACTGCCGGATCATCCGCAAATAAAGTGTCGTTCGAGATCTTTCTTCGGAAGTAGACAAAGGGAATATAAACACCGTTCAATAATAACATATGCTCTCTCGAACAGCAATAATACCCAATTCCTACGTATTTTTGCTTCCTGAACACGAATATTAAACTGAAAAATGGCGCTCAAAACAAAAAACACAAAAAATCGCAAAAAAATATTAAAAAAACATACAATTTATACATCTTTTCTTTGTCGCTGTACATTCATGCTGCGATACAGGAGGAGAAGAGGAGGGCCGGCTGGGAGGAAGATAAATAGCAACTACAGAAGGAAACGGAATTAATACTATATACAAATGCGCAAAGTTTGATGGCGCATAAAGACGAGATACAGCATCAGATTATGAAGAAAATGAATCCTGCGTTCATAGCGTTATCAGAAACCAGAGTGACTGCTGAAATTGAAGACTGTGAAGTGAACGTTCCGGGGTATAGTATGATTAGATGTGATGCTGAAAACAGAAATACAAGAGGGGTTCTTTTATATGTAAGGGACGATATTAAATATGAGATAGTATTAGTAAAAAAGTTAGAAGCGAATTGTTGGTGTGCTGCGATTGAGGTGAAAGATAAATTGTATAAAGGAGTGATAACAGTAATATATCATTCACCGAGTTCATCGCATAGTGATTTCGTGAGATTTCTGGAGGATATAATAGAAGAATTAATAATACGGGGAGAATGTATAGTAATAGGAGACTTTAATATAGATATTATGTTGGACTCGTTTTATACAAAGAAGTTACAAACGACAATGTTGAGTTTAGGCATGAAACAATATGTAAATAAACCGACGAGAATTACGAAAGATAGTAAGACAATTATAGATTTAATTTACGCTAATAATAAAATAGAAGTGCAAGTAATTCATGAACCTAAAATAACGGACCATGCGTGGTTAAAAGTTGATCTTAATGCGAATAAAATTGATAATAAATACAGAGAATTTAGTGCTAGGAATTTTAAAGAGTTTAATGTAGATGAATTTATTAAATTATTAAATTAGTGGAAAATAAATTAGGAAAAAGCCAAGATATGAATGTCAGTGTGAGAGCGAAGAAACTTGTCGATAATACAGTAGATGCGTTGGATGCTACAGCACCTAGAAAAAAAATTTAGAATTCCGAAAATATGGGAAGGGAAAAAGTGATTTTCGGATGAAATAAGGGAAGCAGCGGCTAAAAGGGATGAGGCGTACAGTAAACCGTTGTATGATGACACGGATGAAAATTGGTTACAGTTTAAAATCGAAAGAAATGCAGTGGTTAAACTAATCAGGACAAAGAAAAAAAAATACTATGAAAATATGATAGATCATAACAAGGGAAATCCGACATCTATGTGGAAAACCTTAAAAGAAATAATAAGGGGCGAACCAACGGGTACAAAAAAAATAGAGAATATAGATTTTGAAATATTAGATAATACTGAAGGGTGCAATATAGCTGATAAATTTAATTTATATTATATACAGAGTATTGATAACATAGTAAAATCTATAAGTAGAGATAAGTCTAGGTAAAAGAATTATTTTTGTTATTGAAAGCGAGGGAATAATGGAAAATTTTGAGATGATTAGAATAGAGCATCTACAAAAAATTATTATGGAACTACCAAAAAAGAAAGGTACGGAAGAGGGATTAACTAGTGATATACTGAAAGCAGTATTTTATGTAATAAAAGAGGAATTTATTGATATAATAAATAACTCTTTGAGGGAAGGTTGCTGTCCAGAAGGTTGGAAAACGTCTACGATAATACCGATTCCAAAAATAGAAAAAGCCAGAAAAGCAAGTGAATTTAGGCCTATTAATATGTTACCAATATTTGAGAAAGTATTAGAATTAGTAGTTAAAAAGCAAATTGAGGCGTATTTAGAAGATAACTGTATTATAACAGAACATCAGTCAGGTTTTAGAAAACAGTATTCGTGTGAAACAGCGATTCAAACAGTCATTGACAAATGGAAATTGATAGTTAGTGAGGCAAAAATGGTGGGGATAATTTTCATGGATCTCAAGCGAGCATTTGAAATGATAGATAGAGAATGACTGTTAAAGAAATTATATCAATACGGAATTAGAGGAACAGCTTTAGAATGGTTAAGATCATATTTAAAGAATAGAATACAGCAGGTACGATTTAACAATGAATAGTCTACATTATTGGCCACAGAATATGGAGTACCACAAGGATCTGTATTAGGACCTTTGTTATTTATAATATATATAAACGATATAATTAAAGTCTGTCCGGAGGGATGTAGTATAAAAATGTTTGCAGACGATACGCTAGTGTATGTGACTGGAGGGAGTAGTGCGGAATTAGAAAGAAAAATGAATATGGCATTTGTTACAGTGGAAAGATGGATGAATACAAATAAGTTAAAAATAAACGCAGGGAAAACGAAATATATGATAGTTCGAAGTATAAGAAAAGAACTGAGAGGTAACATTACACTGAAATGTTTGGATGGAACGGAGATAGAGCGTGTGGAAAGAATGATATATCTAGGCATAATTATTGACGATAGGTTAAGGTTTAAGGACCACTGTGATTATATGCTAAAGAAAATAGGGAAAAAAGTGAGTTTTTTAAATAGAATAGGTAACTACATATCGGCATACACGATGTATTATATAAGTCAATCATAGCGCCTCACTTTGAGTATTGTGCGACGCTGTTAATTGATATGGGAGAAACATAACTGAATGAATTGCGAAAAGCGCAAAACCGGGCCATGAGGGTCATATTGCAATGTGATAGATATACCAAAGTGGAGAGTATGCTGCAAGCGCTGCAGTTTATGTCCATAAGACAGAGACTGAATTATAATGTGAGTATATTTATCTTTAAGATTTTAAAGAATATGTTACCGGATCAATTAAGAAATAAGTTAACAATAGTGGGAAATGAGAATGAAAGACAGACACGGCAAGCCGGAGACATTGTAGTACAGTTTCGTAGAACAACGAGTGCACAGAAGAGTATGTTTTATGAGGGAGTGAAAATGTACAATGCCTTACCAGCTGAAATAAGACGAATCGAAGCGAACTGGAAGCGTTTAAGCGAGAGTTAAAGTATATTGTAATTAATGTAAATTACACTTGTATTTTACAAATAGCTGAGAAAGCTAATAAATCTCTCTCTCTCTCTCTCTCTCTCTCTCTCTCTCTCACCCCTCTCTCTTTCTCTCTCTCTCTCTCTACAATCATACAAGCGCAAAGAAAAAAATAGAACTAATAATGACAGAATAGGAAAAAGATAAGTATTCCCAGAATTATTTTGAAATTGCACTCCATCGCCTCGATCGATTTTTCTTATCGTTCGTCGGTTCTTAGTGGACGATTTAAGAAAACGGACTTCGAGAGCTGGAGTAAAGCGTGCGCGAAATCGTCGGAATCGACGCCTGAGGCGAGAAGTGGCTCGGGCTACGGCCAATTCATTACCGGACGATAGCCCAACGCAGGAACTGTTAGCACGCTTAATCACCGAACATATTGACATAATTAATAAGCAAAACAGAAATAGAAACCCTGACACTCCCCATTACTCTCCGATTTCCTCGCCGGAGCCATCGCGCATTCCGTCTTCTGCTTCTGCGAAACCTATCAACTCCCCGCGAACTCCTTCTCCTCTTCCTCCCGAACCCGCTATACCTCAGCGGGCCTCTTCCCCTCACCCCTCTGTTTCCTCTGGGAACGCCGATTCTCCGCGGAGCCCTTCTCCCTTTCCTCCCCCTGCTTCTCCCGAACGCCCCGATCCACCTAGATCTTCGTCTCCAGCTCCCTCAACAATCGACCTTGAAGATTCTCCTCTCTCCTCCCCTCTGAAAATCGGGAACATCCAGGGGAATTTGAGACTATAGATATCAGCGACGACGATTCTGAAGGATCGGAATCGCCCGCCAAGCTCACATACGAGCAATTTAGAGCTTGACTAATAAAGCAGTTCCCTGGGATACGAGAAGTCCCTGAGAGAGCTTTTACAATTGGTCCAGGCCCTGTAGACCATGAGGCCTTGCGAGAATTCTTAGAAACTACAAGTAGGAATAACATCGTTTCCTGGTATGTTCCCGGGCGCCGATATCCTTTAGTCGTCCCTGCACACCTCCTTTTAAGATCATATCCCCCCTTCACCGCCGAAATTACCGAACTAATATGACCCTCACACACAAGAACACGTTCTTATATTTCTATTAATTATTTAACAAAAAAAATTATTGTAATAACCAACCTGGACACTAGTTTTTTTTTAAACAGTAACTTCTCCCCCTCTCTGTCCCGGTTGATAACCTCCGCATTCATGTAACACCCGCGATCCATACACACATATTTACACTTTCATTAGCAACTAAGTCCGCCTATACATAATAATATATTATATTATTATGTATAGAATTTCTTTCGTCGCGATATATATATATATATATATATATATATATATATATTAAAAATAAATTTATAAATTTCAACTTAAATGATTTCTATTTATTAGCAAACCCGTTCCCGCTCATTCCCGTAATCCAAGATCGCACAAGGTCCCATCCTGAGCAAAAGAGATTAATTTCTCTTGTCGAAAAGGGACCACCGAGCGAACGGCCCTTTAAATAGAGTAAGAACGACTCTTGCGGTCGTTGACCTATTTGGGCCTAGGCACGTTCGTTCGGGTCGAACAGACGGATAGTCTGCTGTCGTTCGAAATAAGTTTAGTTACGTCCTTCCTTTCGACTCTTCCTTCCGTGAGTCTGGACGTAACAATATAATTTCTAAGTGTTGTTTACTATTATTACTTCTAGAACCTAACAAGTGGTATTAGGTATTACAGAGAACGAAGAAAAATATAATAATATAGAAAAATATAATAATACTGTTTTATTTTTAAAATCTATAATAGATATTTTTAAAAATATAAATATTGGTACAGGAAAAAAAAACAAAGATTTAAATACTAAAAAATATTACTTTAAGCTTGTACAGCTGGTATTACAACGAAATCTGTGATAGAATTAACTAATTATTTGTTAACAAAGCGCGAATATTTATTTGTGTTAGCAGGACGTTTAATACAAGACTGTGTTGAAAATTTATTTTTATTAATTAGAGCAGAGCTGTCCACGTTTTGCACTTTTCGGCCGATTTCCGAGGCTCACCGCCTAGCGGCCCCCACTTACGCTCGAGACCTTAGCAACGCGTGGCCCGATAACCGTAGTTGCTAAGGTCTCGAGCGTAAGTGGGGGCCGCTAGGCGGTGAGCCTCGGAAATCGGCCAAAAAGTGCAAAACGTGGACAGCTCTGAATTAGAGCAAATATAATTCCAAATGCACTTCAGTTTAAATATAATTTGAAGCTAGTCGCTATATCGCAATATTTTAAATCGCTTTCAAATAGTAGTTATGATGAGGATGATCGTAATATTATTGCAAATGTTTTTTAATGGAGAAAACTTAAAAAAAAAATTCGATGTAACTCCTTTTCCTGCTTCATTAGTAGTACCTGAAATAAATTCATCCAATATAAAGTTTAATAATATTGAGCTTAATGTTTTATATAATATTGCTGATTTAATATGTATAATCTTCAATATATCAAAGACTGCTGCAGTGTGTAAAAAATGCATAAATTCAGCTGGTTCTACAACAGCTTTGCCAAATATTAAATATTCCAAACTTGTACAATTAAGATGTTATCGCCAAAATACTTTATTTTTTGTTAATGAAATAACATTTTTATTATTTATTGAAATTGAAAAATTATTTAGATTGTGCTTTTGAAGTACATTCGACGATTTTAAAAAGCGGACTTCACGGGCTGGAGCGAGACGCGCTCGAAATAGACGGAATCGGCGGCTCAAACGATTAGAAGCTCGGCCTACAGCAATTATCGCGCATTTGCAATCAAATCTGCAAGCAGGTAGAGCACTGGGCTTCCCACCGTTATAGCGATGACGCTAATTATCGAGATAACACATTTAGTTACTCCCCCATTTCCTCCCCCGAACATACAGAAACCCCGCGGATTTCTACTCCTATTTCTCCTGTTTCTCCTAAATACCAACAACTTCCTCTTCCACCTTCTCGTGGTGACTCTCCTACATCGTCTTCACCCCGACTATAGATCTCACCAACTCTCCTCTAAATTATCCCACCCCCATCAAACATCTCGAGGAGAAATTTCCCGAGGTTGAATCCGTCGATTTCGCGGACGAATTAACAGAGGAAGAACCGAGTGAAATTCCTCTATATTACGCCGACGCTTATGCCTTTATCAGGAGGTATATAGCATTAAGTCCTTTCCCAGACAACAAGACAACTTCCAGTTTACCGAATGGTTCCTTAGTAATTTCCCTATCCTGGATCTCCCTCTCCCAGAACATGTCTATACCAGTGTTGTGAGACGGGCCGGGTTTTCTCGCGCATGCGCGGCGGACATAGCATCAGTGAGGTATATGTACAGATAAAAAGATGTACCATGATCACATAATTCTGCAAAATTTTTTGTAATATAAGGAAAAATTTGTAATATATAATTAATAATACAGCATACATATGCACAATTATATATATATACATATATATTGTATTATTAAATATATATTACATATTTCTCCCGCCAAGAGTATCAACCGTCAGCGCCCTATCTCCTACCACCTCTTCACTACAGATAGATACATCACTGCTAACAGCCATTATGGCCGCGCATGCGCGAGAAAACCCGGCCCGTCTCACAACACTGGTCTATACCATCGGGCCAGATCCTCCCGACGAAGCCCAGCTTAACCGAATAATAGCGGGAAGTCTCCCCAGCATCCTTATCCCGTTATTCTTCCCAACCTTTCCATATCCTTTAGGATTCCCTGCAAATATCCTTCGGCATCTCCCCGCCCCCTCTACAGTTGAAATTACCAATATCCCATGATCTCACACACACACACACACACACACACACACACACACACACACACACACACACACACACACACACACACACGCACGCACGCACGCACGCACGCACGCACGCGCTTTATTATATATATTATTTATTTATTATTTATTGAAATGATATTGTAATAACCAATCGAGACCCTAACATTTTTTTAAACAATAACTCTTTCCTTATCCATCTCGAAAACCTCCTGTATCTCATGTAACATCCGCGAATCATACAAACACACTCATTTCTCCCTCACACTTACACGCATTAACACCTAACCGCGTGCGCAAATTTGATTTAGCCAACCGATAAATGTACTTAATAATTTATTGTATCAAATCCTAAGACTAATTTATCCTCGAATAAATAAATTATTTTTTTTTACATGAATTGCTAGTAATTCTTTAACAACCCCGCTCTCATTCCTTCCCGTAAACCGAAATTGCATAGGGTCCCATCCCGTGCAAAAGAGATTAAATTCTCTTGCCGAAAAGGGGCCACCGAGCGAACTGCTTTTAAATAGCATAGGAGTGACCTTCCTCGTCATTGACCTATTTGAGTCACGTTTGTTCGGCTCAAACAGACGCCATCGTTCGGCGTTGTTTGAGAGTTAAGTAATTATATCCTCCCTCTGACTCTTCTTTACCTGAGTCCGGACGTAACACTCGCTACGATTCCATTATGCAAGAGAGTGGATTATTTACCGGATATATTAATATTTTTTAAAATTAAAGCAAGAAGCAATGGCTCGGATGGCCAAGTGAATGCGTGAATGATGATGCTAAAGAGCGATACCTTTGTAAGTACGAGGAGACCGAAGATGTCGTTCTTGAAAAACAAAACATTGTTCAAAATCTTGAATTACGCTCAGTCACGAAATTATGTTTAAACTCTTTTTGAAGTAAATTTGGTCAACGCACGAATTTATCAAATACAGAAATCATTCATACCCAACAGCGTTTAGTAAATTTGCTCATAAGCTCTCAATATCCGATATATTATATCCGTAAACGATGAGGTAATATACATATGTTTCATTTCGACTGCGAGAAAAGGCAATTATACCATCATCTATTACTAGCGTAATAATAACGGTTTACACGACAGTACTGGCACGATTAAAATTGTACGAATATTTAGAGAAATTAGAAAAGCGCGTTTTATATTACGATATCGATTAGTGTATTTATGTAAGTACTGGTGATCCACACGAATACAAACCACATACGGGATTTCTAGCATCCCTTGGCAGAGATCAGGACCCCACAGTTCGTTACTCCTGTAGTATTTAGTGACTCTAAACCCTCTCTGCCGTGTGTGTGTGTCCGCAACTTCTTTATTTGACTTTAGTTATGTTTTGAAACTCATAAAAACCATCTCATGTTTCAATTTTGACAAAAAAATTCAAAAGCACAGCAATTTCAAATTTTAACATGAAAATGGCGATAACTCGAAAACAACGCATTTTCGGATCTATGTTTGTATCAACTTTCTTTCTTGTTTTTGGGGTTCTCCATTCATCTCCCGAGCAATTTACCTCGACTTACGGAACACCCTGTATAGAATCGTTTGTGTCTAGCCACCCGAAATTTACGCGTCCATATAGTTTAAAAAAATTTTAATATAGTTGTTGTGCCGCCATACGGCACTGGGGTTGCGCCGAGTGAAAAGGATGAGAATCCTCGGGTCGCATAGGATGTCGTAGGAGCCAGGGATGTGTATAATTAGAAATATACACTTTTTATTTCAATTAAATAGAGTTTTCACTTTATTCTCGCCCTTCTCTCGATTTAGAGGTATTCTTACAGTAGTCGGTTGTTAGTTATTAACCGTTTCGTATTAACTCTGTTTAATGATTCGATCTTTTATTAGCGATTTCGTTACTTCTGATTTAGATCTTAATTTACGACTGCCTCGCGGGCTGACTCTCGGTCTTTTATATTCTTTGTTTCTTGGATTTCTTTCGGGAGAGGCCCTTGGAAACAGGTCTCTGATTGGTTAGTAATATTCACGCGTTTTTGTTCTAACTGCAAGCGAAGCAGGTTGAAGTCGCAGGTCTTCGCTTGCCTCTCGCGATTTCCGGTGCTTCGCGCGTGTCTCGCTGCGTTAGCGTTTTCACGCGACGAGCGTTTGTCGAGAGCGCTCTTTTATAAGCAAAAATGTTTTACAGTATTCTATAAAGATATTCAGTAAATTCTAATTTCTAATAACTACTGGTTATAGTTCGGGCTATAACATTCTTCCCCCGTAAAAAAAAGAAAAACGGAGGTACGAAGTTTTTCGCTTACTTTCTTACATTATGTTAAGATTATTTCTAATGTGTGTTACGTACAATTATAATTCCCGGTTACAATGTAGTTTTATAATCATTTCTTATTTCTAAAATCTAGTACTTTGGCTTCTTTTTAATATTGATCTTGATATGCCAAAGTCATCGATTATCCTAACTGATGGTCGTCTTTTGTTTTTATTTCTTCGTCGTATTATTATCCAAAATACTATAATGGTTATTATAATTAATATTATTATTATTCCGCTAGATGTCATACATAAATTGTTTCGTTGCGTAGAAGTTTTGTTCGTTGTTTTGTAAGTCGTTATCTATATCTGTCAATTTGGCTTTAAGGTTTGTTAATTCTAAGCGATGTTGTGAGATATTTTCTAGCGTGTTTTCGTTATGTCTTGTTATATTTCCGTCTCTTGGAATTGTTATATTGATATTAGAAAGGTTTCTAGAACGGTTTCGTATGTTTTTTCTTCTGTTTCTATTGTTGTGTCCGTTGTTGTCAGTTTACAATTTCCGTTTAGCGTAATTTCGCCGGTATTTCTTATTATTTTATTTTCGAGCTGACCATCACATTGTATGGTTATCGTTTGTTCGGCGTCCGTCGAGTATAACCAAGTGTGCTCTTGGTGTAATGCTAACCATAACATGTGGGTTGAGACATAGTGTCTTACATTACATTTGCTCTGATAATGTTGTCGCTGCGTATACATTTGAATTTCGCATGGTGCGTCTAAATCTACGCGGTGTACAGGTGAATTGCGTTTACATACATATTGTGTATTAATTTTATTACAATTTCGCAATTCGCTTTCCGTCATTGTCACATATGTTAATTTTTCTTTATCTATGACAATTAATTGATTATCTATTTTGATATAATTGTATACATTATTATAGGATGGTGTGGGGAATTCTATTACTTTTACAATATCATAGGTCGGTTGCGCAATTAAAGGGAAACGCAAAATAGTATATATTGTTGTTGGATCACAGCTGTTATCGCGGTGTTTTCTTCTATCGCTGACCAGTCGTCTGTGCGGACTTTAAAAGGAAAATATCAGGCAGTTGCGCTGCCGCTTCTTTTAAATGGGTTACAATGTCATTGATCGGCATTAATTTAGGATGCATTTCGCCTTTTCGTATATATGTTAAATATTCCATTATATTTTCTGCGTCTTTTATTAATTCGTCTATAATTGTATCTATGGCCCTGAAATGGTCACGTATTTCTTCTAAAGAAATCGCTTCGGTTATGGTTTTTCGTAATATTTTTTCGTTATGTTCAATTATATTTTCTAATTTATCTAAATGCGCTACAATAGCATTTACTAATTTTAATTGGTTTCTAATCGCGTGTTCTGTTATTTGTCGATTATTTTCTAATAATTCTAGCTGTTCGTTTATGCGTTTTTCGTCATTTGCGTCCATGGTCCCGAATAATGTTTTCGCTATTGAGCCTATTCCGTCTATTAGTCCTCGACGTTTGTTTATAGGTCTTTTGTATATAGTGTTGATTTGATTCATTATGTTATTCAAATATTTTAATTTTCGTTTCGCGATATTATTCGAATTGATACATATCTTACAATAAGGGAGTCGCAAAATAGTTGAATCGTACATTATTTCTGTTTGTTTTAGATAACTTTTTATTTGTTCCTGTCTGTAGTTTAGGCGTGCTAGGTCTAATTTTACTACTAATTTCCATGTTTTCTTGGAATAGTGTAGTTGACCAATTGCTCAAAGTATATCCCTGGGCTATGCTTGAATTCCGTTATTTCATACGGTCGATTCTTCTCGCGTTGATTCGCGAATGCTGCAGCGTTGCAGATTAAAGGCTCATTCAGACAGGACGCGTCAAGCGTCAAGCAGCGAGCAGCAACCATTCAACAACCAATAAGCGAGGTAATATTAGCAATGGCGTAAAAAATATTGCCTCGCTTATTGGTTGCTGCTCGCTGCTTGACGCTTGACGCGTCCTGTCTGAATGAGCCTTAAGAGTGTGAGTGTCCTGTAATAATATATTAAGTGTTTATTTGATCTTTAATGGTATCTCTTTGGTTCGCAACTTTTATCAGGTGAGAAAGGTGTTAGTTTCATATGTGACTCTTGAGTCCTGGGGTCAGGGCCGAATTAACCTAATATGCGGCCCTAGGCAGATTTTGGTGGGGGCCTATGTAGGATTTTTTGAAAATTAATTGAACATTTGAGCACTAAAAAAGGAACTGTAATTAATATAATACAAATAATAACTAATAGTGAAATGCATCATTAACCATTTACGAATTTACTTATAAAATATAATTTTTTTTGTAATACGATTTTTATATATTATGTTTATGTTTATAACACTTTCTTTATATATCTCAACATTCTGACTTATACCAGCTTACGTTGACTTTTCTAGTCACTGTGTAAAATGATAACGGAATTTCCACTCACGTACGGTCATTTCACATACTGACACATTATATCTATAGAAATTGCAGATTGTAAGGTATTGTTTTTTACATGTATTATATGTTTTATTGGCTTATATCATTATTATAATATCTACGAGCCTTAATGGTTTTTGTTATTTTAGTCTGAAGAGGACCCGATATAGGGTCGAAACGTAACGATAAATAAACGCATTATCACTAGCCAGTTGGTCGTTTAAAAATTTCTTTAACCTTGTTTTATAAGTACTGGCGTTTGAATCTTTTACTTTGTAATTTTTTTTGGTTATAAAAAAAATTTTTCTTCATTGGTTGATGGGGGCCTTTTCGTGGTGGGGGCCCATAGGCAGTGCCTAGTTTGCCTATGCGTTAATCCGGCTCTGCCTGGGGTGCTTCTGCATCTCATCGTTTAGTCTTATGACAACTTTTGTGCCGCAAGGATTAAAAGAAAATTATAATGAGATCTGCTGATTTGTGGTTTAATTGCGTGGCTTGTGCCGACTTTACCCCGTGGTGGGAGCCTCTATGCTCCGGGTGTAGGCGTGCGGTGCGTCGTGCACCGGTGGTGGGGCCGGAGCTACCCGCCACCCGTTTAGGACGGGCCCGTGCGGCTATCCGCCGGACCGCGGGCACCCCGTTTTCCCTTCGGGTGTCTCTTGACGTTTCAACGGCAGTGCGTACCGTGCAGGAAGTGGTGCCTGTGCCTCCCGAGGAGGCATTCATGATTCCGGCCATCCGGACCCTTGAGGCCCTTCAGCTGGGGCGGCCCCTCCCTTACGGTTTCGCTGGCCGTGACACCGACGAGGAAGATGATTAAGTAAGTATTAATTTTCTATAAATAGCTTTAGTTTATTCGTATGCATGCGCACTGCTTTTCTTCCCTTTTTTACTGTGTAGTTTACATCGAAATTCTTTTCGGGGTAAATATAAATGTGCATGCAGTATTTACTTTAGATTTATGTTCATAGTCATGCATTATTTTGTATTCATCGTTAGTTTATTTTTGCGCAATGCGTTTAGGCTATTTCTATGTGTAACGTCGATTTGGTGTGGATTGATTTGTGAACGCCCGATAGTTGGCATGTCAGTCAGTTGTAGCCGAGAGGTTCATGCCATATGTGTGTATGGACAGCGTTGTACAGTGCGTATTCGACATTAAAATAAATACAGTTAAGAGCAAAAACATATTCATTCGATTAATACGTGCCAAGCACCGGTCCTCTGGTAAGAACACTAACATATTTTGGTCCTTCGAGCCGGATACGCCCGAAAAGGCCGCACAAGTCCGTACGCTTAACCTCGAAGTAGCAGGCCAGAAGTGAGATCACAAAGACCAGTTCGCGCATGCGTGGCGACGCAAGTTAGGCACGCGAGTTAGGTTACACGTGCAAGTGAGGTTATACCGCGAGTGCGAGAAGTTTTCCATACGAGAGTCTCTCGCACATTAGACATTTTTCGAGCATTCGACGTGTTCAAGTAATTCAAAAAGGTGACAGCTTCGACGTCATATATCAATAATAACGGACGCAGCAGCGACACTCAAAGCATGCAAGGCCAAACGCAAGCAAATAAAGGGAAGTCTAACACGATGCAGTACATACTTAACCGATTTAAGCGTTCCAGACGTATCAGTAATTGAGTTGCGTCAACGCTTACAAAAGGTGAGTGATTTGTGGGAGGCTTTCAATGAAGCACAATCGGCCATCGAAGAGCTCGAACCCGAGGAAGCAGATGAGATAATCCATCTTCAGGAGAGAGACACGTTCGAGAATAGATATTTCGCAGTCAGCGTTGAGCTGGAAACTTTGATTGACAGGAAGATTGCCGACACACGGCCTCCTCAGTCATCCCGCCACAATAATGCCGCGCCAAACGCGCCGCATTACAGAGAGGGAACGCCAGCGTCTCAGGGAAGTAATTTTCCAAACGAACATTTAAAGTTGCCACGTGTTACTTTGCCTACTTTTTCAGGAAACTATGAACAATGGATTCCATTCCGAAATATGTTCGTAAGCATGATCCACGAGAATCCAATATTGCCAAACGTACAAAAAATACAGTATCTTACGAGGGTAGTCCCAGAAGTACCCGACCTAACAAAGAAAACACAAAAAATTTGAGAAAAAATATCTTTATTTCTCAACTTAGTCTCCTTTTAGCTCGATACACTTTTCCCAGCGATGTTCAATAGCTTCGATACCCTGTTTATAGTGAGAACCGTCGAGCTCCTCAAAATAGCCATTAACCGCAGACTCCACCTCTTCATTGTTGGCAAATCTTTTACCACCGAGCCATTTTTTCAAGTTTGGAAAGAGAAAATAATCCGAGGGGGCTAAATCTGGCGAATAGGGTGCGTGAGGAAGCAATTCGAACTTTAACTCATTGATTTTGGCCATTTGATTGGAGCAAACGCGGCACCCATCTTGCGCACAGCTTTCTCATGTCCAAATTTTCAGTCAATATGCGATGTACAGCACTTTTTGAAATGCCTACCATGTCTGCTAGCTCGCGCACTTTCAGTCGACGGTCATCCAATACCATTTTGTGGATTTTCTTCACCATTTCTGGCGTGGTCACCTCATTTGGTCGACCACTGCGATGTTCGTCTTGGCAGCTCGTACGGCCTCGTTTAAACTCTGCCACCCAATATTTTATCATTGTAAACGAAGGAGCAGACTCCCCCAGAGTAGAATCTAGCTCGGCTTTGATATTGATTGGACTGAGACCTTTCAAATGAAAGTATTGTACCACATAACGATGACCAATTTTTTCCATGTTTACAAATTCACTGAGAGCGTTCACTATTGATGGCTGCCAAACAAATACTAAACAACGTAGCGTCTTCAAACTTGAAACTTAAGCTTTATAAGGTTGGTACTTTCTACCATAGTAATTTTTTTTAGACAACAATCGCCATTTATACGTCAGGTCGGGTACTTCTGGGACTACCCTCGTATGTCGGCCCTGACGAATGAAGCCAAGGATGTCATCAGCTCATTGGAGACGTCAGACGAGAATTATCCTGAGGCTTGGAGAATGCTAAAGGAAAGGTACGATGATGACAGCTTCATCATTCAGAAGCATGTCAAGGCACTCTTCCAACAACCCGTGCTGCATAAGGAAAATCACCTCGAGTTACGGCAGTTGTTAGATAATATGCTAAAGCATATACGAGCACTCAAGGCGCTAAAAAGGCCCACTCATCAGTGGGATGATCTCATAATTTACATGGTAACGAGCAGGCTGGATCAGACCACAAGTAAGGAGTGGGAAACCACGTTAAAAAGAGGAGAAATACCTACGTTCAATCAATTGACGGACTTTCTTGCACAACGATGCAGAGCTCTTGAGACATCATCTCGTAACCAGCGGACCACTCTCGATACGGCGAAGGTGGGCAAATCAGACAAAAATAAAGGCACAGCAGCTCACGTATCAACCACGAACGTCATGTGTGCCTATTGCGGAAAGGGAGACCATCCTATATACAAATGCGCTAATTATCTGGAACTAGACGTGGATCGGCGCATAAAGGAAGCGAAGTCTCGTAAACTATGTTTGAATTGTCTGAAAGTTGCAGCTCACCAGGCTAAACAATGTGGATCAGGATCTTGTCGAAAATGCAATAAGCGTCATAATACATTGCTGCATTTGGAGCAGGCGACTAAGCAGCCTGAGTCCGAGGTCACGAAGACATCTACTCTTCCTGATAAGGATCACGTAATATCTACAAGTGTAAATCATGCCGCGGTCAAAATAAACAGCTAATCCTTGCGACGGCAATAGTTAACATTCTGGATGCAGGAGGCATTCTAAAGCCTTGTCGAGCGCTGCTGGATAGCGGATCTCAATCCTGTTTTATTACCTCTAAGTGCGTCAAGAAATTAGGTATCAGACAATACGCTACAAACATACCAATCCTCGGCGTGGGTGAGTTATCAACGCAAACACGTGGACTCGCAAAGGTGACACTACAATCAAGGATCAACGGTTTTCAAGCTAAGCTTGATTGTCTGATAATCGAAAAAATAACTCAAGCTCTTTCAGTCAACTATCTCAATCTTCACGAACTACAGATTCCAGACGGCATTACGTTGGCAGATCCTGAATTCAATCGTTCGTCTGACGTTGAATTATTACTTGGCGCGGAAATATTCTTGGATCTAATGTGCATCGGAAGAATTAAACTCTCAAACGATCAACCGGTCTGGCAGAAGACGCTGCTTGGATGGGTCGCTTCCGGCAACTTTGTGACGCGAGAATGACCAAGGATTGCCACGATATGTAATCTATCGATTAACGATCAACTCAACTCGAATCTCGCGCGTTTCTGGCAAATCGAGCGGGCAGAGCGACAAAATACGCGAACACCTGAAGAGCGCATTTGTGACGCACATTTCACACAGACTTACAAGCGCAACAATGAAGGTCGATTCATTGTAACTCTACCAACGAGACCAGAGATACTACGGAAACTAGGAGAGTCAAAGAACATCGCTCTCGACAGATTCAAGAAATTGGAGCGCAAGCTGAGGCTACAACCTAACCTGAAGGAAGAGTATGCTGATTTCATACACGAATACTTGAGCTTACGGCATATGAGAGAGTTTAAACCGGACGCAGCGGCAATTCAGGATACAGGCTCTCATTGTTATTTACCTCATCATTGTGTAATAAAGGAAACGAGTACCACCACAAGACTTAGGGTGGTTTTCGACGCATCAAGTCAGACGACGAGTGGAGTATCATTGAACGACTCCTTAATGGTTGGTCCGGTGTTGCAGCAAGAATTATTTTGCATACTTCTTCGATTTAGAAGCTTCAAATACGCCCTAACCGCAGACATTGCCAAGATGTATAGGCAGGTGCTATTAAATGAGAGTCAAATCCCGCTACAGCGCATTTTATGGCGAGATCAATCAACAGAGGAAATCAAAACTTACGAGTTGCTAACGCTAACTTACGGAACGGCGCCAGCTTCATTTCTAGCCACCAAGGTTATACATCAGCTCGCGGATTTAGAAGAGGATCAGTTTCCCGTAGGGGCGAAGATAGCGCGTCGCGACTTTTATGTCGACGATCTAATTACGGGAGCGAATTCAAAGGAGGAAGCTTTAATCATCCGTAATCAGATAACCGCATTGCTCGAGCGAGGAGGTTTCACACTCAGAAAATGGACCTCAAATAGCGAAGACTTGTTGAAAGATTTCATTGAGTCCTCAAATATCAGCGCATTACTAGAGCTAGATAAGGATGGAACTTCAAAAATACTAGGAGTTAAATGGAGCCCCTCAAGAGATGTATTGCAATATACGATCTGTATGCAAGCATCAGAATCGAGCACTTGCACCAAAAGATCGATCTTATCTAACATCGCTCGAATATTTGATCCCCTTGGACTTCTGGGACCGGTGATCTTACCTGCCAAAATTATGATTCAGAAACTTTGGAAACTTCAAATCGATTGGGACGAATCATTACTCTCGGACATTTATACGGAATGGACGGATTACGTCTTGAAGATACAGGATCTCAACGAATTCGAAGTACGGCGTAAGGTATTTCATGATGGTAATGACGTGCATTTCGAGCTTCACGGATTTTGCGATGCAAGCGAGCGTGCGTATGGAGCTTGTATCTATGTACGGAGTATCGATTCGCATGGATTCGTTTAAACTCATCTACTCTGCTCCAAATCTCGCGTCGCTCCTGTCAGAACGATTTCAATTCCCAGGCTGGAGTTATGTGGAGCTGAATTATTTACACGATTAATGGACAAGGTCAAACATGCCTTAGAGCTCGACATCAAGAAATGTTACTATTGGACCGACTCCTCGATAGTGCTCCACTGGATCAGAGCTACCAACAAGAAATTGCCTGTTTTTGTCGCTCACCGAGTCGGCGAAATACAGGAATTGAGCGCAGTCGACATGTGGAGCCACGTAGGAACCAAGGAAAATCCAGCTGACTTAGTTTCAAGAGGCATAAGTCCGCAGGAATTAATCAACTCTCAACTGTGGTGGAGCGGTCCTGGGTGGTTGCAGGAAGATATCGTTATTCTGTCGCATTCGGAGATCATGGAGTCGGAGGAGAGTCAGCTGTACGAAACGGATAAATCAATGATCATATCAATGCCTACGCAAGCAGACATTGATCCATTCGACAAGTTCTCAAATTTCAGCAAGCTTATTCGAGTCACCGCGATGTGCATAAGATTTGCACGCATCTGTAAAAGGAATCATAATTTTAAACCGTCAGATCCATTGTCCGTCGAAGAGCTGGAATGCGCTAGAAAAGGTCTTGTACGAAAAGAACAGCGAACAGCCTTCGCTCAAGAATTGAATGCCTTGCGAAACGGTATCGAGATTTCACATAAAAGCAGCATAAGAGCAATGAATCCTTTCCTCGATGAGGAGGATATTTTGCGTGTTGGCGGTAGATTGAAGCATTCGACACTTCTGCCTGACACTAAACATCCTATATTATTGCCTCGTCGTGCGAGATTAACTGAGTTAATCATTCAATATGAGCACAAGAAGAATCTTCACGCTGGAGTTGAAGCAACCCTCGCTGCGGTACGACTACTCTATTGGCCGATCAGGGCGCACGGCATTATTAAAAAGTTATTGCGCCAATGTATTATTTGTTTCAAGTCTCGTCCACGGAGAGCAGAACAAATAATGGGATAGAAATTTTCCGGTGCTTCGTCACTATTTAGTTATCATGTCTGGGTTCTGGGTAAATATAAAGTTTACCGCGAATCTAACCAGGTATACAGGTCTCGTCGCACAGGATGCGTCAACGTGTTAGGGCTTTCGTCATGCGCACACATCAGGACACGTCGACGCGTATTACGCGCGTGGCGAAGAGAGGCGACGCGACGGACAAACGCAACTTGAACGCGCGGCGGAAGCCCATCTGGGGATCGATTGTGCATCTTGGGTGAGTTGCTCACGTAGTGAAAATTACAAAAGTGAGGAAATTTACTAGAGTATCTACAATTTTATTTGTCGAAATCTAGTAAATTTGTTCACTTTTGTAATATTCACCTCGTAAGCAACTCACCCAAGATACACAATCGATCCCCCCGATTGGCTATCGCGTCACCTTCTCACCGCACGCGCGTAAAGGTACATTTTCATGCTGACCCTCGACGCTGGATTCGAGCGTCAAATTTGGTCACGTGACTACATTTGACGCTCTATCTGTGGAGGAGGCAATAGCGTCAAACAGCCAGCGTCCATGCTTGTTTGAGCGTTTACGGAGTCTAACATGTATCCGTATTTCATTGTATTATTTTATCGACTTGTTTTTCAATTAGCGCATCTTTGATAGTATGAAACAAACAATATAATATTCTGTAATAAAAAATTACTTTCATTATACATTACATACCTAGCATGGGGTAGTAATTCTCGTCAATGTAAAACTTGTTGTAACCCTCTAGACAGGAATGACCTTGAATCTTCTCGCAAATTTCCTCGCACAAACCACAAAAGTATACACAATACGAATTTGCTAAATATGTAAAAAAAATGTATCATCAATTATTCTATTTTTTTCTGTAATAAAAAGCATATTTGGAGGTTATATTGATACCAATATAATTCTACGCCGTCGCTCGGCTTCTCCCAGCTACATATTTTTCGATCTAGACTGCGAACATTGTAAATCCGCTCGCTCGAAGACCTCGTATTATCGACGACGTTGCGCCGTTGTAACGAAAACTCGATACAATACGGCTCTGCGTAAACTGCGACGTTTTTGCAAATATCGACTTCTCGCGACAGTCGGCGTGAACGGCATATGGATCGCACAATCGCGATATTCTCACGGTGTGCACATTTATGTGAAAATTTCGCGAAATAATACGTTAACGGCGGAGCGTAAAAGTTGGTCACTGCTGAAACAAACATATGACATCGATCGTCACGGCATAAATAATTTTCTCCTCTTTGACGTTAACGCGACCGTATCGCACCATCGTTTATCCGAGTTCAACGATGATTATTTGAATCATATGATATATATATATTCTTCGAAAAGGAGAGAAGAATATTGTCGGAGGCTTCCTACGAAGTCCCATAATTACGCGAATGTAGCGATAGCGATTCGTTCAGGCGGTTCGACATGCACAATGTTCACTCGACGTATATTTAATACGTATACGCGCGATATTTACGCAACGTCGAAAAGATACTATAGTTTCGATCGTATAGATTATCACGCTATTCCTCGGCGACAAATAGCTACGCGTCGTCGTTGCTGGCGTATATGGTGTTTATCGCGAGTAATACGTAATTTTATATACGAATTGTCTCACGATCGTAATACGCGCGAGTTAATGCGAGCGATATGCGCGAATCGACGCTCTTGGACGAATGTCAAACATACCGAAGACATTGACAATTTATTGGAAAATAGTAGCGATAGTTTTGCCAGTCAATGTATAATTTCTGAATTTATCTCGTACATTTCTAATATTCGAGTGGATAAAAAATATTTTTCAATTTAATTGTACACACTGTAAGACCATCGATATTCCTTTTTTCTCACAATCTAACCACACATTATTATTGAAGGGAGGGAAAAGAGTATACTGAAAAAAAAAAACTATGAAGCGTCAATTGAGTAATACCGGTGAAAATTATGATGCTAATAATGACGCGAATTCACGGTCGAGCGACGTCGACGTTTCGACGACAAGTGATATCGGCGAATCTTTTACGGAGTGTATCTCGATGCGATTACGCGACATCTTTCCATGCAACTTACGGCAGGGTGTTACATTTTTCGCGTCCATCGTCGACGTGGATATTAATCGCGAATCGCTGTACATATTTTTACGATGCTACGGCTACTTGATGTACTCTCGAGATGAAAAATTATCGCTCTGGCACAAATCACCGTGTTCGCGAGTCTGCGAATTAGCCTCGATTTTGACCAAATGTACGATCGAGCAATTTCGTACACAAATGCGTCTAATGCTCGTCTGTATTCAGCGATTGGTGGAGGATGGGCTTCGTCATATGCGAGAGAATGACGAAAATTGTGACTCGCGAGACAAGTCTAACGACGAGTGTAACAGTATGCTTACTCTCGCGCAGAATCATGTACGTTATGTGATAGATCTGATGAACAACGATATGGAGGTGTTCGAACGAGCGATCGAATTAAACAACGCGTCGCAGATATTGGTGACCGAAGAGTCGCGTCGTTCCGGCAGTATCGTATCTGATATTTGGACCAGTACGGCAAATGATAATTTCGACTCGTGCATGTCGGTGTTATTGCGCGATTTTATCTATACCACCAGCGTACAGACGCACGTGATGCAATTATTTGTTTTACGCTCGTCTATTCTCGTAACATTTTTGATTCTCAACTTTATACGAAATCCACGCCGACCGCGAATCTCGATTACGCAAAGTACTCGCGATCACGACGACTGCGAGATGATGGACTACGACGATGAATCTCAACGATGCGCTCTCGTACGATCAATCTTTGAAGAGAAAACAAACAACGTCGCATCCTCGGACACCGCCTCATCGAGTCACACAGATATAGCACTCTTGACGGTCGAAAATTTTGTAGCGACTGTAATAATCACGATTATACGGAATTGTTTCGCGACATTTCTCAACTGGCCGACTTTGTTGATCCGAAGCGACGGCGTCTCGCTTAGCTTAGAGTGCATTCAACGCGCCTTTATACGCATGTTTAACAATACGACTCGCGTATTCGCTTTGTCGACATTCGGCTGGATTCGCGTATTACACAATCGTCTATACGTACGTTCCAACTCGCTAATCGGACTAATGGAAAATATTTCTCAAGCATGCGTCAACGAGGTGTTGGGAAATCCGACAGTCATCAGTTATGACGGAAGTGGCAGTATTAGTGGTAACGGTACATTCATTTTACGCGATGTCAGTGTCGAGACGCGTTATCGCTTCGAAACGTATCGCATATGTATGAAATTGGCGCGCGAGGTGCTCGTACGAGAATTACCATTGATATTTGTCACACCGAATATAGATGACATCGAGAACGAAGAGATTTGGCGACGCGCCATTATCGTTAAATCGAAAGAATTTGCGAAAGAATTTACGCAAATGACGATACATGCGATACTAGCCTGTATACGCCATACCGCTAAACCATCGACCTTGATCGATACTTCGATATTGTCGGAAGATCAATTATTGCATTACGATAATAGTAACTCGTACGCTTCGTCGTACGAAATTTTACTATTAAACATCACGGGTCGCCTCATGTGCAACACAAAAGTTTCGCACGGACGTATCGACGCGTTCGTGCGTTACCTGGTGCAGATCTGGAACGAACGAATCGGTATATGCGATATGAATCAACTCAGCGATATCTTACTCCATTTATCACATTTTTCCCAGTTTTATAGATAAGCAAAATAACACGAATTAATTATCGGTTTCCAAGGTTTCCAAGTTTTTTCTTTAATTACATAAACTTTATCGCGATTGAAAATATCGCCAATTCACAATGCAAACGTGCGCGAACGAAATTTTTTCCACTCTCTCGATCTAACAAAGTGGAAAAAAAATATGAAGATTATTGCGGACGAGGATCGTTAACGACGATACCGATTACATCGACGCAATACAATGGAAGGAGATAGTGTACAAATAACCGAGAACGAAAGTGAGTACGAGGTCAAAACGACACCCGTATCACTCACGCGCAAGTATTCGCGTCGACGTGGATCCAGACGTAACAAAAATCACTGGAATCGTCGAGTGAGTAATGTTTTGCTCGCTAGTATCAATAACCGGATACTTTCTGACGACGCTATTCGTCATTACGAAAATTTGGACGTATATCTGCAAGAAATTCGCACGCATCTCTCCTACGAAGATCAGTTTACCACATCCTACAACATTATCAATATTTTGGTCAAATGGATGGATATATTCATTTACGATCGATACCGTTACGATCGTTCCAACGTGCCGACGAATGTGACATCGGCGCAATTCCGGCCGCGGGAATACAAGAACACTTTTTCGCCTGGCTTTAACAAATTTCATAAAGAGTCGGACACAAGTGTGACTGTACCGCAACATTACGTCGCCATCGCACAAGACGACCATCAACATTATCCGCGTTATATTCCAGTACAGTACAGTTCGCAGATTACGTCGCATTATTCTCACAACGATTACAATCGCAGAAATTATAATACGAATTACTCTTCACACGTGGCGCAAGAATCGCACGACACTCGTATCGCACAAGCGACAAATGTTCCACCGACTCGACCGCAATATCTATTATCGTTATCCTCAAATACTCGATCGCCTACGAAGCGCAAATATCTCAAATCCGTTGTAATCGATTGTCAACATCCGGAGAAACATGATTACCCGAGCGAAGAAACAAATGTAGCGTTAATAAACAATAACAATAACGATAATAATACTTTGCCGCATTGTACAAACTATCACGATAAACGACGAACAAAATGGGAATTGCGGGGAGAAAGAGACGAGAATAATTGAAATTGTATTATCATTTAAAATGACATATTTCTCTCCAAAGTGCAGAATTTTCCGAAGATTTTTTCACAAATGACACACAATGTCGTCAGAATTTGCTCAAAACGTTACAATTTAGAGTAAATTAAAATGAAAGGAGCTAAAAATAGAAATTTTGGCCATATTTAGTATTTTTGCGGCAAAAGGAAAAACACCGTGACACTGTATCTGATTGTGAAAGTGCCGCTTTTTTTTAATATAAACGTATTTCAAAAAATGAATCATTGCAAATAAATGAGGTAAAAGCAAAAAGCGTAAAACTCTCAACAGTCATAATTTAATGGAAAAATATTATAAGAACATAGACCAAAATTTATTTCAATTTACTCAAAATTCTGACACGCTAGTCGACACAAATTCTGACAACGGCATCGTGTTCTATATGAAAAAAAAAATTTCCAATAAACACGCATTATCGCATTTCAGTGGAGAGAGAAAAAAAACTAACTTCTCTCGTTCCCGCTGTAAAAACTCGAATTCACTACACATTTGTGCTGCGAAAAAGTGTCTTTGTATACTTTACAATTTTCATCGTTACACCGCGTAATCGACGATTATTTGGACAAAAATCTACAAAGCGTATGGATGTTGCGTCGAAGAGTTAAAAATCTCTCGATGACACGCGTGGTGGAACGTATAATTTGAGAACAATAAAAAATACAGAATACTACGTAATTTAATTTTTTTTTTTTTTGCAAAAATTATATGTGAATCACTATAAACATAATATTTATTATTACGCTACCATTGCTAATTTTTTACAATAATACATACTAAATCTTTTAAAAATTGAAATAAATTATAAAATAATCAGCACATAATTTTTTAGTAAACTGCGTTGAAATATGGGCATCCTGTCAGCCGGGCGAACGTTTCTCATATGTTCTCAGTGTGAGACATTTTTCACGCTACGTAAATTATATTTTCGTTAGAGGTCCACAATTTTGAGAACCGTGATCAGCGCGATCCGATGCTTCCGCCGTGCTTCGTATTAGCCTCCGTCGTTCCACTTCTTCGTGCCTCGCGCTAAAGAGCTACGCCAGGGCAACTTTTCGGACAATTTTTTTTTTTTACAAATACGCGATAATATTAAAGAAAAAAAATATAAATAATTGCAATAGTACGAGTCTACGTGCATCGATCGACGACAATAATATCGACGATAAAAAACTTATATTTTTTGAAGTTGTTTCTTTTCACCACGACACCACCACCTATTTACAGAACGAAGTACTTGTACGATTGGGAAAAAAAACTAATCTTACCATTTACTCGTAACATTGTCGAATCGCGCGTACATGTAAGTTCGATTCGTCAAAGAAAGAAGAATATCGATGAGAATGCTCGCCGCAGCGATGATAAACACCACGGCAACCGGCTACGTTGTCTACACCGTTCTACAACAATGAGAAACACATTCACGCGACTGTCGATTGAATGAATTTTTCACGATCTCTATCGTCCGATTCACAATAATTCGTCAAACGTATCATACGCCTCGACATTTTCGTCGACTCTTCGCCTCGGTGAGGCTAACGAATTTTACGAAATGCACAAGAATTCGGATAAACTGAACTCAAAATATATATGTTATCTATAGATACGAAAAAACGTTAACTCCCATCTATAGAAACTATCGATAAGTATGCGAAACGAGTCGAATAGAATTCGCGAAACGCGATATCACCGATATCGAAAAACGGCTACGCGATGCGCCGTCGATAGCACTCTCCTCGAGCCTCGAATCTCGCAAAAAAGGAAAACGTAGATGAGGATTGAACGATAAACAAATTACATTGCAATACTTCTTCGAGCAAGTCGACGCATTGTTGAGTCGCTATTCTCGCACGACGTGTCAATATTCACGATTTTGCAACGTGTGTCGCTTCGTCACTCATCCTCGTCGATCGATGCGGACTATATCGCGAACTATTCTACAATAATCTCCGCCGCTCGTTTTAGCATACGATTCATCGATGCGCGCGCAAAATAAGCCATGATCTTTTTCCATGGAAATAATAATAATAAGAATCAACTCGGCGCTTCCGCTGCGCTTCGTGGGCCTCCGCTCTACGCCGCTCGCTCGTCGCTCGGTCGTTCCGGGCCTGCGGCCGCTCCACTCCTCGCTCCTCCTCGCGCCTACGAGTCGGCCACTCCGCTTCGCTTCGCGCCTCGCGACAGCTGTTAGCCGGAGCGACTTTCGAGAGAGAGCGCTTCGCGCTCAGCGTCCGGGCGCGCGCCCTCGCTCGCAATTTCAATTTCAATTTTTAATTTAATTTAAATTATATTTGAATAGTATTTATTTAATTTAATGAAATCAAAAGGAAAACAGAGTTTCAATATGTAATATATTTGGTAAAAATACAAGTAACAATGAATATGTCATATTTACAGACTTTCGGCAAAAAAAAATAAATTTTCTTATAAGCATGTGTTACGTCCTGGCCTGCACGAAGGAAAGGCCGCTCGAAGGTCGTAACAGCGTTTTCCCGAAATCGGAGTGATTTCGGGTCGAACGGACTGTCTGGCCCTTTTGCAGGTCAACGACTGGATAGTCGCTTTTACCTGGCTTATTTCAGGGGTCCGTTCGTCGGTCCTTTTCGGTAAGGGAATTAAATCCCTTTTACGCGGGATAGGACCTTGTGCGATCTCGGGGGATATATGAAGGAACGCAGGGGTTTAAATAAGACTTTAAATTCGCGTAATGTAAATAATTATCATTTATTCAAAAAAATAAAATCTTAATAATATTCGGAGAATTAGACATTTGAATTTGTGGACATGTATAAACAATTATATATGAGTGTGTGTGTAACGTTGATGTGCTATGAGGCGGTTGAGGATTCGCGTTGGCTTTTAATCGTCCCGTTTCAATCGGAGAGCGCGTTTCAATGCTCGACGGGCAGCGATTTCCACTACTTATTAAGTTTAGTCGCGATTCCGGGGATTTATTCACTTCCGTGATCGTAGAAGAATGAAAGTACTCACTGTTGGCTGTATATTATTTGGTGAGCGGGTTGGCAGCTATAGGTTGATCCTCAGGATCGATGATTCCTTCGAGTGGTGTGGGCGAAGGTGTAGGTTGACTGATAGCTGGTTGTTGAGCCTCGATGGTCACAATGTATGTTTAATGCGAGGATCCAGAAGTGTGTAACTGCCACGATGTAGGCGGAATTAATAGTAGAGCGTTCTTGGAAGATTCGCTGCTTTTATACTATTCGTCTGCCCTTCCTATAGGGCAAAGGGCGTCTTCTTTTCTTGTGACTCATAGTCATACGTTCGGTGTTTAATCCCCTTTGCGCAACGTATTG
The DNA here is from genome assembly GCF_030444845.1 of Prenolepis imparis. NCBI lineage: Eukaryota > Metazoa > Arthropoda > Insecta > Hymenoptera > Formicidae > Prenolepis > Prenolepis imparis. The sequence continues at coordinate 2,545,537 of NW_028141166.1, read as the reverse complement.
CTTCCTTGTATGAAGAGTTCTTTTCTAATTCCGATCTTTGGTCTACTGATAGCGTGTGTCGATCGTGATATTTCAACATTACCTATGACTTATTGATCAAAGTGTAGGTTTCGTAATCTCACCGATCGAGTTGTTTCACAATCACTGTCTTTCTCCGTTTAATTCTTATAACTAATTTCGGTCTTATAATTAATATGTTCGCGGAACGCGAATCTGCGTAAATCGGGGAGGAGAAAAGAATCGTGCAGTCCACAGGACGTAACACATGTAATAATATTAAAATACAAGTAATAATGAATATGTCATATTGACAGACTTTTGCCAAAAAAAAATATAATTTTTTTATAAGCATGTAATAATATTACAGATTGAATATAAAAAGCAAATAAAAAATTAATATAATAAATAAAAAAAATATTTAATAGAGCGGAGAAAATGTATTAAATTTTTATTGTATAATAATTTATAACTTTATTAAATATTAAATATTATTATTAGAAATTTATAAATTTTATCAGCGACTTTTTTTATAATTCAAGTTATTTCTTTTCACAAATAAAATTCGAGTAATATTTAATTTTAATACATATAATACAATAATATATAATTAATTTTATCGAAACGTGTGTAATGTACTAACAATGAGTGAAGCGCTTTTCTCAAAAGTTCCTCTAACGAATATTTATCGCAAAATATACAAATATTTTTATATTAAAATATGTATAAAATAATAAAAATTAAGTAATTTTTATCATAACTTCTTTTTAACTTAAAAATGTAATATTTTTAGCATGACATTGCAATATTTCAACTTTAAATAATTGCCTCTCTCTCTCGCATGAGTAATTCATTTCTATATGTTCTAAGAAAAATGTCACAGTCATTTATGATTCACCATACTTCCTGCCTCCCACCACGACGCTCTTGGCGACAATTCAATTCGATCTGTGAGGATCGTCAAACGGATAAAATTTACGAATGCTTATTGATTTTCGAAAGACATGTAAACTCTACGAGAGATTATAACAATCGTATATAAAACAACAATAGTATGAAATTTAAAATTGTAGAAAAACATTTTAGTCAAATTTTGTAAAAGTTATGAATTATAATAAAAATGTTATACGCTTATTACATTCTATTAAATATTTTTTTCTTTTTTACATTATTTTCTCCTCTTTTCAAAATTTAAGATTTATCCATTGTTAGATTAAAAAGTGAAAGTGTGCGGGGAGGAGGCACATATTACTAATATAATTTTTAATAGAAAAAATATGTCACTTGTTTCACCAAAAGCAAGCTTTTGAGAAAAGTGCTCCATTCATTGTTAGTATATTACACGTTTTGATAACGTTAATTATATATAATTCCTTGATTTTATTTTAAAAAATGATGTATTTATACAAAGTTTTGTTTAAACTTGATTAATATTTTTCAACAACAATCAAATAAGAAATTCGATACGTAAACTTACTTTCTAATGAAGATTTAAAATACTATCATTTCTCTGGTTACTTAAGATATATGTATTTTTTATGAAAAAGTAATTACGTCTCTCTTTTTACAGCAAATTTTCACGATTTTAATATCTTCAATTTTTTTGATATACAGATATTCTCATAAAAAAATCACTCCTCTCTTTTCATCCGCTCCTTTGAAACTGAATTATCAAATTTAAGTTTTTGTGTTTAACTATTTTGAGTTGGTATGTTTTTCTCTTTATATTATTTATTATTATCAAATATATTACGTATTGAAACTCTGTTTTCCTTTTGATTTCATTAAATTAAATAAATACTATTCAAATATAATTTAAATTAAATTAAAAAGTGAAATTGAAATTGCGAGCGGAGGGCGAGCGGAACGAAGCGAAGCGAGGTCTTCCGCGAACGAGGGCGCGCGCCCGGACGCTGAGCGCGAAGCGCTCTCTCTCGAAAGTCGCTCCGGCGCAGCTGTCGCGAGGCGCGAAGCGAAGCGGAGTGGCCGACTCGGAGGCGCGAGGAGGAGCGAGGAGTGGAGCGGCCGCAGGCCCGAACAACTGAGCGACGAGCGAGCGGCGTAGAGCGGAGGCCCACGAAGCGCAGCGGAGGCGCCGAGTTGATTCTCAAATTGTGAATTTTTGTCGTCGTCGGGCGCGCGCCCTCGCTCGCGGAAGACCTCGCTTTGCTTCGCTTCACTCGCCCTCCGCTCGCTCGGGCGCCGGGCGGTATAAACTCAACCATTCGGTCGGTACCGGCCTCTTATACTCGCCAAATTGTCACGTGATCTCTCCCTCTCTTTCCACAAATTTGGATTTCTAATTGGTCGATCGATAAAGTGGAAGATAGTGGGGAGAATACGGTGATTCATAAATGACCGCGGCGTTTTCTTAAAAACATAAGAGAGCGGAGGGGAAATACAATGAATCATACATAGGTGTGTTGGTGATTATATATATCTGACAATTATGCAAGCTATTCAGTATAAAGGACAATGTAGAAAACTGTATATTCGTTTTTATATTATTAATTATATTATATTATTACAGTGGGGGAAAAGGATCGTGAATAATTTTGCGGGATGGATGATGTAAAATATTTGCGTATTTTACAATATCCCAATGTATTAGATCGGTTGACTCGCAAACAGTTGCGTTCATTAGTGAATCGTATGTTAAAACGAGCGGCAGATTATCGTAGAATTGTTCGCGATGGTTCGCATTGATCAACGACGAGTGACAAAGCAACGCTTGTAACAATTGTGAATAGCGGCACGTCGTACAAGAATAGTGACTCGATAACGCGTTGACTTTTATGTTGCTGTTAATAATAAAAAGGACGCTATAAGTATCGTAATGTTATTCGTTTATTATTTAATTTTCATCTACGTTTTCCTTCTGTGAGACTAGGATCGAGAAATGTTGTCGACGGTGCGATGCGTAGTCATTTCTTGATATCGCGATAAAAAATGGTAGGGAAGAATACGATTAAAAAAAGTAAATATGCGCCTATCAATTATAGTAATTTATTTCTTCTTTATTTGAAGATTCATTTAAGTTTACTCTTGTTACGTTGAAAGGAGCGTTTTGAAATATCGCTTTTTTCAATCGATAAAATTTATTCGTGTATCGAATAAAATTCGTAGTGTAAGAGTTTCGTTACACACGACAATGACGTTAGAGTTGAAAACACCAGTGACGTTGGTCAACAAGTTAGCTATGTTTCATCGAATTCCACATAAATACGAGATTTTGGAAATACATTCAAATAAATTGATATTTCGAATACAATTAACACTCGGTGATGAGATATATACTGCCACGGCTGTAGGATTGAAACGAGCGAAGCATATCGTTGCATCTATCGCGTTAAAAAAAACATCGCTATCTAAATCGGCGATCAAATGTGAATCAGATGATAAAAGTGCGAATATGTATGTTGTTGAGCCGGAATGTGAAAATTACGTAAATAAAGGGTTAATAATGGAGTAAATGTTGCGATGCAATTGTACGAAATCGTAATAATATGTAAGCGAAGTTGTAGTAAGTTTCAATTTTTGTAAGATAAACTCTATGAATTCGAAAGATATGGATGTATCGTCAACAAGTGCGAAGCTGTCGACAGATATGGAATATCGTAATGCTGAAGATGAAATGATCAAAATTTATATGACATTGCACGAACGAGCGAAACAATACGAGTTGGAAAATGATAATACCAATGCAGCGAACACGCATATTCAGATTGGTGCGTTGCTTTCACGTTTTCTCGACACTTGGTTGGCGTCGATGAGTACCTCAGATGCGGCGTTTTTACGCAATGAGATCGTGGCTCGTAGCAGCTTGGCGCTAATGCAACGTTCGCTCGAATTGAGTGGCTTCGGTGATTTGGCAATGTCCATTGGCGCTAAGCAGGCGCTCGAACGAGATTTACGTGATCGTGCTCTCAAGCGTGAAAATGGAAATGTTAATACGGGTGATGAAACTGGTGATTATGCAGATACTTCGGATCCGCGAGACGGTCGAGGATTGTACGAGTTTACGCCACTTGAGCGTCTTGGTGACTTACGTTTCGCGGATATGCACGGTTACGAGCAACAACAACACCAGATAATCGATGCGTACTATATTGTAGAGAACGATGACAAAGATAATGGGAGTAACAATGATCGTCGTAAAGGAAAACGATCTACGACAGGTGCCAATGTTATACTCTGGGGACCACCTAGCACAGATAAAACTGTATCGGCGAAAGCTGCGGCCACTATGCTTCGACTCAACTTCGTATTTGTAAACGCGGAAAATCTATTTTCGCCATATCGTGCGGAAACCGAGCGGAATCTGCGTAAGTTGTACGCACGTATGCGACGTTTGATCGAAGTGACCAAACGTAACGTGCCGTTGTTGATCGACGAGGCGGACGGTCTAGTAAAGAATCGCGCAGGCGGTGATGTATCGAGTGCTAATTATCGCTTGCTTACGCGTTTTCTGACGATTCTCGAGCCAAACGACGGTTCGGATAATTATGGTATTTACGACGAAGCATCTACACAATCTGGATGACGCGTTTCGCCGTCGTTGCACTAGTATATTTTTCGGTTACATTAACAATGAGACAGCGCGTGTAGATTTGATTAGATTAATGTTTCGCGATATAGCTAAAGAAGATTCATCTGACCAGTCAATTGTACAAGAAATGGCGAAACGGCTGCAAGATTGGGTACCAGACGATTATGTGCGTTTCAAGCGCGAAGTAATAAAACCACTACGAGTCAATATGTTTCGTGTTAATTCGAGTCTGTCGAATGAACAGTTTTATCGCTCGATCGAATCAAGCGAAGATATGTCGCGTTCCCGTCATTTGGATGTACGTTTACCGAAATTGACGTATGCTGAGATTGACACGGTTACGCGAAATTTTTCACCGATTACGCCGTTGGAACGATACGGTGATTATATGAAATAATAATAAAATATGTCTGGGTGAATAAAAAAATTTAAAAGGAAGAGAGAAGTAACAACACCGTTGTATGCGATAAAATAAAAAAATGTTTGTAAAAATATATTATTTACATGTTTGATTTGCGCACAGTTCGATTGGACACCGTTGTTTTTTTGAATACAACAAATTTTTGTATAATTTGAAATAAATATATTTAAAATAGTATTGACATTTTTTACACATTTATTATTAACTTTATTTTATTACAATAAATACAATTTTTTACGCACAGTTTATTTGTACAAGGTTCGTACGCGTATTAATATTTTTGACAATGTAAAGTAGAGTAATAAGTGTGTTGATGCTTTAGTTTACATTGTCGAAATGTTTATACACGTATTAAATTTAGTGCGCACACAGAAGTTTTACAATATGAATTTAATTTATATTGATTGCTTCCTAAAATTAATGATGCAATTTGTTTGAATTCATTTTGCAAGCGATGTATCGCTTAGTTATTTAATTTTATTTGTTGAGCTGTTTTTAAAAAAATCTTACTCTCAATGGAAAAATATTAGGAATACGAATAAATATTAAGTATTAGATTCTTAAAACATATAGATTCTAAGATTAAGGTTACTGCATGATAACAAAAAGTGTATAATAATAACAGAGAATAAAAATATATCTATGTATCGTCTCAATAAAAGTAAATAGATATTAGGGGGATTTGAATAATAGATATTTTTTAGTTTTACTGATGAATTTTTTTCTATTTCTTGTTTCTCTATTGTTTGTACTTTTGTACTGTTCAGTTAGCTTGGAGTCTTTTTTATATAATATAAATGGAAGGGGGGAGTATCTATCGTTCTCGACGGAAGAAACATGTAGGAGGAAAGCGAAAGAGAAAAAATTCCGATTACTTCTCGCTATTTCTTTCTCATCATGATTGTCGCCAAGAGCGTCGGTGTGGGAACTGTGGGAGGCAGGGAGTACGGTGAATCATAAATCACTGCGGCGTTTTTCTTATAACATACAGAAATAAAAGAGGATGAGTGTCTTCGTCGTTCTGGTATTTGTATATCAAAGTTTTTTTATTTCTCTATTATTTAATTTTATTCGTTTGAGCTGTTTTTAAAAAAGATCTTACTCTCAATGGAAAAAATATTAGTAATAGGAATAAATATTGGTAGATATTGACAAAAGGGGTCTCTCTCTCTCTCGTGATTGTCGCCAGGAGCGTCGATGTGGGAGGCAGGAAGTACGGTGAATCATAAATCACTGCGTTTTTCTTAGAACGTATAGAAATGGAAGGGGGGAGGGGGAGTGTTTATTGTTCTCAACGGAAGAAACATGTCGGAGGAAAGAGAGAGGGAAAAAATTCTGATCACCTCTCTCTCTCTCTCTCTCTCTCTCTCTCTCTCTCTCTCTCTCTCTCTCTCTCTCTCTCTCTCTCTCTCTCTCTCTCTCTCTCTCTCTCTCTCTCTCTCTCTCTCTCTCTCTCTCTCTCTCTCTCTCTCTCTCGTGATTGTCGCCAGGAGCGTCGATGTGGAAGGCAGGAAGTATGGTAAATCATAAATCACTGCGGCGTTTTTCTTATACATAATATACAGAAATCGAAGAGGAGTGTCTTCATCGTTCTAGTATTTGTATATCAAAGTCTTTTTATTTCTCTATTATGCGCAAGGCTTTACTGTTTTTACAATTATTACTATAAAGACAATCGATAATTTATAAAAGTGATAAATTAATAGTATAATGAATATTTATTTTTAATAAATTGTTAAACATTTTCGGATTAAATAAATATACTCTGAAAGTATGAAAGTAATGTCTTGCGCATAATAGAAATAAATATTAAGTATTGGGTTAAAGATTCCATAATGTTATTCGAGTTATTAACAATATTATGTTTTTCAGCTTTTATACTTTTTTAATATAGAAGTACATTATTTAGTAATGATTTATTACTATATATACATATATATTAATTCAATTGATTGAACAAAAGTTTAAGTTAATTTAAGTCATAGAAACATAAAAAATGAATATTAGGAATAGAAATATTTTTAAAAATAATGAAAATAATGAAGACTCTGATATTTATAATATTATTACATACTTATGAAAAGAAATTCAGGGATAAATAAATGTTTACCACAATATTTTATTATTAAAATTTTATAGTGATTCTATTTTTTTCTATAAGTCACGCGATTGGATTTTTGGACAAAAGTATTATCGTGCGCAGCGAAAAGAAAAACAGTTTAATGTTACGTTGTTGGTATAGATGCTGGAAGGAGTGATTTTCAAAAGAGATAGTAATTTCTTAATAATTGTTGCGAATATTGCAAAATGATAAAAGACTTTTTTTCTACTAGGTTTAATCTGTTCTACCTTCATTCGATGGGTTGGGCGCGAATTATTGGACTTTTCACCAATCCATTTATTATGTATAATATATTCTAGATTCGTAATTGAGAAGTTTGATACTTGTCTCAGGAATATATAACACGTATACGTATCAAAATGTTTTAATAATAAGCATTCGGTGACACGCGTTACTAAGGTGCGCGAGCAGTAAGAGAGGGGAGCTAGTAGGCGTTAATTGATAAATTTAAAGTTGCGAATAAAATTGAAGCGCGAAGCGAAAAGGAGTGGCCAAAACTCGAAACTATGAGGAGGAGGAGGAGCGAGTGAGCGGCCCATAGAACAAAAGTTCACGAAGCGCATCGTAGAGGCGTATCGAGCGTCATTACAGTTCCAATTGTGGACTTTTGGCGTCGTCGCTCGGATTTTAATTGGTCGATAAAAAAACATGGAAGATGGATATACGTAAAAGGAGGGAGGAATGGGACGTAAGCTTAATATCAATTACAGCATAATTTTTTTTTTGTAAATATTGACTAGCGAAGTAGGGATATTGAAAAGTATTTAAGAAAAATATGCGTAAACTTTAGCAATTTATATATTTTTTTCTCGCTACGTTTACCGTAACGGTTTGTAACCGTATGAGGTTGTCAGTGTTTCATTGTTAGCTGTACTGTTAATGAAATTATCGCTTGAACAATGGAATATGAATCGACGCGCGATATTTGCAACGGCGAACGATATGTTATAATTTATCCATTACGGGTAGATTTTCCCGATCGGTCGAGGAAACGTTACGACAACGAATCGTACCGTGACGACGAATCTACAATACGACGACCCGCTGCTACGACGAAACGTAAATGTGAGACAAATGCGGCAAGAGCAAAGAAAATTTCACGATCAGACATACAATCGTCGACTTTGCAATCGCTCGACTATGCTCGAGAGAATAAAAATGTTGAGTTCTCGTCGTCGTCGTTGTCATCTACCCGTAATAACGAGAATTTTTTGATAGTAGATGCTCTAATGCACAAAACTTTGATAGGTCAAAATGGTGTTTCGAAAACAGTTTTTGTGCGACGAGTTTTACGAATTCCATGGACTCCTGTTATCTACTTGACTATTCGATGCAATTACGTGTCGCTTCTTCGATGTGATATCAATCTGACATTGCGTATGCATGGTATTGGCTGCGGCGTAGTCACTTTTCGTTCGTTGCGTCGCATCGGCATGCTAGTAAAAGAATTGGATCGCACATTGTGGTATCGTAATGACAACACGTGGATGTTCGAGTTATAATTTGTCAATTTTTACGCACGTGCGATAATTGATCGGTATTTGCGTGTTAACGCAACGTCGCATGCCGGTGAATATTCATTGTCCGCAGTGGCGGATAATGCGGCGTTTCACGTAGCACTCGCGACCGCGCTGTGCAATCACGCGAAGAGTGATGGAAATGAGATATCCCAATGTTTAAATCTGTCGGAAGCATTCGAGTACGCGTCGTGGTGTTTTTTCAATCGTGATCGGGGTAATTTTTTGCAAAAATTGAGCGAGCGAGAAATTCGTACAAATGGGTTGCCGAACGATCCATTACTATATTTACCAATAGTGAGCTACGATATAGAGACGATTGCGCGTGTGTATGCGCGATAATGAGAGTACGTTGCCGCGTGATATAGAAGAGGACCAACGTTTGTCGTCGTGCGCGCTAACAGTGCATTTGGCTGATACGGATGAGTTTGCGGGCCTTGTACTCGCTTATGCGCCAGTAAAAGAAGGTGCCGCGAAGAAGAACATCCGGAAGGTTAAAACAGGGGCGAAAAATGTTGGTGAAAATATGCGCTTGGTTGAGTACGAGCGGGTGATGCAAGCGCATTTTGCCGATCGAAACGTCAGTGTTATGCTATTTGATGATGAACGTGCGCTGCTCTATCACACGATACGCGTGCTGGCGGACAATGAGATTTTACGCGAAGTGTACTCGTTACACGACACGGCTGATACGCGCGACATTGCGTGTTTGCTGATCGGTTACAATTCCTGGGTGTACGATTACGAGTTTCTCGTCACACGACTTGTTTACTTTGGCATGTACGGGCCGGCGTTGCGATTAATGTGTTATATGGAGGAGCCGCGTTTCGCGCATTCGCAATTGAGTTTTGATCTAATGAAACTTGTGATATCTCGTCATCGAACGGTCACCGGTTCGGTGGCGTTGCGTCACGTTTCGCGATTTTTCGGTGCGCTCGCTCGTACCGAGGGAACGCTGAACGAGCGTCAACGGCAGGCTAAAATGGACTTTGACGCGGTATCTATTCGCCGTTTGTATTACGATACTATAGTATTTAGAGGTTACGAGCGTTTTGACGAACGAGCTGCGTTTGACGATACCCGCGAAGACGCCGGACTCAATTTGACGCGTGTGTTTGCGTACAATGTGCAGGATTGCGCGGCGGTGTACTTTTTGTCGCGCAATATAAACTTCTTTAGTATGGTCGCGCTGTATTCGCGACACTTTTACATACCGTTTATCGATGCTTCGCATGTGGGTAATAGTCGTCTATTGCCAAATGCTTTTGCCGCGCGAGCTATACAAGATACGAATCTCGTTCTACCGTTTCGTGCGAATCGTTTTGCCACGTTAGCGTGTAATTTGCCGCGCGTCGATACAACGAGAAGAATGTTGTTGTCCAACGATCTCGACGGAAAAGAGGAAAGAAGTGTAATGTATCAAAATCGTTACGCGAGTGACGAGCTGGTATGTATGGAGCGTGATTCGACATCGCGTTACGACGAAGTGGAAACGATGCGAATAAATGATATAAAGCAGTACATTGGCGGTATAAATTCTGCAGTATCCGGTCACTTTCGACACACCATTAGCGTTGACTTCGCAACGTTTTACCCATCGATCGGCTGTACGTATAAATTGAGTATGGAGACGGTGCGTGTGTTGACACTTGCGCAACTCAAGACTATCTTTCCGCACAGTGAATTGCTGGACGAGGGTATTCGAATGGGACTTGTACGTTTGTTCGACTACGAGCCGATGAATTCGCCGCATGTGCATCGTCCGGCGTTGAATAGCATTACCGGCGAACCCATCATCGGTGGCAAAGATACGTTTGTCGGTGAGATAATTCGCGGTACGCGTGATTATTGGAGGGTGTGGAATTTTTCATGCATTCGTGAAATTGACGCTAGTTGCGCGGACAATGATTTATCGCGCGCGAAACGTCGTATTTTACTTGTATATTTACCGTCGTATGATTACAAACCGGTGATCGGTCAATTGTGGCGCTATTATTTGCGAATGCGTCGCGAATACAAAGTTCGGTTGAAACAGGCGCGTGATATCACTGAGCGCAATACTTACACATGCATGGAAAAAATGTTCAAGGTGGTGGCCAATAGTCTTTACGGTTACCTCAATTACAATCGTAGTGCAATCTTCGTGCCAGCGGTTGCGGCTGGCGTGACGCTGATTTCGCGTAAAATTTTTCACGAGACCACGTGGTTGAGTGAACATCGTATTCCTTAATGGTTAGCGTTATTAGACGATAAAGATTCTAATATCATCGACAACGAGCGGCATGATTTGCGAGACAACGATGGACAGAGAGGTGCGGCCGAAGTGCTCGAATGCGGCACCGTTTATCGCGATACGGATGGCGCGATTTTTTGCGTGAACGTACACGTGTCGGAAGCGCGACAGAATTATATTGTCGATCGTATTAATGAGACATTGACCGATACGATCGAACGCAGTGGTCGTAAAATGGATGACTGCGAAGAGGTATTAAGTATTTTAGAAGCGCGCGACGATTTGGGTAAAATCTTTCTTGAACTGGAGGATGCTGAAACCCGTTGCCGTACTATTATGGGTAAAAAAAGTATTGGAAAGTTCTTAAAAATGGCTCTTTTGTTACCAAGGGTTTTGAAAGGAATGCTCAGCTGTTTGTCAAACGACTAGTAGAGATTTTACAGCATAATGTGTATCGCTTTCTATACACTGTGTTGTCGTCACGTCTAATAAAACATAATCGCGAAGATTCGGTACGTTCGAAGGAAGAAGACAATAGCGACAACGACAGTGTACGACGAAATATGATGGCGCGTGCGGACAGTGGAGATGAGAGAGCGCAACAATTGGCTGTAACGTTGACGATCGCGCAACCTCTCGAGTTTTACGTACAAGTTTTCGATTGGTTGAACCAATATTACAAGCACTACGGTTTAGCCGATTTTGCGTTCAATATTCCGCTGAATCCGCGGGATTACAGCGGACCGGAAGCTCGCTTCATTCTCGACACGCTTGCCAAATACGAGTACGACGCGGGCGATCGTGTACGATGTGTTTATAAATTGCAACGCGAGGAACCTATACTTACAAATATTTGCGTATATAAGCATTTCGACGTGAAAAATGATCGCGTGAATTTGTTCAAGTGTATTCGACGTGTAGCGGCGTATCTTTTACAAGTGATCGAAGGTCGTAAACGTAGTGAAGCTGACTTTCGTATAGAGCGTGTACTCGGCGAAGCGTACGAGACATGGCTGCGACAGTCGCATTATGGTGAGGATCGTGCGCAAAACGAACATTATCTTTGGTTGCTGACTCCGCCTACGCACGATATTGCGGATTTTTCACAACGTACGCTTAACGCTTTGAACGGCGGACACGTTATCGTTTCAGAGGGGCGGTATGTATTTTCTAAATAATAATAAAAATCAAGGTTAAAGAATTTTTAACGATCAACCGGCTAGTGATAATGCGTTTATTTAATTGTTACGTTTCGACCCTATATCGAGTCCTCTTCAGACTGAATAACAGAGAAAAATTATGACTTATAGTCGTTGTATCTGTCTACGCCCTGAATTACATAATAATATGAGATAATGTTGTTACATTGGGTAAACAAAACGACATCTAGAAACGCGCATAAAAGAACATAGAAATGATATCAAGAAACACCAGAGTAATCATTCTGTAGTTAGTAAGCATAGAGTTGAACAAAATCATGAGTTTGATTGGACGTCGGTATCAATCTTACACAACGAATGTAATTTGAAAAAGAGAGAAATTAGCGAAATGATCTGTATAAAAAAACATAGAGACGCTATTAACTTGCAGAAAGATACGGATAATTTGAACGCGATTTATGACACTATTCTTAACGTACTTTAATATCCTTGACTAATAAATATTGTTATCGTCATGTGTATATGTATTGTTAGTGTTTATAACGCTTTCACATATCTCGACATTCTAACTTATACCAGCATAGGTTAAACTTATCTAGTCACAGTGTGAAATGATGACGGAATTTCCACTCACGTACGGTCATTTTGCATACTGACACATAAGAATTATAGAATTTGCGGAATGTAAGGTATTATTTATTATATATATATATATATATATATATATATATATATTATATATTTCATTGTCTTATATTATTATGTAATTCAGGGCGTAGACAGATACAACGACTATAAGTCATAATTTTTCTCTGTTATTCAGTTTGAAGAGGACTCGATATAGGGTCGAAACGTAACGATTAAATAAACGCATTATCACTAGCCGGTTGGTCGTTAAAAATTCTTTAATCTTGATACTCCAACTACTGGCGATTGAATCTTTTACCTTGTTAATAATAAAAAGTCGTTATTAAATAATTGCTTGTTGCGCGAAATCGAAAAAAAATTGGTATATTGATAATACTTTCTTATTTTTCTAAAAAAAAAAATATTTCACGAAAGGAAGAAAAATATAACTAGATGTTTAATCTTACAGCAATAACTTCAAAGAGAGAGCAAATGAAGCAGCAAGTATATAATTGAATAGTCTATTAAAGTTATAATCAAAATTGATCGAGTTTTATGCGAGTAGATATTTTGTTATATATATACTACATAATTATAACTTTTTATTTATCATTCCAGTATCAGGTTATTTTTTCTTAATATAGTGTAATAGTTTTTTATATGTACTGTAGGTGTAGTTAACGAGGGCAGCTCTGTTTGGGATTGTAGACTGCGCAGGAATTATCTGCGCAAATTAGATTTCAAAGGTTGGAGAGGCGTGTGTTAATGAGCTTCGGGTAGCTTTGGGAAGCTTCGATAGGTGGATGAACGGTGGGAACAGATATAAGGAAACGATCGGAACGTATAACGTATCTCTTATAGTATATCATTTTTCGTATATTCTCAGGATATTATCAGAACATCTCTTATAGGTATATAATTTTTTCTCATATATTCTCAGAATATTTTCAGTTTATTAATATTTATTTACAGCAATCAGCTTATTAAAACGTTAATTTGCCAATTCAATTTTAAAGTAATAATATATAAAAAAATATTAAAATAGTAATATGTTCTAAATAATGTTATTGTATTTTATCCGCAATTAATACTTTTAGACAGAAATTAGCTGATAATGGTTAAAAAATATAATTTAAGTTTAAAATATTTTATATAATAACATATTTTTAAAAATTTAATTATTAAATTAACGCTTTATATCAGCTGATTTTTGTTAAAAAGGTATTAATAGAACGTAATTTGTTAATTAAACCGATAACTAGCGAACCACCTTTCGTGGGCAGGTAGAGCATGTTAAACTGAATAGAAAAGTCTTCTACCATTTTGCGATTTTCGTAATAATTAATGAGAAATACATTTTAAAGAAGATCAGCCAATTCGCGTGACGACAACGAGAAGAGACAGCCCAGTTTTTTATGTCGTTACTATAAGCATGCGGGGCGAAAAGAAACAGTATAATGTTATACACGGTTGCTAGGCACACAATAAAGTGGGGAGGAGCGCTTTACAAAAAGACAGTAATTACATGTGAGTAGCGCCAACTCTGCACCCCCGAGGGGGGCTGTCTCTTTTCGCCGCACGCTTATCATCGCGCGAATTGGCTGATTTTTCTTTAATTTATTTCTCATTAAGCTGTTTATATTTATATAGAACGACGCATATATTTTCACTTGTGATTACATATTATTATGGATTATTACGTATGTATAAATAATATAAATTAGAGAATGAAAGAAAAATATTTGGACAAGACCGTAACGTTGCAAGCACAGTATTAGGTATATAGACCCACCCAATACAGTAAGATTATTATAAGAGGAATATTAATAATTATAATATGACTGTTCGTTTTATGTTCGGCGCTATACATTTCATTGTCGTTATGTTTTGTGAAAAATGTGTTTCAAAATTTAGCATCCAAGTATATATTATTACAAATTAATTGTGAAAACTAATTAATATAATTTATCAGTTTTTCTGATATCGAAAGGGACCGTTGATGAGTTTAGTTAGTCGGTTAGTCAGTCGTCACTTTAAAAATTATCGCTACGAAACCTTAATTGTTAATATGAATGATGTAAATTACATTGGTTATGCGAGCGTCGCAAAATTAGTTATAATAATACTTTTAACATATAAAATACCTGAACGTATCAAAATATACAGGAGATCATATTTACTTTAGGCTTTGCGTCCCAGTAAGTATACGCGGATGTACAGATTTGACTGGTCCGACACACTCACATCTGCCAATCTTCTCTTGATAATGCTGCGACATGAAAATTCGAAATAAAAAATTAGTTATAACAATACTTTTAACATATAAAATATCTAAAACGTATCAAAATATACAGAACTGACACACATACACGCATATGTAATATACAGGATACTTTAGGCTTTGCGTCTCACAATCAGTATAAGTACTCGTACACAGATGTACAGATTCGACGTGTTCGACATTCACAAAGTCAATCTTCTCTGGATAATGCTGCGACATAAAAATTTTAAGTAAAATTAGTATGATAAAAATATTTTGAGACAAATTGTTTCCTTCAAGTTTTTGATGATCTTATTTTTGGGGAATAGACTACTAATTGATATTTTCACTTTTTTTAAAAGAAATAAATTCGTGTGACGAACTTATGTAACTATTGTAATATTATGTGAAATTAATGATTTATATATCTCATATAAACTATTAATATAACAACTGTTACATCGTTACTTTTAGGTAACATAAATGTTATAAATTGTGTTTAGTGAGAAGGTCTTAACATTTAATCGCGAAGAAAACGGGTGGTGGTGGATACAGCCATACATTAGCAAGGTTTTCGGGAGGACTCGAATAGGAATTTATTTATATATCTTTTACGTCAATGGAGTAGCCTTAAAATGCGAGATAATAGATGATAATATATCTCCGCGCAAGTCTAATAGTTGTTTTTTTGTCGAGGAGCGCGCGCTAATCTTCTTCATGAGAAGGGGAGTATTCTTCGACCTCATTCTCACAGTTTCAACAGGGTAAATAGCACTTGTTCTAATTCATGTTCAAACTGCGCTTACCTAGTATTTGTCTCACTCACAATTTTCGGAAGACTCTCTCGAACGTGACTGGCGACGTCTTCGTGAGGGGGAGAGACGCTTCGCGGCTTTCTTCACATCTTTGCGAATCTCCTAGTCGAGAGTGTCTATGATGACATAGCGGGAAGATAGGCCCGCAAGTTACTCACAATATTTTCTTTTCTTTTACGCTCTAATTTAATCTTCGCGCAAGTGTTAGCGTTATAATACAATGAGATAACTCACCTTTTGGTGGTAATCGGTGTATCTCGAGTAACGCTTCCCGCTCCACCGCCGCTAATATTCCGGAGAATAGTTAACCGACAAGCGACGAATTGCTAAAAATTTAAATCCGTTTAAGATTAAATTCGAACATAAAAATTTGAAAAAAGTAAAACAACTCCTTCTACACGAGGATCATATTCATCTTCTTCGTCCTCCTCGTAATTTTCTTCCTCCATTTGTTCTTCCTTTTCATAATTTTCCTCTTCCTCCTCCTCACCTTCTTGCTCGTCTTCCTCCGGTTCCTCTTTCCGCTCTATTTCTACTATTTTAACATTTGAAATTTTGTTATAAAAATAATATATAATATATAATTTAAAAATTTTATATTGCTTTATATTTAAATTTTTGCAGAGCTATGTAAACTTATATTTTCTAAATATCGTCTTACCTTGTGTGAACACCTCGCTATCCACTGAGCTTATAGCAGTTATAGAACGGCGTCGTTGTCGTCGTCGTTGACATTATTATACTCGCTCGCCTGCTGTGCGGTATTGTTAAAAGTCGCGCGACTACGAGTCTCCTCGTCACAGCGCGTCAATAGCACTCGCAAGTCCGCCAGAATTCCAGCGTAGCGGTGTCGTCCTTCCGTGCTGCTATCAGCGATCGCCGTCTCCTGCGGCATCTTTGCCGTCAACATGCTGCTGGATGGTCCGATGCTCGATGACGACACGGGGTGATCCGGAACCGGACTCTCCCAGCGCCGACCCCTGAGTGTCCGATCACCCTGGGGCGGTAAGTCTTCGTTTGTTAAACTGTTCATTCCATCTGTACGGAAGGTTTTTCTATCGAGGTGGCCATCCTCTAGGACGGTAGATCGAAGTCCTTGGGGGGGTCCGTCCTACCCATTACACACACACACACACATATATACACACACGCACGCGCTCGGGTACCTCGGGAACGCGCGATTACCCGTACATCTTATAATTAGATGTTAAGACGCCCCTGAGGGAAATTATATTTAACATTAATGTGTCGTGTAGATACAACATTGCATTATTATTAGTTTTGATTCTCGCCTTTAAGGTGGTTCTTGCATTTAGGTCAAATGTAGATAGCCCGGAAAATTTGATATCAAATGAAAGGTTAACGTTCGAGTGTGTCTGAAAAATTTCGGATTTTTTTTACCACTTGGTTCTGAAGATATCTATGTCCGAAAACTTCGCCAATTTTACATGGCGATGATAGGGAAAGGAGGAGTCCAGATCGCACATTCATGGAATACGTTCGTACTTCTCGACTAGACGAACTTAAAATTTTAAATTATAAATAATTTGTTAATCACCCATTTAAAAAATATTTTTTCTTATTTCATAATGACTATTTATATTTTATTTTTGAATAATTTATATTTTGTAACAAATAAAAAATACATACATATATATTAATTTTTAAAGTTTTGGCGGAAAAATTATTGCAATATATTGTGAGTTAATTTAAATCAGATTGATGAAATAAGCATTGAAAGGGTACCGTTTGTTCTAGTTAAAAAAAAAAAAAAAACGATTCTTTCAACGGTTCAGTTTATATCGAGCACTTTATACCCATATCGAGTAATGCGTTAGAACTGATTATTCAATAATCGAACTAACGTACTAGTTAGCGGTCTTTGTTGAGCAATAATGTGTACGTCGCGCGTTATCGTTAATAAAAAATAAAAAAAATAAAAATTTTACGTACCAAGCGAATGCAAATATGTATTGATATAATGATTCGTTTGTTCGATCGATGCATGATCTAAAGTTCTTTGAATGTCGCGGATGCTGTAGCCCTGCATGTAACGAAATCCTGAATACGCTCGACGTAAAGCGTGGAAACTAAGACCCATAGGTTTTGAACGTAAGAATAACGTCTTGTATAATTTATGCATATCGCTATCTAATACTTTACGCCATTTTTCACGAGCGAACGGTACATCGATATAACATTGTCTAATCCAATCGATGATTTGCCGCGCGTCATAATTGCGATAAACATTATTACAGTTTACCGTTGCGTTGGTTGATTGTGTATTCGCGTGAACACCTTTTTCTAAAATCTCAGGTATTTCAATACGGCCCGTTTTGCGCGTTTTGCGAACAATCATAGTAGTTACTCCGTATCTTGCTAAATTGGACAATTGTTGTTCGGTTAAATCGGCAATATCCGATAACCTTTTACCCGTTAGAATTAAAAGGAAAAACGTATAAAGAAATTGTCGCGACACAATTTGCATCTTGTCGTTTGTATAATGACTATTTTGTCGTATGTTACAAAGTACAAATTGAAATAATTTCATTAATTCGTCGTGTGTAAATGTTAGAATTCCGTCGCTTTTCAGCGACGAGTCGTGCATTTTGCGCGCACGCGAGTCAAACTGATCGTGAGATTGCGTTTTCCGTTGACAATGTAGCGGAGAAAAAATGTCATTCTTTGAATCAAACATTTTATACGATAAATACTTTGTAATATTTCGCGGTAACGCGCGATTTCGTAACACGATACTTTTGACAATAGCGATGGCGTAACTCTCGGCATAGCCGAGAAGCCAGGCGTGACGAAATATATCACACAAATGTGATTCGTTCGTGACGTACAATTCAACATATCGTCGTGCCATTTCTATTTTCGCGTCATTATAATGTTTTGAATTGTCTATAATATGGTCGATGTTATGTACATTTTGTGATATAGATGCGGTAGATGCAGCTGATTTTGAAAATGCATTATAGTTGTCAATATGGCGCAATATTTTTTCTATAGTTCGCCATTTTGCTCGATCGTTACATGCAGTTTTTCTCGATCGCTGATTCGTAGTAAAATATAGTTATTTTTTCCTCCACATTTGTGATAAAGTTTTATTCATTATTGAAAGTTATATCTTATATTTATTATTTTTATATATGTATCGAGAAGATTGTGGTAAACATTTATCGTTACGTCGAAACGTAGATCGAGAATCTTCTGACCACGTTCTGATATATTTAATAAGTAATATAATCAAATCTTCGTATTTTACTTTTTTTTCTGAAGCTTCGTGACGAATAATAAGAAGATTAATTACAGCAAGAGTAATTGTAAAATATAACAAACATACGGGGTTATGCTCGCAACATTAATACAGTTGGCTATAATTATATTATAATCTGTAATGACTTATTATCTATACATACAGTTTCTAAATTGTCTTCGATTTACATATTGTTGAAACTATATTCTTAAAGCGTATCCGTAATCTTGTGTTCCGATAAGAAGAAGTTTCGAAAAATATCAAAAAAATATCGAACGATTGAAATATTTCTCTCTAAGGTAATTCGGTACTTGTTATATTATCCAATGATACTTTTACGCGTGAACTTATATCTTTTTCAGATCGCATCGCAGTTGTAACGTAATGGTAAAATTTTTTCCAAAAGATGCTCTCCCGTGAGATTATTGTTTAAATCTTTTCCACATATTTCTCACCAAACACGTTTTACTTAAATACTGAAATAAAATGCATATAAAATTTGATTAGATCACAATCGGCTCTACTGAAAAATTTACGTATTAACGGTGTGCTATATAATTTTATAAGATTAATAGAACTATAAATTATGTACAGGATGTCTGATTGTGAGACCACTTGTACATGTCGAATAGTTTTTAAAAAAACTTCATGCGACAGATAAAAATGTTTTTAAATCAAAGTTATGAAGCTTTAACGAATAATGAAATGGTGATACCTATTCTGATCTTGACAGCAACAACATTTTGTTTAAAATATTTTTTATTTATCGCGCTCAGATTTCAAAATATTTGACATGTACGAGTGTGTGGTCTCAAACATCCGTATATTATTTACTTATTTTTCAATTTATCGATAAAAAATAATATTTCAGAATATTTTTAAATTTAATAATTTTAAAATGTAAGGGAAAATAGTCGTTGATCTGAAGTATAGTTTTACGCGTTGTCCCTCCTCTTCGAACAGCTTGCAATCAGTTCTATATATAGTTACAAATATATTCATTTACGATTCACCATATTTCCCTCTCTCTCTCTCTCTCTTTCTCTTTTATTTTTTAATCGACTAAATAAAAATCTCAAATTGTGGAAAGATAAGTCAAGTGACAATTTGGCGACCATAAAAGACCAGTATTGACCACACATATCTATATATCAAATATACATTTACAAAATCTATGTACTGAATTCTTACGCATGTGTAATGTTAATAGACACGAGCTACGTTTTAATTGGTTAATATTATATATACATGTTGCGACGTCTTTTTCTCCCGACTCGATTAAAAGCCGGAAGAACGGAGCTTGGCCGTCGTCAAAACACAGGGGTTTTAATGTTTCACGCGGCGGAACTAAGCTCGGGGACGTCCCGCGCGTGCCGCAGCAGAACGCCAGCCGTGATATTCGCGAGAGACTAGTTTTGGGCGCCAGACGCGGTCTTTCACGCATCAAACCACAAATCGCGAACCCAACGCAAAGTTTTGGCCGGGAATCCCGCTACGGGCTAACTAGCTCGCCTAACGGCAGAGGGGCAGGGTGTGGTTGCCGAAATTGCTCTAACGGAAGGAAATTACACTCTTTTCGCGATGTGAGGAACACAGAAATGACGACACAGACATTTAAGTTGACAGTACTAAAAAAAAGCAGTACGCGATTTAGTTAAGCAAAGCAAAATAATGAAGTTTATTATAAACCAATGTAATAGAAATAAATATAAAAGAAAAATATAATAGCGGATGATAATCAGAGAATAAATTTTATAACAAAAGATAATAAATAAAAGTTGAAGATAACAAAAGATAACTGGAACCGATATTAATAATGAAGTATAATGGAAAACTATGAAAGTAATAAA
Organism: Prenolepis imparis; assembly: GCF_030444845.1. Classification (NCBI taxonomy): domain Eukaryota; kingdom Metazoa; phylum Arthropoda; class Insecta; order Hymenoptera; family Formicidae; genus Prenolepis; species Prenolepis imparis. The sequence goes on along the minus strand of NW_028141166.1, from coordinate 2,524,724 downwards.
GAAATGACTATAAAGACGGAAGATAATATACAAGACACAGTAAATCCAAAATTCTATACCAAAGAAAATATTTCGACGATTGAACACAGAGTTATATCCGCGACAAGCTTAAGTCCGAGATACGCGCCTCTATAGCATAGACAAATACGAAAGAATAACCGCGACCATACAAATAGACATTATCGAACTGACTTAGATCGCGAACAATCGGAAGTTCATATCGGCGACGAGACTGGAGAGTGATACAATATCTGGATTAATCTATTTTTCGCGATCCGACGGGCGAAATTCACCGGTGAATCGAGGGCGCCGGAATCTTTTCCGCGCGCTGTCTCTCTCACTCACGCGCTCGACTACGCTCGCTCTCTCGCTCGTAATCTCTCTCACTCGCGCGCGTTCTCTCTCACTCGCGCGCTCGACTGCGCTCGCTCTCTCGCTCGTAATCTCTCTCTAACGCGCTCGCCGGTGGTCGCGAACTGCGTTATCACTCTCTTTATGTCGAATTCCTCCGCGATGAGATTAACACAAGGTGACGTCCGGACACAGCCGGATAACGCATACAACAACGAGACCCGACAACCATACGCACTAACAGAAGTAATATTAGAGAAAGACGCGACAACCGTGTAATATGAGACGCGACATATGTGATCGAATCCCAGAGAGACGAAGATTTCGCGTTAATTTTATTCACTTGCCCGAAGGTGCGAAAGTACTCGCCGCTTGACGTCGATCGCTCTTACACCAAATAGTTTCCCGAATAAGGCAGAGCCCACGCGACAAAACTTCACCAAATAAGACAATCGCGTCAGAACGGACGAGACTCGGATTAACACCGTGACAGACGTGATAATTAGTTGATACGCTTACGAAAGGGTAGCCTCACCGGTACTTCTCCCTTCGACTTGGTCCCTCTTGAGCTCGTCTTTATCGCCAGAATCGAGCTCAGGTCGTCACACGTCTCGCTAAGTTGAGCGGTCGCACCAATCTGCCGGATCTATCGGCCCGAAAATCGACAGCTGGATCAATGCTGCGCACGCGGGGTGCGTACGCGATAACCAATTACGGCGCCGTGCCGTCTACCGTCGTCGCGCGAGATTAGCAAGGCCGTACGGGGGTTCACAGCACCCCTCGTGATGGTGACAAAATATATTTATTCGCGCGGTATTTGCGTATGGTTTCGAGGTCCTCGCGACCTCGCGCCGCGGGCCTCCCCGCGGTGGCCTTGTGTCCAGTATCCGACGGAGCGGTAACCCGCGGGAGGAAAGTTATCTTCCCGGTCTGGGCCCTTCCGGCGCCTGTTGTCGGGCGCCTCACTGGATCTCCTGTCAGTAGATTGTCAAGGCCGAATTCCTACGTGACGCTCTGTATTTGCTTCCTTCTTTGTTGTTAGGAAGGGCAGTTCTTACGGTTCTCGGCGGTATGTTTATCTCGCTAATCTCTCCAACCGCGGCTGTCTCTTTCCTGCGACGACAACACCTCTCTCTCTCTTTCTCCAGCAACAATATTCTCTCTCGGTCAGGCTCCCAAAAATAAAGTAAAATACACGCGAATTAGTAACAATTGATACTGTGTTGCTCAGTCTCTCTGGGATTTTCGGTTTCGCTCTCTCTCTCTCGCTCTCTCGCGATTGGCGTGACCGCTTGGCTTTTTGCCCCGCGATTAGGCTGGGGCGGACGCGCGTCGTGACGACCACGTCACACCCCCCCATGCCAAGAAAGACCGTACCGGTCAGGCTACCCTTCACTTTTTGGGGTCCGAGCCTCTACCGGCCGACGCGGGCAAGAGCTACCGAAATCCCCAGAGCTAAGACGGCATTTTGGCACACAACAAGAATATCATATAATCATCTCCTATGAAACATGAATGGACGACACCTTACGTTATGGGTGCCCTTTCGGGAGCGATATCGTCTCTCTGCGGTTAAGTCGCGCTACATTTGATCGCGCTTGGCGCAGATTACGATTTTTATGATGGAGTTCGACTCCGTTCGCTCGCCTACCGCGGCGGGTCTTACGCAAGGAGAGAAGGTACTAAATTGACATACTCCTAAGTTAAGAGTCTCGACAACACAAAAAAAACGTATATTTTCGTATTCACTAATACACCATATCGGTCGCTCTACTACATACTAGTACGAGTACAAAAAAAAAATTAATTAATTAGGTGCGACAACAAAATTAATACTATGAAAAATAACAAGGATACTGATAAGGCGCGATTTTAGAAACCAAACGAAAATTATACGGAACGATAGAGGACGCCACTCATAGCAAAGGCGACTATGACGAAGAGGAAAAAAAAACTTAATACTAATAATACGCGCCAACTATGACGAACGAAAAACAACAAAAAAACAATATTCTGGGTGTCGCAACAACAAAAAAAAACTGGGGTACGCCCCCAAGGAGAGTCCCTGGATCGGTCCTACTCCGACCTCCGATTCTCCCGGCGATTCAGTGGCGGTGGTAGTCCTCGGCGTCGCGGAGGCTCGGGCCCCTCATGTCCGCGTCCCGGGATGTACAGGCCTTGGGCAAGCCACCCCTCGCGACAATCCGGGCAGTGTCGTACCGTGGTGCCTAGGCGTCCGCAGCGGAAGCAGAGCTGTACGGCACTCCACTCTCGCTTTCGGGGGCACTCCCGCCGGAAGTGATCATGGCCCCCGCAGCTCCAACATCCTTGGGTGGTGGGCCCCCTTATCTCACCGGGGAAGGGCCGAGGTACTCGCTGCCATGGCTCCACAGGACGATGTGGTACGCGTGGGAACTCGTCGAAAGCGCTCTGTGCCAGGACGAATAGATCCTCCGTCTGGGTTCGAGGCATCTCGACAGGCTCTTCTGACGCGGCGGCGTCGGTTTCCCGGGTGGTACTCTCGGGATCCATTGTCGGGACTCCCTCCGATACCTCCACTACCTCCCTCGTGCTGTCGGGCTCCTCCCGGGACGCTCGGCGTCGGTCGGCTTGGATTTGGGCGACCTCCACTAGGAGATCAGCCCAAAATCCGGGATGCTCCTCGTCCTCCTTGACTATTATCTCCGCGGCTTCGCGGAGACTTCTTCGCGACACCATCGTTGGCTCTCTGGCAGGAGCGCGACAACCAAATCTACGAATTAGGGGAAACTATATATGGTTTTAGATCCTTCACGTGTATTTTTCCAAGTGATCGACCTGCCTCGTTCTCTAACTCGTACACTACGGGCGACAATATGCGCGATATCGTGAACGGACCGTGAAACTTAGTAGCTAATTTCGCTGATACCACGTGAGCGGCGGACGACAATACATGTTGTCGTTTTAAAACTGCATCGCCGATGTGGAATTGTCGATCGCGTCTCCGCAAATTATAGTAATGCGCCTGTTTTTGATGCGCTGCGTCTAAATTCTCGATTATCCAGTCTCGTAACGTTTGAACCTTTTCCATGCGAGTTCGCCACTCGATCGGGGTTGCTTCTACTATCGCGACATCCGCCTCCTGCCTCCCTCGCTCTATATTCACCGGCTGGGGTTCTCGGCCAAAATTGAGGAACGCGGGTGTGGTCCCTAGGGACGTATGCAGCGCGGTATTGTACGCGAATCTAAATTCGGCGATGTGCTCGTCCCACTCTCTGTGATTTTCCTCGAGGAAAGCTGTGATCATCGTTTTAATCACCCTGTTTACTCGCTCGACCGGATTCGCTTGAGGATGGTAGGGAGGTACGGTGGTGTGTGCGATACCCCGTTCCTGCGCAAAAGCTTTTAACTCGCGATTTATAAACTCCGTACCATTGTCGGTCAGCAACACTCGCGGCGCACCCCACCGATGCACGACAACCTCGTCTAATAGCTCTCGGATCTTTTTCCCTGTAGCCTTTCTAAGCGGACAACACTCTATCCATTTAGTGAATAAGTCTTGCATTACGATAAGGTACTCGTATCCGTTCTTGCTACGTGGGAACGGTCCCATTACATCGACAGCGACGACGGTCCACGGAGTCTCTACCGTTCGTCTCCCCATTAATCCGACGGGAGCTGCTTGTTCGACCTTAGTTCGTTGACAGGTATCGCAACGGCGAACATATCCCGCGACATCTTTAAACATACGTGGCCAAAAATAACGCAATGCGACTCGATGATACGTCTTCTCGACACCCAAATGACCAGCTTGCGGTACGTCATGTGCTTCGCGTATGATGTCCAAACGCGATTCTTTAGGCAGCACGAGCTTCCATTGTTCTAAATCGTCTACGACCTGCGACACGACTCGGTTGGGTTTTCGGAAATATAAGCGGTCGTCTTCTACTTTCCAGCCCGGATATCGATGTGGTTTTTCCTCAACTTCCCGTACGCGAGCCTTATACCAGTCGTCCTGAGTTATGTCTAGAGCGCACATTTCCCCCGCGGATTCGTATATTCGCGACAACGCATCCGGAACGTGATGCAACGCTCCTTTCCTATGCTCGACCGTGTAATCGTATTCGAGAAGCTCCAAGGCCCATCGCGCTAACCGGCCTGTGGGATTTTTTAAGTTGTTTAACCACCGTAGGCTACTGTGATCGGTGATGACTCTGAATCTGTACCCCTCGAGATACGGCCTAAACTTTTTAATCGCCCACACGACTGCCAAGCATTCTTGCTCGGTCGTAGCATACTTTTTCTCTGCTTCCGATAAGGCGCGACTGGCGAACGCGACAACGTGTTCGACGCCCTCCGTTTCCTGCGTCAATACTGCGCCTAACCCTACGGAACTCGCGTCCGTTTGCAGCACAAAAGGCAACTCGAATTTAGGGCAGGTCAACGTAGGGGGTGACACGATACATTTCTTTACGGTCTCGAATGCTGATTTTTGTTCATCCCCCCACTCCCAAGAGTTGTTCTTCTTAAGGAGGCGCGTTAAGGGTTCTAGTTTCGTAGCGCACTGTGGAATAAAACGACGATACCACGATGCCATCCCAATAAATCGTCTTACTTGCTTAATATTTTTCGGTGGCGGGTACTCGACAATCGGCGCGGTTTTATCCGGATCCACCTTTAATCCTTCCTGATGTACTACGAACCCTAGATATTTAACCTGCGAGCGGCAGAATTTACTTTTATCCGGGTTGATGGTTAGTCCGGCCTCACTTATCTTATCTAGCACGCGTTTTAACCACTGAAGGTGTTCGTCAAAAGTGCGCGTCACGACCACGATGTCGTCCAGGTACGCGAAAGCATGGGGCTCCATTTCTGGTCCGATGAGACGATCAAGTAAGCGCTGAAAAGTTGCGGGGGCTCCGGTGAGCCCGTACGGCATTCGTTTAAAATGAAATAATCCCTTACCCGGTACCGTAAACGCAGTTAACTCGCGACTATTTCGTTCTAGCGGAATTTGAAAATAAGCCTGGCTAAGATCAATAGTTGAAATGAATTGGGCTGACCGAAGTTTGTCGAGTATGGCGTTCATATAGGGAAGCGGATATGCGTCCTTTCGCGACACCTCATTCAATTTACGGAAGTCAAGACAAAAGCGGTATGAGCCATTCGGTTTTTTTATCATGACTATAGGAGTCGACCACTCGCTATTCGACGGTTCTATTATGTCTGCCGCTAACATTTTATCTACCTCCGTGTAGATTGCTTCTTGGATTTTTGGCGACACTTGATAATATCGTTGTTTAATGGGCGCGTGGTTCCCGATATCGATTTTATGTTTGGTTAAGGTGGTTTCGCCCGGTTTATTCGGATCGCCTTTTAGTTCCGCTCTAAGAAATTCGTCTAACCGTAGTTGTTCGTCGGATGCTAAGTCTATCAAACCGCAGCACACGGGCATTTTAGCGCGACCCCTGGGATTTCGGGCGCGAGATCGTGTCTTGGTGTTAACGGGGAATTTCCCTATTGTCCTGTTTGCCGTGCTACTCGGCGACCACTCAGGGTGCGACAATTTTTTTTTCTTTTCGGGTATTGATTCCGTGCACCCGTCCCTAGGCTTTACATTCGCGTGAGCGCTAAGGGGTGAGACACCGGGACCCGTCTCGAACTCGTAATCTACTGTCGAGTCCTCCACGAAAAACCATCTACGAGTCGCGAAGTTTACCCCGATACCAAAGGTCGACAGCAAATCCATCCCCACTATTATCGACAACGCTAATGTGGTTAGGGCACACGCCCTTATGGTGCGCGTTCTATTCTTTAGCGTGAAAGGGAGGTCGATTTCCCCCTTGATTCGCGTGGTCTGTCCCGTCGCGGTAGTTACCCTCTTACCTTCGGAACTATGGAATGACCGATTCATTCCTTGTAATAACGCGACAACGTCGGATCCCAAAAAGGTGCGACTCGATCCGGAATCTAATAACGCGAGATACTCTCTCCCCACAATTTTAACACGAATAAAAGACAACGACGACTTTTCGCGACAATCAAACGTACTATATGAAAATTCACGGACACACGACACGACATGATTCGGAAGGTGGTTGTTTGTAGGAGTCGTATTCCCCCCCTTAATCGACTCCCTTATTCTTTTCCCGAACAATCCGGGCACGAACGTAACGTCACTTCCGCCCGACCGCATCGGTAACAGTGCTTTCGCGGGGCGGCTTCACAATCTCGTGAAAGGTGGCCCACGGTATCGCAGTTCCAGCATTTCGCGGAAATCGCACGCGCAGGCTTGGTTCGTGGGGTCGCGGAAGTGGACGCGGTTCCCGACGTCTTACTGGACTCGGCCTCGGACTTGGCTTTTCGCCCTCCTTCTTTCTTCCCTGTGCGAGATCCCTGAGTCGAGGTGGTCGAACTCGCGGTCGACGTGTCGAGAGCGGCCACGGTCTCGTGATGCTTCCCCGGTCGATTCGAGTTGCGGGGCGATCGATACGCTAGATCGGGAAATAAGGACTTTTCCGGAGTCGGCGGAGCGCGATAACGTTGCGTCGCCGAGTGACTAGCTTCGGCATGCGTCGCTAGATACTCGAGGACTTCTAAATCGGCGAGTTCGTTTCGGCGCAACGTAACCTGCAATCGCGGCAGCATGTTACGGAATGCGCTGCTGACCATTTCCGCCTCACTTAATGGGGGCGACACCCGATCAAGTAATGCCCTCAAGCATGTAAGATAGTCCGCGACAAGCTCGTATTCCCCTTGAGTACGACGCATAATCTCATCTCTGAGCGCGAACTGAAAATCTGGATCGCCAAAACGCGTTCGCCACGCGTTCGTGAACGCAGCCCATGAAGCTAACCGATCCTTTTTAGCGCGGAACCAATAGAGCGCAATACCAGTCAAGAAGAACGGCAGACAACGCAGAATGTCCTCGTCGGATACGGGAATGAGTTCTCGGCCCTCCTCGATTCGTAGTAAGAATGTCTCGGCATCCTCTCCCCGCGCACCGGAAAACTTCAAATTCCACTTTCTCATTACATTATAGGCGGTCGCGGCCGAATTACTCGAGGAACCGTTTCCCGAACGACGTCCGCTCGATCTCGAAGTACCCGGAGATCCACGCGATAACCGACGATCACCCGGTGGCATAGGGCTGTCCGATCGCTCATCTTCTCCCCGCGGAGGTTCTAAGCAATCGTTATCTGACATATCGTTGGTCTCGAAAGTTAACCGTACCCCTATTCTATCGCTTCGCACGCGGCGCAATAACCGGGCAGTCAGGATAGAATAACTGCCTTCAGTCGAAAGTCTTCGCCGATGTAATTCGTCAATTAACTGACCGCGGTTTAATACAAAAACCCACTCGTCTTCCGGATCCACACGACTCATAGGTCAGGCGACACTACTTTCGAACGATACCGTGCACATCAATCGAAATTCTCGCCGCGAATTACTCGAACATACTCCGATCCTCAACGCGAGCAAAATAACAAGGTCGCACTAACGGAAAGGGTACTCGAATTTCTAACACGCACACACCGGACACGAAGAAAAGAAAGGACAAAAAAAAGGAACGAAAAAAAAAACTTAATAACTCACGCTATAATCACACTTAACAGTACGTCAATATAAATCCTAATATTTGTAATTCATATATAGTATCCTGTAAGAAAAGATTAATAACAAGCAACATGTGAGTGAAATCGTTCTGAGCGGTTCGCACACTATAAAAACTATTTACTTGATCTCGATAACGGTCTTTGGTTGAGTTCAATATTTATTCAGGCTGATACGTATTGAGAACAAGCGACAAAAAAAAACTGCTGTCGGGCATTCTGAGTAGCTTCTGTTATATTCCAAATACTTTATGATTTATCACTTTACTACTGAAATGAACCATTTATTAGAAGTTCATCAACTTCTAATAACAAAAGCAAGAGAAGAAGAGAAAAAAAAAGGTTTTAGATTAAATCAGCTGTGAAAGAGGGTACTGCCTCAAACGTTAGTAATATCAGTGACCGATTTAATTCAATCTTAATATCACAGTTAATACCGCTAATGAGATTTCCTCAATTCAGACTTGCTCTGAAATAGCGTTTAAAGCACAAAATCACACCCAAAATACCAGTAACAATTCCAAATCTCATATCTCAAGCCACATCAGAACGATCCATAAATAATTCAGTCAATAAATCAATTCTTAAATTAATACAGTAATACATCACGGAAACAATAAATCAATTCGTCAATGCAACTATAAATCCGTAAATTTATAAATGCGACCTCTATTAATTACAGATATATCCGTAATGATACGGAAAATAACGACAAACGCGAATATGTTTGCTCCCGAAATTTTTTTTTTTTCAACGTGGCCCCACGTTGGGCGCCAATTTTTGCGACGTCTTTTTCTCCCGACTCGATTAAAAGCCGGAAGAACGGAGCTTGGCCGTCGTCAAAACACAGGGGTTTTAATGTTTCACGCGGCGGAACTAAGCTCGGGGACGTCCCGCGCGTGCCGCAGCAGAACGCCAGCCGTGATATTCGCGAGAGACTAGTTTTGGGCGCCAGACGCGGTCTTTCACGCATCAAACCACAAATCGCGAACCCAACGCAAAGTTTTGGCCGGGAATCCCGCTACGGGCTAACTAGCTCGCCTAACGGCAGAGGGGCAGGGTGTGGTTGCCGAAATTGCTCTAACGGAAGGAAATTACACTCTTTTCGCGATGTGAGGAACACAGAAATGACGACACAGACATTTAAGTTGACAGTACTAAAAAAAAGCAGTACGCGATTTAGTTAAGCAAAGCAAAATAATGAAGTTTATTATAAACCAATGTAATAGAAATAAATATAAAAGAAAAATATAATAGCGGATGATAATCAGAGAATAAATTTTATAACAAAAGATAATAAATAAAAGTTGAAGATAACAAAAGATAACTGGAACCGATATTAATAATGAAGTATAATGGAAAACTATGAAAGTAATAAAGAAATGACTATAAAGACGGAAGATAATATACAAGACACAGTAAATCCAAAATTCTATACCAAAGAAAATATTTCGACGATTGAACACAGAGTTATATCCGCGACAAGCTTAAGTCCGAGATACGCGCCTCTATAGCATAGACAAATACGAAAGAATAACCGCGACCATACAAATAGACATTATCGAACTGACTTAGATCGCGAACAATCGGAAGTTCATATCGGCGACGAGACTGGAGAGTGATACAATATCTGGATTAATCTATTTTTCGCGATCCGACGGGCGAAATTCACCGGTGAATCGAGGGCGCCGGAATCTTTTCCGCGCGCTGTCTCTCTCACTCACGCGCTCGACTACGCTCGCTCTCTCGCTCGTAATCTCTCTCACTCGCGCGCGTTCTCTCTCACTCGCGCGCTCGACTGCGCTCGCTCTCTCGCTCGTAATCTCTCTCTAACGCGCTCGCCGGTGGTCGCGAACTGCGTTATCACTCTCTTTATGTCGAATTCCTCCGCGATGAGATTAACACAAGGTGACGTCCGGACACAGCCGGATAACGCATACAACAACGAGACCCGACAACCATACGCACTAACAGAAGTAATATTAGAGAAAGACGCGACAACCGTGTAATATGAGACGCGACATATGTGATCGAATCCCAGAGAGACGAAGATTTCGCGTTAATTTTATTCACTTGCCCGAAGGTGCGAAAGTACTCGCCGCTTGACGTCGATCGCTCTTACACCAAATAGTTTCCCGAATAAGGCAGAGCCCACGCGACAAAACTTCACCAAATAAGACAATCGCGTCAGAACGGACGAGACTCGGATTAACACCGTGACAGACGTGATAATTAGTTGATACGCTTACGAAAGGGTAGCCTCACCGGTACTTCTCCCTTCGACTTGGTCCCTCTTGAGCTCGTCTTTATCGCCAGAATCGAGCTCAGGTCGTCACACGTCTCGCTAAGTTGAGCGGTCGCACCAATCTGCCGGATCTATCGGCCCGAAAATCGACAGCTGGATCAATGCTGCGCACGCGGGGTGCGTACGCGATAACCAATTACGGCGCCGTGCCGTCTACCGTCGTCGCGCGAGATTAGCAAGGCCGTACGGGGGTTCACAGCACCCCTCGTGATGGTGACAAAATATATTTATTCGCGCGGTATTTGCGTATGGTTTCGAGGTCCTCGCGACCTCGCGCCGCGGGCCTCCCCGCGGTGGCCTTGTGTCCAGTATCCGACGGAGCGGTAACCCGCGGGAGGAAAGTTATCTTCCCGGTCTGGGCCCTTCCGGCGCCTGTTGTCGGGCGCCTCACTGGATCTCCTGTCAGTAGATTGTCAAGGCCGAATTCCTACGTGACGCTCTGTATTTGCTTCCTTCTTTGTTGTTAGGAAGGGCAGTTCTTACGGTTCTCGGCGGTATGTTTATCTCGCTAATCTCTCCAACCGCGGCTGTCTCTTTCCTGCGACGACAACACCTCTCTCTCTCTTTCTCCAGCAACAATATTCTCTCTCGGTCAGGCTCCCAAAAATAAAGTAAAATACACGCGAATTAGTAACAATTGATACTGTGTTGCTCAGTCTCTCTGGGATTTTCGGTTTCGCTCTCTCTCTCTCGCTCTCTCGCGATTGGCGTGACCGCTTGGCTTTTTGCCCCGCGATTAGGCTGGGGCGGACGCGCGTCGTGACGACCACGTCACAATGTATATACATGTATATATAATGTATGTATCTATGCATGATTATGCTATGATTTTCTACTGACTTTACGCATTCGCGACCGTTATATTATATGGTATTTCGGGGATATATTTTTACGTACAAAATCAATAGAAGTTAGTAATTTAGTTATAATATAGATATCTGTGGTACTGTACCGAATAGTTGAGTTTATGTTGCTCGGCGCCCGATCATGCCAAAAGTTTACAATTGGAGAATCAGCTCGGCGCCTTCGCTGCGCTTCGTGGGCCTCCGCCGCTCTACGCCTCTCGCTCGTCGCTCGCTCGTTCCGGGCCTGGCGGCCGCTTCACTCCTCGCTTCTTCTCGCGGCTGCGAGCCTCGGTCACTCCGCTTCGCTTCGCGCCTCGCGTTAGCTACGCTAGAACAATTTTCGAGAGAAGCGGGATCCGCTTACACCAGCGTTATCGTTCGGGCGCGTAAAATTTTACGAAATCGATCAGTATAGATTCTTCGTCGGAAATAATATCTGAGGTGTGTGAAAGAGCATCTTAAGAGTCTCATTATTATACACTTTGTAGAAAACGCGACAAGAAAATGGTGAAATCGAGAGATATTGAGGTTGTTAAAAAGTGTCTGAACGATATTCGAATATTCAGCACAGCCGGTGAAGTCTTTTGGCGTTACTTGGTTCGCTAAAAACAGAGGGTGGGTAGAATATGTGTGTAAAACAAATTTTTTAAATAAAATTTTGAAATTAACAAGAATATTATTATTTATTCACTAGTTTTGCTAAATATTCGAATCATTTGCTTATACACTTTTCACGATCTCAATATTTCACGATGTTAATTTTTTCTTCACTCACAATTTCTACAAAGTGCACGGACAATGAGACTTTTGAGATGCTTTTTCACACGCTTGAGATATTACTTTGCGACTGGGAATTACTGGGAATCTTTACCAATCTCTCATTGTCCGTACACTTTGTAAAAAACGCAACGAGAAACTTAATATCGTAGTGTATACAGACTTTGAAAAGTGTCTTAACGATATTTGAATATTTAGCACAATTGGTGTGAAGTCGTTCGGCGTTATTTGGTTCGATAAAAACAGAGGGTGGGCATAAAATGTGCCAAACGAATTATTAAATGTAATTTTGATATCAAGAATAATTTTATCGATTCACTAGTTTTACCGAATATTCGAATACTTTGCTCATACACTTTGCACGATCTCAATATTACACGATGTTGATTTGTTCTCAGCTCACAATTACTATACAAAGTGTACTACTGTGACTCGTAAGAAACTTATCACACACTTTAGATATTACTTCGGACTAGGAATCTATGCCGATCGATCCCCCCCACATTTCTAATAAGAGGTCGAGAGAATGGTCGAAGAAAAAAGTTCTGATAAAATCTTAAAATGAAAGTAATAAATAGCACCTGTTATTACGGCACAATAATCCTCATTATCGGAATAACTGTTGCGATATCCTCTCGGGAGTCGAAGTTAATGTATACATTTGCTGCAATTCCCGCAAGGATATCCTAGTTATTATTCCGATATTGACGATTGCTGTGTTGGAATAACAGGTGCTATTCGTTACTTTTATTTTTAGATTTATCAGAACTTCTTCTTCGAATAGGTTCTCGACCTCTTAGAAATGTGAGGAACAGATCGCTATAGACCCATAGTCCGAAGTAATACCTCAGTACACTTTGTAGAAATTGTGAGTCAGGAGAAAATCAACGTCGTAGAATTATAGAGATTATGGAAAGTGTCGTCGGAACGATATTCGAATATTCAGCACGACTGGTGAAGTCCTTCGGCGTTGCTTGGTTCGCTAAAAAAAAAAATAGGGTGGTCATAAAATGTGTGATTGTCTGTCATACACGTTCTCACACATTTAACGCAGGACTTCACATTCCTGATTGTTCTTTTCTCACTCAAAGCGATAAGATTTTTTTCACGTCAATTCTCCACGCAAGCTCCACGCCTCACATCAGATCCTTTCGCGCGCTCTTGTCGCGACTCTCCTATATTCGTTAGGGCTTCGTGATAACGCGAAGAAAGAGACGCGAAGCGCTCACACGCCCGTTCTCCGTTGCAGTCTCACTTGCTGCTGGACAGTAGCATATAAACTCGACGCTTTAGAACCATCCATTTTTCAGGGCTAGTTACTTCGACAGATGAGTTATTACACATTCCTTAGCGGATTTCGACTTCCGCATGGTCATCGTCCTAAAAAACAATATTCTATACATAAAAAAATATTAAGGTTGATCATTTTATTTGAGAACTTGGATAGAAATAAAGAACAGATCTATATACATGTAATTTAATTAAATATAATTTAATAAAATTTCTGCTAAAATATTTTCACGATCAAATAATTAAAATCTCTGCTAAAATTTTTTCAGAAATTCTCATCACTGATCGAAATATTACCCATTGTGCATGTACAAAAAGTATAAAAAAATCATACGGTTGCAACATATACCGCGGCGACCGTATAAATCGAAGATAAAAAGAAGAAATTCAACATGAGGCACAGTGGAGAATTATTAAAATATATTAATAATATATGATAATAATATAGCATATAAATAAATAATAACTGTATAATATAATTTTATAATTTAACGATAACATAAACGTATGTTAAAAATTTTCTTCAGGAGCATTTTATCAGTTTTGTTACATAAATAACTATTTTTGTGTTAATGAATTATTTTCTTTCAGTTTGAAATGTTTTGTTTTTAATTTTGAAAACTAATTATTAGAAATATTAGATTTTTAAATCAATTTTTATTATTATTATTATAAAATTAAAACTTACAATATAATCTTGCCCTCTTCACCACCAAATTCTCGAGCTCCTCGGGCTCCTCGGGCTCCTCGGGCTCCTCGAGATTCCAATCTTCTATTATATCTTCAGGATATGGTTCCAATCCGAAGAGCTCGCGAAGTGCAAATATATCTACCCGCATCCACGGGTTGTTTTCCTCCCACTCGCGGGCGTCCACAGTATCACCCCACATGTGATCAAACCAATACCTATCATCGCGGCGCACCATATGCGTATCCACCGACGATTCTCAATGTTCATAAAGCCATCAATTCTAACTGAGTCCATTGTTATTAAAGCGTCCTGGAAAAAAAATTTTATTATATAAGTAACATAAGGAAATTTAATAATTCAATTCACACACAATAAAAAAACAATACTTACAGGCGAAACGAACATCAAAAATATGGTCCTAATGACGCTCTCAAAAAACCGCGTTCCAAAAAATGTATCCTTAAAAATCTCCTTCGATCCTAGGAAAGGAACATTTGTGAATATTCTCCTAAACAGGTTCTTCCAAAAACTTAGCCCGAAAATGTCTCCTGATTCAAAATCCATTTTAACACTCGAGTAGCGCTAACGCTGGATCCCCGAGTGGGCTGTCTCTTCTCGCCGCGCGCTTATATCGTCGCGCGATAACATGCTCTACCCGCCCACGAAAGGTGGTTCGCGAGTTAATGGACATCCTATATATAAATTAATTAAAATATATATAATTTATATATATTTTTATATTATATATTATATATATATATATATATATATATATATATATATTGAATTGAATTTAGCCTAATTAACAAGAATGAAAATTCACTGTTTTTCAGGTATCGAAATAAAATAAATATTTCCTTTTACGTATAAAATTATTATAACAAAATCAATTATTTTAAAAAATAGAAACACTGTACAAAAAAAAACGATAAATGACGCTTTAATTATATATTTTATATTATATATATATTGAATTGAATTTAGCCTAACTAATAAGAATAAAAACTCATATATTAATAATAATATTTATATATATATCGAATTGAATTTAGCCTAACTAACAAGAATGAAAACACACTGTTTAACAGATATTGAAATAAAATAAATATTTGCTTTTACATATAAAACTATTATAACAAAATGATAACCTTCGATATATTTTAACACTATAACAATTATTTTTAAAAAATAGAAACACTGTACAAAAAAAACGATAAATGACTCTTTAAAAAACGATAAATAACGCTGTAAATCGCAAGAATAATTTATGTCACCTGTTGAACACTGCTGAGTCTTATTCTTCTTCTCTTCTTCTTAAAATTTAACGGCAACAGGATGACAAGAATGATTCATCCATCAAGCCAAAAACTGGTAGCGAAGTCACAATCGATCAAAATCCACTCTCCAGCATGGATGAGAGTGCATTATTCCAAGGACTAAGGCCGGTATTCATAGTCGGATCTTATATTTAAGATCGTCTTAAATCCGAGCTTGAGATGCTACGCAGCCATTTGATTGGTTGAATGGGATCTTAAGTCAACCTCTGACCAGACTTAAGATGATCTTAAATGTAAGATCGGACTATGAATACCGGCCTAAGATCATAGGTTCAATTCACAATCTTTTAAAGAAATACTGCTGAGTGACTTAGTTCACTCATCAGTTGACGTCGACTGACTATGGACTGACTGACAATGAGTTGGCGAGAGACCAAGAGCCTGTAAGAGTTATGCTGCGCCGGCGCAGTTGTCACTTTGTAGCTCCGCCTTTTTTTTTTTTTTTTTGATGCGCTGGGGAAATCCTTTATAAATACCCACGCCTCCGGGATGAGGCCGTGGGTTATGTGGGAGTCCTTGTTCCCCTTGACTGAACCTCGAAAGGTTCGGCCAGGGGGCCCAAGTGTGTACCTCATTAAAACCCCAGCGGGTGTCCTGTCTCGGGCGATGCTCGGGGGCGCGAGGGATGCAGGTGGTCCCATGCCGTCCTCGCGCCCCCTCGCCTAGCCTTCCCCGGGGTTGTAGCTCCGCCTTAATACATATATATGTATTTCCCGATATATATCGGGAAGGGGAATACCCATCGTTCTCGACAGAAAAACACCATGGAAAAACATGTCTCGAGAAAGTGAGAAAGAAAATCATGGTTGTCTCTCTCATGATTGAGTCTGCGCATACACATACAAGAGCGAGGCAATCGTGATTTTTATATAGAGCAAATAGAGAGGCAACTACGATTTTCTGTCTCACTTTCTTGGAACACATTTCAGCCTTTATTCCCCTTCCATTTGTATGTTTTAAGAAACGCCCATTAAGGCTTCTGTATATTCCAGGTATATTCATTGCAGCCATCTTGAATTCAACAGAATAAGAGTTTTCGATATATTTTAATGCTATAACGATTATTTTAAAAATAGAAACATTGCACTAAAATGATAAATGACGCTGTAGTCGCAAGAATAATTTATGTCATTTTCACGCTTTATAATTTTGTCAAATGTGGCACTATCGTACAAATTTTACGGACTTGGCAATCGAGTATACAGGAGCTAAAATGTTTTAGCTACTTCTTCTCTTATCTTTTCCGCCTGGTTAGGCTTCCGATAGAATTGTCTCTATTGCCACTATACGTTAAACTACTTACATTATAAAAATATACGCTATACTTAATAAAAATAAAACTAATAAATATTACTGAAATATTTTATTATTAACTGGTCAACGATATTTAAAACAGTGACACACACACGTTGATTTATTCGTAATTTTAATAATTACTAAAAAATTATAAATAAAAATATTCTAAAAAAATAAAATATATATTTAATAAAAATATATTAAAATTTTGATTAACTTCAATCTTCGATTAAACTATATCTTTGTCTCCTTTTTAGATGTTTAAAAAATGATTTAATTTATTTAAAAAATATATTTATTTTAAAATTCTAGTTTTTTCCTGTGCGAATATTTCACTACTCGTAATATCTCTTATATTAAAAAATATCATTATTAAAGAAATTTAAAAAAATCACTAGTAAAAAAAGTTCCCCCCCCCCTCTCTCTCTCTCTCTCTCTCTCTCTCTCTCTCTCTCTCTCTCTCTCTCTCTCTCTCTCTCTCTCTCTTCTCTCTTCTCTCTCTCTCTCTCTCTCTCTCTCTCTCTCTCTCTCTCTCTCTCTCTCTCTCTCTCTCTCTCTCTCTCTCTCTCTCTCTCTCTCTCTCTCTCTCTCTCTCTCTCCCTCTCTCTCTCCCTCTCCCTCTCCCTCTCCCTTCCCTCTCCTCTCCTCTCCCTCTCCCTCTCCCTCTCCCTCTCCCTCTCCCTCTCCACTCTCCTCTCCCTCTCCCTCTCCCTCTCCCTCTCCCTCTCCCTCCCCCTCCCCTCTCCATCTCCCTCTCCTCTCCCTCTCCCTCTCCCTCTCCCTCTCCCCCCTCTCCCTCCCCCTCTCCCTCTCTCTCCCCCTCTCCCCCTCCCCTCTCCCTCTCTCCTCCCCCTCTCCCCTCCCCTCTCCCCCTCTCTCCCCCTCCCTCCCCCTCTCCCCCTCTCCCTCTCTCCCCCTCTCCCTCTCCCCCCTCTCCCTCTCTCTCTCTCGCTTTATATATATATATACAGGGTGACCCATTTTAACTTAGCAGCCAAATAATTCGAAAATAAGCACACTACGAAAAATGTTTAGAATCAAAATTTTGTCATTTCGAGGGGGACGTACAATGACGTTAAATGAGCCCCCCACCCCTCCCCTGGGCGGTGAGGGGGGCAAGTTGAAATCTTAAATGGGAATTCCTATTTTTTATTGCATATTCGGAATCTTTGGCTAAAAACACATACAATTTGTCTGAAACATTTTTCTCGATTCATGATAGATGGCGCTGTAATCGACGAAATTCAATTCTTCGATTTCTCTTACTGAGAACCCATGCTTACGATTCTGCAATAAATTAAACAATAAAAATACCACGTTTTCATTGTTAATACTCGAAATTAGTCTTAAAACAAAACTTCTCATATTTTTTATTACTCATTAATTACTTCTCAAGAAACTGCTTTTAGCGTAACTGCCCTTTAGGCAACTTGAATGTCCAAAGTACCGAGACATTTTGGACTTTCCATCTGATGGAGTTCCTCTAAGTATCCCTCCAAAATTTGTCCATTTAGTGCCAAAGTCACAAGTGTTTATGTATTTTTTTAACATTTGTACTCTGATAAAATTCTGGTAAAATGGCAATTATACGCCTACAGAAGTAGTCGATATTCTTATAACCTTTGGCGAATGTGTAGAAATACAGACTTACAGTACTCTGCGTTGATACCACTGCTT